>NC_090992.1:2131212-2434242 GCF_041146395.1 Eulemur rufifrons | reverse complement strand
GAACCCATTTGATGCCGGCCATGGAGGGTTATTTAATTTACAAGTACAGGAGCCTAAAGAATGTCAAACTGAAATTTCATCTGTTATTACTTAAACGTTTTACACTTAATTCTAGTATCACTAAGGGTTCTTTAAGTCTAGGATTACAAAGTGCATCGAATTGCAGATTAACCCATTGCCTTCCTGCGATGTAATGAGATCTCAGCTCCCATAAGGGTAACCTAATAAACGAATTTGAGTATGACTAAGCACATCTTGCTATTTATGAGTTATTTGAAAGAAATAGGAAGTGGTCGTCTTGCTTTGATTTTATCAAGTGCATTGTTAGACTTGTGATTCTGTCCTGTGCATTCCCGTGCTGTGTAATATAAAAAGAACATTGAATGTTGTGTAATTAAAAATTGGGCTCACTGTCGAAATATTTAGGGGATACCCTTTGTTGTTGGCTTGTCACAGGGAGGGTCCTCTCCTCTGGGCCTTTCTCCATTGAGCAGGACAACTGCATTATTGGCAAGCACTGAGCAACATGGAGAAGCAGACATGTTTGTGAACTGAACGGTGAAATCTGATTCTCTCCAATTGTGGATGAGTGAGAGCAGGATGTTTCAGCGGCTGGTTTTAAAACATGCTTTACTTTTTTGCTCCCTTCTCCTACCAGCTTGTCTGCTTAGGGGGCTGGGGACAATTGTCTCAAAAGAGCTGACTGGGTATTTCAAATTAGGGAGTGGATCTTAAGATCCTCTTTGAACCTAAAACAGGTGCAATGTATGTTTGAAATGCCAAATTCTACACTTTTTTGGAAATTGAAAGAATTTTTAATACAACACACCTAGAAAGCTTCAGAGATGCTTTAAGTTAATAAGTAGTACATCACAGGACTATGAATACCTCAGAGGCATGGGCCATTTAAAAGCTATATATGAACTTGACGAGATTTTGAATTAATCTCGATAGGTATTGTTGCCCACCCCTCCCCCCTTTTATGGTCTTTTTCTTGTATGTTTTCTTTTTTAAGGAATCTGAAGATGATAAGAGATTGCTGGCTTACAGTTTTAAAAGTTTTTTTTTCCTTGCCAGAACTCAAGTCCTTTGAAGTTATTTATTTGCTTAATTAACTTTTACGTAAGAGGTGTCTTTTTCCTAATGACTCATAATTAATCTGAGTTAATATATTTTTGGAGCAAATAATAGGTTATTATGGAGATTTTGCCAGAAGATCTCCAAGTTGTACACCTGGACAGTTATGAAAGGTAAAAAGGACTTTGAAATTTAAGCTCCTTGGTAGGTTTAGGGAATTTTAAAGATAGTTGGCTATCTTTAAGTCATTTTATTCTCTTGATATATGGTGTTGCATTGGTTCAGACATAAATGCACATATCCTGATCTACTCTTTGGATCTGAACTAAATTTTCACTGGTAGGGTCCCACTGTGGGGAAATTACTATCTTTTTTGGTAGCTTTATTTATGTTGGGTTTGCAGGTGGTTAATTATGGCAATTATCTATTCAAATGGAGTAATCTGTATTTACTGGGAGCCAAAAGGCAGACAAAAAGCAGATAAGTTTGTTTGATTTTAGACATATTTTGCATCAGAAGTATAGACTGTAATTCTTAAATTTATAAGAATAGTGACTTCAGTGGGGCAGGCCTTAAAAGCTTCTATTCCTTGTAGTTACACTTTGAAAAAAATTTTGTAGAAATGCCTGTAGGCTAACCTGTGAATAACTGTTTACAACAGTGTTTTGTAAGGTTATGTACTGTAGGTCCTTGGGATTTTGTGGTTAATAAGTTAGAGGCTTCTGACAGACTAGCTGATGAAATGTCACACAGAACTGATATCTCTTAAATTTTGCATTCAATAGATGCCTTCAATTAAGTTGCAGAGTTCTGATGGAGAGATATTTGAAGTTGATGTGGAAATTGCCAAACAGTCTGTGACTATCAAAACCATGTTGGAAGGTAAGTTTATTAGAAAACCTGAGTGGGAAGAAATGTGTAATTTGAGATAATTTGTGAATATCAAATTTATATGAGTAGAAATCTGTTATAAAAGGTATTCCAGAGTATGAAGGGATAAAATTTCCTTTGTTTGTCTTTAAAGTATAGTCTGTATTGTTCTGAGACAGGCCATTTTTTCTTTGTTGTCTGGATTAGTGAGGTTTTTTTCCTTATTAAATGGATAAGACCATAAATTAGTAAATATTGATTTCTAAGCCTCAGACAGTGGTCCATTTCTGTTTCAAGTATATTTGGATTCACAAGTAATAATGACAAAAATTAAAGCCTTTGGAAAAGAGATAACTTCCTATATGGTAGCTAAATAGAGCACTTTAAGTGCAGGGGGTAAACTCTGTAGATGGCTGTGTAGGTTTTTTTTTTTTAAAACAAGGTTTCTCTTTTGTCTACCTTGTCATTCCTCTGAAACTGCTGCAAAGTATATGTGCAGCACAACAAAATGGGGCAAAAAAACAGGGCTTGAAACTTTGAAATTTTATAAGTTAATGTGGATCTCTTAGTATTACCAGTGGGTTGGTACAAATCAGTGTCTGTAATTGATGGGGGGAAAAACTTTCTAAGAATGTTCTTTGGTACTTAAATGTCAGAAGTTTGTTTGTTTTTTGTTTTTTTGTTTTTGAGACAGAGTCTTACTCTGTCACCCTGGGTAGAGTGCAGTGGCATCATCATAGCTCACTGCAACCTCAAACTCCGGGGCTCAAGGGATCCTCCTGCTTCAGCCTCCCGAGTAACTGGGACTATAGGCCCGTGCCACAATGCCTGGCTAATTTTTCTATTTTAGTAGAGATGGAGTCTTGCTTAGGCTGGTCTCAAACTCCTGACCTCAAGCGATTCTCCCTCCTCGGCCTCCCAGAGTGTTAGGATTATAGGTGTGAGCCACTGCACCTGGCCAAATGTCAGAAGTTTTTAGGTAGGGAAGATCTGCAGCTTACAAATACTTAAGGGAAGGGTTATGTGCTAAGCACTATCTATATGCTGGTGAAAAGAAGGTGAGTTAGACATGGTCTTTGCCTTTGAAGAATTTGTAAACTAGGAGGGGAGCCAGAGACAAAACAAGGCAAACTGTTACATGGTGTATTTAACGCATTAATAATAAAGTTGTTTGTCAAGTGGTGCTCTTGGAACATCTAGGCTGGTGTTCAGGCTTTTGGAGAGACTGCAGTATGTAGTACTAGGGAGGTGGTATTTTAAATCTAAGTAAAATTAGGACATTTCGGGAGATCATTACAAGGTAAAGTAGATAGGGTGTATGAGGGAAAAGTAAAATTTAGGTTTCTAGTTCGGGTGGGATGGAATTATGATACTGTAGTTGATACAGCTGAAAGTCTGGTTTGGGAAGAAAATGACTTTGAATTTGAACTATGTTTGAGATTCCTTCAAAAGATCTGTGTAGCAATCTACTAGGCAATTGAGCATGTGGATCTTGGCCCCTGAATTGTAGACTGGTAGAGATTAAAAAAAACCTTACTCTATGTTGAGTTAAGGGAATGTAACTCTGGAAGAAGATGGTGTTGCGGTGGGGCCGGGGTGTTAAGAGTATAGAAATTAGAGGTGGAGAATCAGTGGAAGCCAAGGGAAAAGGGGTCATTTCTCGGTGACTAGAGTGATTGCCAGATTCATATACTGTAGACTGGTCACTTAAGATTTCATCGTTAATAAGTTAGATGACTTTTAGCAGCAGATATTTAGGTGTGGTAGAGACAGAAGCTGAATTGCAGAGGGTGTGTCTTCTGTTTTCTAAGTGGATGACTTCTGTTTTCTCATAAAAGCTGAATATACAATTCTTGGTAATTGATGCCAATCACGTGGTGCTTACAGTCCTGTATCCTGGTAGCTTACATACGTAGATCACTTCTATTAAGTTGTAAACCCCTTGGTACATCCCACAGTCACTGTTCATCAAGTACCTGTTGAATGAAGAAGTATGCTATGGTCACTAATAAAGAGTGTGAAAGCAATCCAAGTGTCCCTAAAAGGCAGGTGAGTAAGGCTTTGTTTAGAAGATGTAGAAACTGATACCAAAATTGCTGCCTACGCACCTGCTTTGGCAGTGAAAGTGTTCTTTATTTTATCTTGGTGTCTGACACACTCATCTGTCCAGTGTTGCCTCAAAGAAGCATTTGCCAATTTTAAGAACACAGGGCTCCTTGAAGGTGTTCCACACCAACTTTAATCACTGAAGCAAGTAGACTGATAGCAACAATTAAGTGATTCTTTCCCTCCATAGCTTTTGGGGACTGGAGGTGAGTGGTTTTAAGTACCAGTGGCTTATATAAGATTGTAGCCTCTTGAGGACTGGAGTCTTTTTAATTTGGCAACTTACAGCTTTTCTTGTTTTCCATCTCTGGATATGGGTTTTATGTGACTTAGAAAACAACAATGAAACCTTTTAATCACAGGACAATCAGAAGTGAGAATCTTGGCATGTGTACATGTGGATTGGCTGATTAATTCAGGTCTAGGTTGTGGTATCAGGATACAGGTGTCCTTTAGAAGTCCTTGAAACCTAATAGCATAAAGGAATGACTGTTGCTACTTGGGCATTTAGTTTGTTTATTTTAATTTTTTTTCTTTTTCGTGTCATCCTTGCACAGGGGCCATGCTATTCTTCCCTGTATTGTTCCAATTTTAGTATATGTGGTGCCAAAGCGAGCACAGGCGTTTAGTTGAAAAGCAAAAAGAACATTGCACATCCTTAGTTTAAATGCTAGAGAAGTCATCCCTTACTACCATAATGGCCTTATTTTTTCTTTCTTTTTTTATTTTTTTTTATTTTTTGCTTTTTTTAATCTTATTTTATTTTTATTAATTCTTATTTTATCAGACAGTCTAGAGACAATTAATGGCCTTATTTTTAATGTGACTTAAGCCTTCTTCCAAATAACATTTGGGTCTAAACAAGCTGGTCTTCTGTGTTATGTTTCCTCTAATATCTTAATTTCCCAAACACAAATATTTAACAATGTATAGCTGCTTTCTCTTGCTTGATTAAAACTATTTCATACTTGTTCAGAAAAAACATAAGTGACTTGATCTAAATAGAACATCACATAAGACATTGTTATTTTATAGTTTTACTCTAACTTGAGATGCCATGAGGGACAGGCATTGGTGACAAAGAGGAGAGGGAAGATGAGTGAATCTATCCATTCAGGATAACATGAACTGAATTCTTTCTGAATCTACTCTTGCCTTTCCCACTCCACTGGAACTGCTTGTTCAGCTTAGTGAACTCCATGTCCTCACGTGCATTGCCTGTTTTCAGTTCTCATCTAGACGTATTTGACAGCAGTGATGCTTGATTATTCCTCTCTTCACTTGGCTTCCGAGACTTCACTTACTGCTTACCTCACTCACAGCCTCTGTCTTCCCATCTTGAAAGCATGCAGTTCCCCAGAGCTTCATCCTTGGACCTCTTCACTATAAGTATACTCAACTGGTTCGGTTGGTCACAGTCTCATAGCATTGTAAACCATCTATATGCCAATTCCCAAACTTACCTACAGGTCTCATCTCTTCTGTTGATTTCTAGACTTACATATACAACTGCCCTTAGCTTTTGAATAGTTTAAATTTATAAACTAGAGCTCTGATCCTCTCTTGCTAAAAATAAGTTCCTCTGATAGCCTTCCCCTTATCAGTTGACGGCAACTCCATCTTTCTCATGCCATGAACCTGAGTCTTTCCTGGCTGCTCTTGCATTCTACTTCCTTTCTGTGGGCAAATTTTTTTGGCTCTACCTTCAAAATACATGCAGAAGGCCAGGCGTGGTGGCCCATGCTTGTAATCCCCGCACTTTTGGAAGCTAAGGCTGGAGGATTGCTTGGGGCTGGGAGTTCGAGACCGGCCTGAGCAACATAGTGAGAACCCTATTTCTACAAAAAATAAAATTTTAAATTTTAAAATTTTAAAAATGCGTATAGAATTAGACCATTTCCTATCTCCTCCTCAGGACCAAACCTTGTCCAAGCTATCGTCTTGTGCCTGGATTATTGTCAGCCCCATAACTGTGTCCCTCAACCTAGGTTTTTCTTTAACTTCCTTATATGTGATACCATTAACAGTTCCTTATGTATCCTTTTGGGGATATTTTAAATATATATCAGCATATTCCCATTTTTAGTCATATAACATTTATCTTTTTATATGTAGCTTTTAAAAACTTTGATCTTGAGATCATACCAATATATATGGAGCTGCCTGCCTTGTTTTTGTCAGTGGCTGCATGATCCGTTGCGTGTATATACACATCTTTGGGCTTCAGATTTGAATAGATTGAGATTCTATTACTTGTAATACTTTCCATTGTTTCACTTTTTAAAATATAGTCCTATCTAGAGAATTTGGTATAAAGAGTAAGAATAAGGGTCCATCTTTTTTTTCCAGATGGCTACCTAGTCATTCAGCCTCACTATTAAATCACTTTTCCTCCTAATTAAGAACTTTCTATATATAATATTTCTGGTTGTCCTCTCATATAACTGTATATAGTTTCAGGTGGTTCATGGACCCCATTGTTAGGAACCACCGATTTTAAATGTGCTCTTAAGAGAATTGTTCTATACAGCCTCCCACTGCTAAATTTGACTGGCTTAAAAAAAAGAAAGAGACTTGTTCTTGGTAAAGTACTTTTTATATTCTTTCAGATAGCATGTCTTGCAAATTACAGTTGTTCCTCAGTATCCAGGGGGGATTGGTTTCAGGACTGCCTCCACCCCACTGGTGAATACCAAAATCCAGGGATGCTCAAGTCCCTTATATAAAATGCAGATAATATCTGGATATATCCTGCATACATCCTTTTGTACTTTAAATCATTTCTAGGTTACTTATATAGTATAAATGCTATGTAAATAGTTGTTACACTGTATTAGAGAATAATGACTGGAAAAAAGTCTACATGGTTTGTACAGATATGGCCATCTTTTTTTTTTTTTTTCCCCATTCCTTGGTTGAACCTACTGATGCAGAACCCGTGTATATAGAGGGCCAGCTGTACTTTCTTGAGATATAGCCTCACTGGTTTAAGTGTTATAATGGAGGTAGGAAATAATGGCAGCTTTCTTCTGGTTTTCTTAGATTTGGGAATGGATGATGAAGGAGATGATGACCCAGTTCCTCTACCAAATGTTAATGCAGCAATATTAAAAAAGGTAAGGTCTTTAAAGGGTTTACTTTTTAAGAGTGGGGATACTTAGACTTCTTAATGATCTTAGCTTTTAAGTTTTTATATACTCCTCTGTGTAGATGAGTAGTTCTGAATCTAGCATGTGATGCTTCCGATCCAGATGAAATAGGAAAATGTAAATAACTTTTTTAAGACCAAAAATTCTTGAAAGTAGATTCAAACCACATTTGAACTTATTCTGGCATAAATGTTATTTGGGTATATAAACACCAGTATTTCGGCTGACATCAGTTAAGTACATTCTGCTTCAAATATAATAGCAATGATTGATACAAGTAATTCAGCAGTCTATATTTTATTAGAACTTACTGCTTAAAATTACTTTAAAATTTTAATGTTCTTAAACACTTAACTTGAATGATACCTAAATGTTCTTAAACAATACAGTAATGCTGGGTGTGTTGGCTCACGCCTGTAATCCCAGCATTTTGAGAGGCCGTAGCAGGAGTACTGCTTGAGGCCAGGTGTGTGAGACTAGCCTGGGTAACGTAGTGAGACCCTGTCTCTACAAAACATTAGAAAATTAGCCGGATGTGGTGGCACATGCCTATAGTCTCAGCTACTTGGGAGGCTGAGGCAGGAGAATTGCTTGAGCTCAGGAGGTAAAGATTGCAGTGAGCTATGATGACACCACTGTACTCTCTATCTAGCCTGGCTGACAGAGCGAGACCCTGTCTCAAAAAAAAAAAAAAAAAGAAAAGAAACTAAACAAAAAATCCCACAACAATACAGTAGTATACAGAAAAAAGTTCTGTCTGCTCCCGTGCCACAGTTGACCATTGTCATTTATTTGGCATCTATACTTGGTACATGTATGCAAGTAATTCTCTGGGATAGATGATCTAGATGTAGACTATCTGGATCACTGGATGGCTTATACACCTACATTTTGATAGATATTGCTAAATAGCTTTCCATAAAGACACCACTTTTCAGAGAGCTCGGTAGAAATGAATCATGACTATCTTTGTTAGAATTATCGTTTTGAAACAGCTAAAGTTGTTCCCATTTCTGTCTCCATCCACTGTGATCCCCCTCTGTCAGGTAACATTTATCTTTTCAATATTTTGTAATGTGGATATTAACAAATAAGTATTTCCCTCCCCATTCTTAAGGTAGCAAACTATACAGCTGTATGTTTTCTTTTTTCTTTATTTTTTCATATAAGAAAATGGTGATTTTTCCATGTTAATACATAGCATCTTCTTTTTTTAAACTCTCTGTGGTATGATTATGACTCTGTAAGTATCTGTTGTAGTTTTTTTAACCAGGCCCTATGAATATTTGAATTGTCTAGTCTTTTGCAGTAGTACATTTAAATTACTGAAATACAATAATAGATGCTTAGTAAAAAGGAAAATTTTTGTATTTGTCGTCTGAATCAGTGTGCCCCGAAGGGAGCTTGAGAATAAGAGATGTTTCTGTGTTTTTTTTAGTTGATTACCTTACCTTGTGTCTAAGCATAAACAGTTCCCACACTGAATAGGATTTCAGTGTTTGGGGGCACGTGCTCCTTAACACAGTGAGCTATTCACCTGGATGTTCATTCTAAAGAAACTAGCAGCCTTTTTCCACATTGGGGTAAAAACTGGCTAGACTTAGAGATGAGGATGTTCAGCTCTGGTTGGCTCCTTCCTGTGAGATTTTTAAAAGGTCACTGACAATATGCAGTTTCATCTTATGCTTTCTCTTGAGATCTTGACTCCTGCATGGGATGCAGCTTCACTGCTTATTTTTCCATACTCTCACCACATTGGCTATTATCAGTCTTTTTAAATCTCCCTAGACTGGGTAAAAAGTGAATCTAAGACCAAACTTTTTATGTGTGTGACTGGCCATTTGTATTTTCTGCATTATCTGTTTTCATTTCCCCATTTTTCTAATGGGTTAAGAAAACAGTGGTGAAATGTATGTACACATTATAAAGCTTATCATTTTAACTTTTGTTATGTGTACCATTCAGTGACATTAAGTACATTCATAGCAACCATCACCACTAACTATCTTCAGAACTTTTTCATCATCTCACACTTTGCCCATTAAATGGTAGATCCCCATTCTCTCACTCTTCCTCCCCAGCAGCCCCTGGTAACCACTATTCTACTCTCTGTCTCTGTGAATTTGGCTGTTCTGGGTACATCATACATGGAATTGTATAATGTTTGTCCTTTGTGTCTGGCTTATTTCACTTTGCATAATGTTTTCAAGGTTCATCCATGTTGTAGTCTAAAGGGCCTTTTAAAAAAATTTGTGGTAAAATACACATAACATAAAATTTGTCATCTTAATCATTTTTAAGTGTACATACAGTTCAGTGGTATTATCTAATGGGCTTTTTTTTTTTTTTTTTGAGACAGAGTCTCACTCTGTTGCCCAGGCTGGAGTGAGTGCCGTGGCGTCAGCCTAGCTCACAGCAACCTCAAACTCCTGAGCTCAAGAGATCCTCCTGTCTCAGCCTCCCGAGTAGCTGGGACTACAGGCATGCGCCACCATGCCCAGCTAATTTTTTCTATATATATTTTTAGCTGTCCATATAATTTCTTTCTATTTTTAGTAGAGGTGGGGTCTCGCTCTTGCTCAGGCTGGTCTCGAACTCCTGAGCTCAAACGATCCGCCCACCTCGGCCTCCCAGAGTGCTAGGATTACAGGCGTGAGCCACCGCGCCCGGCCTAATGGGCTTTTTTATGAGTCATTTAGACCGGCCATGGTGGCTCACACCTGTAGTCCTAGCACTTTGGGAGGCCGAGGCAGGAGGATTGCTTGAGGTTGGGAGTTTGAGACCGGCCTAAACCAAAGCAAGACCCCGTCTCTCCTAAAAATAGAAAAATTAGCCGGGTGTGGTGGTGCGTGCCTGTGTTCCCAGCTACTTGGGAGGCTGAAGCAGGAGGATCATTTGAGCCCAGGAGTTTGAGGTTGCTATGAACTAGGCTGACGCCATGGCAACAGAGCAAGACTGTCTCAAAAAAAAAAAAAAAAAACCAGTTTGCTTATCTTATGTCAGTTTATGTTATGATTTAGAAGTTTATTTTATCTAGTTAGATGTCATTCTTTCTGACTTCCGAGTATTGTCTTGCAATTAATATTCTATTTTATACTAATGTGAAATGTTTTTAAAAGGACTTTTGCTTGCATTTATTCAAATGCCAGGTACTCTTTAGGTGCTGGGGTTATAGCAATGAACCACAAAAATCTCGCCCTTATGGAGTTTACATTCTAAAGAGGTAGGGAAACAGCATAAGAAATATGTCAAATGGAAAAGCTCTGGAGAATAAAGAAGGGAAGGGAGAATACAAGGGGATTGGTAGGTGGAGAGTTAGCTATTTTTAAAATAAATATGATCAGGAGATGCCTTACTGAGAAGATGTTCTTTAAACAAAGACATGTGAATATGTGGGGTAAAAGAATTCTGGGATTTAGGAGCAAGTGCAGTGACCCTAAGACAAGAGCATGCCCTGCCTTTTTTTTTTTTTTTTTTTTTTTTTTGAGACAGAGTGTCGCTTTGTTGCCCGGGCTAGAGTGAGTGCCATGGCATCAGCCTCGCTCACAGCAACCTCAAACTCCTGGGCTTAAGCGATCCTACTGCCTCAGCCTCCTGGGTAGCTGGGACTACAGGCATGCGCCACCATGCCCGGCTAATTTTTTTCTATATATATTTTAGTTGGCCAGATAATTTCTTTCTATTTTTAGTAGAGACGGGGTCTCGCTCTTGCTCAGGCTGGTCTCGAACTCCTGACCTTGAGCGATCCACCCGCCTCGGCCTCCCAGAGTGCTAGGATTACAGGCGTGAGCCACCGTGCCCGGCCATGCCCTGCCTTTTGAGGAGAGGTAGGGAGGAGGTTAGTGTGGGAGCTATAGCAAGTGACCATGCAAGGAGGGAGTAAATAAGGTCAGAGTTAATGAACTGGGTGACGTAGGGCCACTTCTGAGAATAAGGCTTTTTTTAATCCTATTTTGCATCAAATATATATCATATTCTGAATAATAATCACATGATCCACAAACTATGAAAGTATACAATGTAATTTCCCATCCTCATCTCCCATCTGACCAGAAACTGCCCCTACCACCAAGTAATAATTGGCGTTAGTTTCTTACATATCCTTTTAAGAGTTTTAAAAATGCCTTTATAGTCAAATAATAATTGCTATTTCTTTTCTTACGTAATTGGAATACTGTTTTTTTTTTTTTTTTGAGACAGGGTCTTGCTCTGTCTCCTGGGCTAGAGTACAGTGGCGTCATCATAGCTCACTGCAGCCTCAAACTCCTGGGCTCATGCAGTCCTCCTGCCTCAGCCTCCCAAGTAGCTGAGAGCACAGGTGTGTGCTACCACACCTGGCTAATTTTTCTATTTCATTTTTTGTAAAGACAAGGTTTTGCTCTTGCTCAGGCTGGTCTCGAACTCCTGGCCTCAAGCAGTCCTCCCGCCTCGGTCTCCCAGAGTGGTAGGATTACAGGTGTGAGCCATTGTGCCTGGCCATGCATCCTGGCAGTATAATTTCTTGGCTGTTCTGTTTTCTCTCAGCATTGTTTATTCTCCGAGCATTTTACTATGAAAATTTAAACATACAGAAAAATTAAAAGAATTATGCACTTATGTACCCACCACCTAGATTCTCCAACTTAACACTTTCAGTATTGATTTTGGTCTTTATGCTGATACATATAGTCTAGTTAATCAACTTCCTGAAACTTTATGGTGTATTCCTTTTCCTACTAAGGGAACTTTAGGGTATTTCCTGCTTTGTTGCTATACCAAATGGTCTTACGCATGTGTCTGGGGCATTTGAAATTTATTGGTTATAGTGTATGTACATATTCGGCTTTACTAAGTAGTGCTAGATTAGTTTTCAAAGTGTTTATATACCAATTTACACTCTCCAGTAGAAGAGTTTGTGTTTCCTTCCCACTATTGCCAACATTTAATATTAGCATTCTTTTTTCTTTTTTTGCAATCTAGAGTAGGATCTCTGACTACAGTGTTAGTTTTGCATCTAGTGAAGTTGAGCATTTCCTCATGTTTGACTGTTAGATTTCTTTTGTTAATTGTACATGTCATTAACCCATTTCTCTGTAGTGATTTTTAGGATTTTATATTCTATAGACTAATCCATTGTTGTATATGTTGTAGGTATCTTCTAGTCATTGTCTTGTCTGTTTGTTTTTGCACAGAAGCTTTTTATGTGATCAGATACAGTTCTCTGTGTTCATGGTTTGCTTTTATCTAATAAAATCTTATACCCTCTAGGGTTGTAAAGATTCTTTAAGCTTCACTTTTGCTTTTTAAGTTTGGCTATTAACTTACTTGCTCAAGTCAGCATCCAGCTAGTTCTTATCCCAGTGTAGGAATAATGTTGCCCCAGTAGTGGAGTGAGTACCTTGTGACAAAATGCCACAGAAGAATGAACTTTTATTGTTGTAGGTCATTCAGTGGTGCACCCACCACAAGGATGACCCTCCTCCTCCTGAGGATGATGAGAACAAAGAAAAGCGAACAGATGATATCCCTGTTTGGGACCAAGAATTCCTGAAAGTTGACCAAGGAACACTTTTTGAACTTATTCTGGTATGTTTTTAATGTATAAGTGGTTTTATTCCAGAGCCCTTTGCACTTCTTATAGAGTTAAATTTGCCAATTTCATTGATACTGAATTTTTAATACTCTGAACTCATATGTAATGCTATATGTAAATCTACATATCAGTAATCATAGTAAATGTAAACAGTCTAAACACCATAGTTAAAAGGCAAAGATTGTCAGATCAGTTAAAAAAGACTCAGCTATGTTGTCTGTCAGAAACCCACTTTAAATATAAAAACACAACTAAGTTTAAAGGATGGAAGAAGATACACTATGCTAACGCTAATGAAAAGAAAGCTGAAGTGACTATGTTAAAGTAGATTATGGAGCAAAGAATATTACCTGTGTTAAAGAGGGTTGTTTTATAATGATAAAGAGATCAGTTCATTAAGACATAACAATCATAAACATTCATCTGCCTCGAAGCAGAACTTCCAAAAACCAATAGAACTCAAAGGGGAAATCCACAGATCCACAGTCATAGTTAGATTTCAACACCTGTCTCTCAATAATTAATAGAACATGTAGATAGAAAATTAGTAAGAATGTAGAAGACTTGAATAACACTGTCAACCAGCTTATCTTAAGGGACATTATAGAACATTACATCTAATGACAGTGGAATACACGTTCTTTTCAAGTCTCTATTACCAAGATAGACCATATCCTAGGCTGTAAAACAAATCTCAAATTTAAAAGGATTCAAATCAAAGTGTGTTCTCTGACCACAATAGAATTAAGTTAGAAATTACTAACAGAAATGTACCTGAAAAAAATATGAAAATATTTGAAAACTAACACATTTCCAAATAACCTGTGGATCAATGAAGAAATAAAAAAAAAAAATTAGAAAAGTATTTTGAACCGAATAGAAATAAAACATGAAAAGTCTGTGGGATACAGCTAAAGCAATACTTAGAGGGAAATTGATAGCACTAAACATCTATATCAGGAAAAAAGAAAAGTTTCAAACCAATAAACTTCCACCTTAACCTAGTGAAAGATGAAATTAAACTCAAAGTAAGCAGAAGAATGAGAATGTTAAAGAGCAGAAATCAATAAAATAGAAAATAACAGAGAAATTTAATGGAAGCAAAAGCTGGGTTTTTGAGATGAGTAAAATGTAATGCTGTAACTGCTTATATTTGAACTCTAAGCGTGGATATTTTTGCCTAGACCTGACATGCAGTGCTTGCATACACACACACACACACACACACACACAGCGCCCAGTAGAGGCTGTGTCGGATATTAGATATTAAATTTAATTGGATATGGATTTAATTTAAAACATCAAGTATACTTTAATGAAAACAAATATCACTTTGCAGGCTGCAAACTACTTAGACATCAAAGGTTTGCTTGATGTTACGTGCAAGACTGTTGCTAATATGATCAAGGGGAAAACTCCTGAGGAGATTCGTAAGACCTTCAATATCAAAAATGACTTTACTGAAGAGGAGGAAGCCCAGGTAGGTAACACACAATTTTGTCCTTGATCGCATGCTGCTTAAGAGACTAAAATCTATAACATGCCAGAAAAAGAGGTGCCTGTATCAAGTAGTCTTGATACTTGAGGTGCATAGTAAGTACCTTCTGTGTCTCAAACCTACCCTTATTGGCCTGTCTCTGAGTCTAAACACTTAGATGATTCTTGTCTTTTATAAGCATAAGAACAATTAGTTTTCAACCAAAGGAACTCTTTCATATTAATTTATTAGTAGTTACTAGTTTTGGCACCTGGGACATTTTTTATAGATCATACATACTTGACTTCAGAAAAGCAGGCTCTATGGAGAAGTGTAGGATACTTCAGAGGAACTTAGTGAATGGGGAGGAAATGAATGAATAGATCAGAATGATTTTGTTGACATGGCTACAAACTGAAATCATGTGCATGAACTAATTGAATTTTCTCTGTCAACTTTGGCAAATTGCCATTGCCTTTACTACTTTGGTCATTTCAGCAGGGCAAAATAGAAACCTGGGGAGGCAAAGGAAGGAAATCAGGAAGTTTATTCTTGGTGTTTTTCCAGTTTTCCTTCTGACCCATCTCACTGGCTATTGATGAATCAATAGTTAGTATTTACAAGTCTTGAGAAAGACTCAGGGTACTTCCTTATAGCTGTCTCTTCTTCTAGGTACGCAAAGAGAACCAGTGGTGTGAAGAGAAATGAAATGTTGTGCCTGACACTGTAACACTGTAAGGATTGTTTCAAATACTAGTTGCACTGCTCTGTTTATAATTGTTAATATGAGACAAACAGTAGACAAATGCAGCAGCAAATCCGTTGTATTAGCAGAATATTGTCCTCATCGCATGTGTAGTTTGAGTACAGACTCCAAACCTATGGTTGACTTTCTTCTAGTATGATCGAAAGTTTCTTTTTTCTTTGCTCTGAATAAAACTGAACTGTGGGTTCTCTATATAGAAAGTGGCATTTTGGGCTTTCCCTCTTTTTTGTAAAGTGATTTCTGCCTAGTTTATTGTCCAGTTAACTTTAGTGACCTTTTAAAAGTTGGCATTGTACATAAAACAACTTGCAAAAATTTTCTGAAATTGAATTAAGAAAATACTATCTTTAATGCATGAGTTGGAAACTGGAGAAAGGCTACTTGAAGTAAAGGTTCTGAGTAGGGTTATTAGGGTGCCTTCCAGCCTCCTAGAGTCAGGGAGTACCACTGGTACTGATTAACTGGTATGTAGCAGGGCTCCCTTAATTGGATCTGAGGACTTGCTTTTTTTATTTTTAATTCTCCTAGCTTTGAATATATTGCCTAGACTAGAGTCATAGTTACCTACCCAGTTTGTGGTTTTCTTTTGGAGAAATGTAACTGGACAGTTTGTTAGCTTTTCAATTAAAAAAGACACTTAACCCATGTGGTATGTCATCTTTTTATCATTGTTCCTATGTGGGGAAAACTCACACTACTGCATGTAAAAAATAACATTAAAATATATGCCAAAATCCAGAGAATATCCATCATGAATGCAAGATACTTTCAATAAACAGTAAGTTATATAGTAAGTAGTTAACAGTTTGCTTTTGTGGACTTAAATGTATCTCTTCACTTAATAAATGGGTTAAATTTGCGTACATTTGTTTAGCTTGAAAAGTCCTTTAGGCAGTTCATGTCCTGGTTCACTGGAGGCTGCTGACGTAACCATAGGATACTGATGGACTTCTGTCTCCTCATTGTTGTTGATGTGGTTTGCTGGAGCCAGTGCTGCTGTTCTTAACACAAAACTGCACTGCCATTGTTTCCAGCTTCCCCCCATAGGAGAATGAAGTTGTTTTCCAGTGGCTTAAGATGGCTCATACATTTTTTTTCCCCCTCCTTGTGCTCAGTTTTCTCCTTCCTTTCTCAGTTAACATCATCTGCATCCACATGTAATCTTACTGTATTCTCTTCACATGCACCGTGAGCTGTGCAGGCTCAGATTATCACTTGACAGTAGTTTGCCTTTACTTCACCTCTCATTTGTCCCAAATTCACCTTATTTAATAAAGTCTCACACGTCATTTCACATAATTCCCATTTGGTGTATGTACCAGAGGTACTAAACTACAGCATTTGTGTGAGTCTAATCAGGCCTGTAGTATGTTTTTGCAGTCTTGAAGCTAAAACTGGATTTTATGTTTTAAAGTGTTGGTTTTTGTTTTTATTTTTTTAATAAGATGGAATGTTGCTGGTTCCCCAGACTGGATCTTGAACTCCTGGGCTTACCCAATCTTCCTGCCTCAGCTTCCCGAGTAGCTGAGATTACAGGCATGTGCCACTGCCCGGCTACATTAAAGGGTTGTTTAAAAAAATATGTACAGCAGAGACTGTGTTTGATCAAAAAGCCTAAAATATTTACTATCTGGCATTTTATAGAAAAAGTTTGCCAACCCCTATGACCACTTCTGGATCTCTGATTCCGTTTACTCTCAGGAAATAAGCTTGTTTTCTATTTGTCCTGGTTTTAGTTGGGGAAGATAGCAGAGTCCAGTCTAGCTGAATGTCTCATGTACCAATTCCTGCTATAATTGATGATCAGTGTCTGCAAAAAACTTGTCCATTTCAAGTATCCCTAGCAATATCATGATAAACACAAATTTTCACTGTAGGGCCAGGATCACTAGCATATGCCATGTTTAATTTGTAAAGGAAGTATCAGCTTCTAGGAAATAGGAGCCCATTATTATCTCTTGATCTGTATAACACTCAAGAGTCGTTAGAATTACAGGAGTAAATAACATCACTACCCATATTTAATGGATACTGTGATCTTTCAGAAAGATTGAATGGACAATGTGGTTTAAATTTTTGTTCTCTTCTTGACTTTCTATTGGCTGTAGTCTTTAAACAACAAAACAAAGAATCCTGGTAATCTTAAACTCTAGTGGAGATCTGAGAGCTCATGAATGAGAAAATAGTCCATTTGTGACCATTGTGTACCGAAATAAATCATAGGCATGATGTTAAGCCCTTTTCAAGCTGGCTGCAGCAGTCTTTTCCCACCCTTCTTTTCCCTGTTTCCTATTATATGCCTACTATTTCTTCGGGAATCTCAAGAGTTTTCCAGGCTCTCACCTGTAGTGAGCGGTTGTCTTTCATTATCCATAACAGCCAAACCTTAATCTTCAGCCGTAAGTTCATTCCTGCCTCTTACTTCCTAGCTATTCTTTTAAACTAATATTGTGGCATGAAGTCATACCTTGAGGCTGGAGTTTTAGTGCCTGCGTGGTCTTGGGCAAGTTGGAAATAGTAGCTACTGTGGTTTCACAGATCTAGCGCAGTCTGCTTTATAGCTGTGCCGGGACTTGTATTTAGCAGCACTGCTCCATAAATTTCTGTGTAAGAAACATGAGTGAATGATTCTTGTGAAATGCAGGTACAAGGCATAATAAAAATAAGGGCAGTGTTTTGTTTTATTTTGTTTTTTGAGACAGTCTTTGCTGTCACCCCAGGTATAGTGCAGTGGTGTCATCAGCTCACTGCAACCTCAAACTCTTGGGCTCAAGTCATCCTCCTGCCTCAGCCTCCTGAGTAGCTGGGACTACAGGCAAATGCCATGGCACCTGGCTGATGTTTCTATTTTTAGTAGAGATGGGGTCTTGCTCTTGTTTAGGCTGGTCTCAAGCTCTTGAGCCCAAGCAATCTTCCCACCTCAGCCTCCCAGAGTGGTTGGATTATAGGTGTTGAGCCACCGCGCCCGGCCCAAGAAGAGCAGTTTTAATGCATGGGAGGGCGAGAAGTAGTGATACTCTTGGTTTGGAAAGTGGTTACTATTGATGAATTACGAAGACTTCCTTTAATTACTATATACATAGGAGAGGGAAGGAAACCCTTCTTGATTAACCTCAGGGCTTAATTGGGAAATGCCCTTTATTTTGCCAGGAAACAGAATGAGAGGAAGGGATTAGGCAGATTTGGGTGATTGCCAGCTAGGACTGAAGAACTTTTGTCAGTTTCTTCTGCACACGTGGAAAATGCATAGCTGTTGGCTGCAGTAGGTTGCTTTTGGTGATAAAGACTCCTGTGACAATCCTTTGGCTTCTCAGCTTTTCATTGGCTTTGTCACTTGATACCTAAAAGTAAACCCAACCCTTTCTGAATGTTAGTCTCTCTTTCCTTCCTTCCCTCCTCCCCCCCTCCTTTTTTCTTTTCTTTTCTTTTTTTTTTTTTTTTTTTTGAGATAGGGTCTCGCTCTCTTGCCTGGGCTGGAGTGTAGTGGTGTGATCATAGCTCACTGTAACTTCACACTCTTGGGCTCAAGCGATACTCCTGCCTCAGCCTCCCAAGTAGCTGTGACTATAGGCATGCCACCATGCCTGGCTAACTTTTCTGTTTTTTGTAGAGACGGGGGTCTTGCTCTTGCTCAAGCTGGTCTCAAACTCCCAGCTTCAAGCAGTTCTGCCTCGGCCTCCCGAAGTGCTAGGATCACAGGTGTGAGCCACTGCACCTGGCCAGCTTATTACTTTCTCCCTAACATTATCATGGGCTAAGGATGTTCCCCTCAAACAAATTCTAATTCTTACATTGTGGCAGCAAGTTACCTCTTTTGAAGTGCTGTTGTATTTTATTAGCTCACCTTAATAAATCTCTTAATATGCAAAGTAGGTGTTGCTTTGCAATTTTTATGTTTTTCTAAGGATTCACAGACTCATCCCTTTAAGTTGCAGCTCCCTAAGTGGCATTATAACTCTGATTTGTTTTTTTTTTTTTGAGACAGAGTCTCACTCTGTTGCCCGGGCTAGAGTGAGTGCCATGGCGTCAGCCTAGCTCACAGCAACCTCAAACTCCTGGGCTTAAGTGATCCTACTGCCTCAGCCTCCCGAGTAGCTGGGACTACAGGCATGCGCCACCATGCCCGGCTAATTTTTTGTATATATATATTTTAGTTGTCCATATAATTTCTTTCTTTTTTTAGTAGAGACGGGGTCTCGCTCTTGCTCAGGCTGGTCTCGAACTCCTGACCTCCAGCGATCCACCCGCCTCGGCCTCCCAGAGTGCTAGGATTACAGGCGTGAGCCACCGCGCCCGGCCTATAACTCTGATTTGTTTACAGCTGTCACAACACACTAGCTCCTGGAGTTAAGCAAGAGCTATAATGTGACTTGGTGGATGGATAGATAACTGCAGCCTTGTAATATGCTGTCGTCGTAATGCTGAGCTTATCCTAGAACTAGCCAGAGAGGGAGGAGAGTAACAGTCAGTCACCATGGGCATCTGGCTTAGGGCAGGCAGATATTCCAAACCACAGAATCTTTCAGTTTACTTAAAAATTGGCCAATCCTATGTTCTGTTTTCTGATCCCAATATAAGTTTTTTAAAAATTATGTAAGTTGCCTGGGCACTCATGGCAGTTTGAGGATATGAAGTGGTTTCCACCAGGAAGGAGAGAGGATTGAGAGAGAAGCAGCCTCTTGCTCTGAGCATCCTTTATCTTATCCATGGCTTTTGGAATCTTGCTCATCTTTGGAAGCTTAACTTTTGTTTGCCACCATTTCCATTTGAAGATCTTTTTGATTTTTCTCTTCTAAAGCTCAGTATAGCCAGGCATGGTGGGTCATATCTCTAATCCTAGCACTTTGGGAGGCTGAGGCTGGAGGATTGCTTGAGCCCAGGAGTTTGAGGTTGCAGTGAGCTAGGCAGACACCACTGCAATCTGGCCTGGGTGACAGAGCTAGACCCTGTCTCAAAAACAAACAAACAAACAAAAAAACAATATATATTCAGGAAGGAAGGAATCAACCAAATAAATATTCTCCCTACAAAGTTGTTTGAGCATTTAAAAAAATAATCTTCAGTTATCTGGATTTGTGTAACTGATTTCCAGCGAAGAAAAAAGTAGAGAAAAAGGGAAAAGATTTTAAGTAAAGGGAAAGCTTATGAAACGGTTGAATCCCTAAAGTATGGTCCTGGCTTCTCTTACTTTGTAGGAAACAAAAGACGTGGTTTCCCTCTTTGCAGCTTTTGTTGTAGTTCAGGAAACAAGGCATAAATACTGCTGGGAAGGAGCGAATAATTTTAATAAAAATATTCCTGGACAGAGCAAGGTTAATGAGCAAATAAATGGGGGCTACAGGGCTGGAAGAGTCTAGGAAAGAGTCTGTGAAATGAAACTAATTTGGTTTCACAAGTCAAGCTAGATTTGGTTGGGGTGGAAGGAATGCCAAGGTGAGGAGGAAAGCCATGCTAGGTCTAGAACTAGCAGCAGAGAAGGTTAGGTGTCGGTAGATTTCCCAGAAAATATAGACTAGAAAGAGAAATCAGGGCCAGATCGGTGACAGTACTTTGACACTCTAGGAACTCTAGAACATTTCATTAGAGTATTCATCAGACCCACATCTGGCAAGGCAGTTTCTGAGCATTTGAACTAAACCTTTTTTGATGTTGAACTGATTTCTTCTGAATGTTGCAGGTTTTAAAACTAGAGTCCTCATGACTTATTCTTGTTTACCATTAGAAGTCACTGTCTCCAAGGGTACAGAAAACGAGTAAGTGCGTATCAAGATGAAGTACGGTGCAAGTAGTTTAGAACATGTCCCTTGGCCCAAGATTGAGCTGTTTGGACACATAAGCAGGGTTTGGTGAATGTTACCCTTCCTGCTGAGCTGGCAGTGGAGAAGAGCATTGTTGGTGGCATAAAGTTGTTGAAGGGGCTCTTGCTTGATACATTTCCAATGTCGGACTTAGTTTGAGTGACAGTTGGTTAATTCACAGGTGACATACTTATTGCCTTGCAGTATTACACACTGTCGGCTCCCTCCAGTCTGTGTGCCACTATTGAGAGGCATTTTGTGGGAGAAATGTAGTTGCTTGTGACAGTATCTGCTTCCACATCTGTGCTTTCTGTGACCTCCTACCATCTCTCAACTGTAAACTTTCAGGAGGTGTGTACTGAACGCCTAACTGGCCACATGCCGTCCTCTGGTTTTGCACTGAGGATCAGCTTATTTCATAAAAGTGCTTTCACTTTTAACACTTCCCACCCATTTGGTGAAGATTTGTATTTGTCCTTTCTGTCCTGAGTATGGCACTTTCACAACCTCTAACTCTTACCTGCTTCGATCGTTCTGCAAGTTTTTCTGTCCCAGGAAGCTTACTGAAAAGGGGTGGGAATGCAGAGGTTGCCCAAGTGGCTTTTTTTTTCTTTTGGGAAAGTGGGGGTGAGTAGAACCTAGTTCCTCCTTCTCCTTCCTATCCCCCACTACACCCTGTGCATCCTGACGTTGCCTGCACAGGCCTGAAAGAAAAAGGCTGCAGATAAAAGGAGGAGAGAACACCTAAATGAAAAAGGAAGATCTGGTCCCAGAGCCTCTGTTGAAAGTGACAGAATGTGGACCTGGACTAGCAACTGTCTCCCAAGTAATTCACAGCTGCTGCCTCATCTTCAGAAGTGAAACATCCCTTGCCTTGTATTGCTAGAGATCTGCCTCGTGACGACCGCTAGGGTTGGGATGCTTCCTGCCCCCAGGACAGAGTTTGCCTTTGCCAGTTGACTGTGTGCCCAGTCCGTTGCTGTCTTTAACAGCTTGAAAATCCTTCCTTGACCTCAGCAAGGCTTTTATTTATGGGCCTGACTATGGGAACATCCCCACCATCTACGTTCTTCTGTTTTAAAACGCCCTGCCATTTGAGTAAATGAAGTTAGGGCTGTTTTCAGATGCCCACTGCCAGTTGTGGACAAGTAGACCAGGAAAGTTCTGGTAGCTGCTCTGGACCATTAGAGAGCTCAAAAGCTTGAGTTTAAAAAAGAAAAAAAAGCCTACTGGGTAATTTGAGATTTGAAACAAGAAGGTGATTATAATCGTTGTGATTAGGGGAGTTAATACAAACAGGGTCTGCTTGGGCGGGCAGCTCTGTTTCAAAGATCTTGGTGAACTCTTAAAGCCCTCAAGAGCTTTAAGAAAGCTCTAAAGACACCTGAGAGAGAGTCATTGCTAAAGCTGCCTTCCTAACTTCAAAGAAAAGCCAATTTAGCTTTTAATGTAATTAGTTTTGGGTCTTAAATTCCTCTGCTTTGATATATAGGCCTGGCAAGTAGAGTTTGACATGGCCTTGTTACCCTTGCCCCTTCTGTTCTGTGTTTGTTTTCCTAGACATGGATGTAAACAATTGATGTAAAGAACGATTCTGATTCCATCTACTTGTGGCCTTCCTAGCCAGGCTCACACACACTGTGCAGAGCAAGGCAGCGAGTGCAGAGCAAGGCCCAGTGAGTGCTTCTGGGCCAGCTGAGGCCCCCACAGCCAAGGGGAACTGGAGATCACGGGGGCGACTGGAAAGACAGTTACATGTCAGAAGAGAGCCTGGCCAGAGGGCTCTGGTAAAAGGAAACACCTTCACTTTGCTGGGCTGAGCCCTCCCCATGTACATTGAGAACAGGATGGGGAGCAGCACGGGGTGGCGGGAAGGGATCAAGATCTGTATTTCAAGCAAATTGCAAGTCTGCCGTTGTCTGGGAATGTGTAAGGGAGCCTGGGAGCCTGGGGTGTCTCGTCCTGTGATGTCTCAGAAGACAGGGTTTGTTCTTGGCTGGCAGTGAGGGGGGATTGGTGTGGTATTTGAAGTTGAACTTGAGGTTGCAATCTCGTCACCTTCTGGCCTCATAGGAATGTGCCAGTGTGATTTGGGAGGATTTGAATTTCCTTTTTGAAGTAGGTATTTTTTTGTTTTTTAAAGGCTGGGCTGATTTAAACAAAGTTGCCAAAGTACCCCTCCCTACTGTCACATACAGAGGGTACCTTGTTCTCCTACCTGTACCCGGTGTACTCTAATGGAGACACCAAATCAGATGCGACAATCCAGTCTTGCATAAGCCCTGGTTACAATGTAGCTTTTTAAACCAGGCCAGCCAGAGCAGAATCCATTTAAATGGGCCAGATGTCGGGAATGGCCGTCTCCCCAGCACCCTCCCAGGAAGCAGCACATCTGGGGTTACAACCTCTGGTGGCCTACTTTAAATAGGCACTACTCTGGAAGATGAATTTATTTATACATATTTTTAAACATAAAATGCTTTAACATGGTAGAAACTGCCATGTAAAAAGTAGGTTGTAGATTTCTCATTCAAACATCAGAGGTCTTGTGAAATTATTAAAAATACTTCATAAGACTGTCTTAGCAGATAGTCTTTGGAGAGTAAGAGTGCTAATAAAATATCCTTTATTTATATTGGGATGTGGATTTTAATTTTGAAAAGATATTCTTTAGGATTTTATGGCGATACCAGGTTATAGAAGACTCTTGATTTCCTTGAAATAAGACGTAATATTTGTGGACTGTTGTCTTTTCTCTCTGCCCTCAGAGGATAATGGAGCCTAGTGGTCATTTGCACCTATTTCAGGTTGGATTGTCTTTTCAAGATTTATGGATGGCAGTTTCCAATAATTTATTCTGAGCACTGGGGAGCAGGCTGGCCTGCGTCAGTTATGGGTCAGACGATTGGGGGGTTAAGAGCAAGCGAATGGGAGTAGGGGCCCAGCTCTCAGGGGAGGGGCATGGCCCCAAGCCCCTTTAGGGGGAAGTGACAAAGGTAATCTCTGGCCTCTGCAAGTTGGAAGAAGTTTTGGAACACATGTACCGTAATAAGGGATAAACTCCAAGTGTCGTGACTGCAGAAAAGGAAAGGAAAGTGTGTCATGCTCTGCTGCTGAAACAGCTTATTCCTTAGGGTCAGGCTTTGAAAAACAAACCCAGTAAAAAGTATCTTTATTCTCATGTTTAAAAAAGTTTTTCTATGATGATGTATTAACAATACAAAAATATCTTAAACACTACAGTGGTCCTTGTTTTTCAAGACTTGTTGCAACGTTACACTAGAGTATGTGATCTTTGGATTCTCAGAAACCAGTGGCTACTGTGGGAACTGAAGGCTTTTCTTGAGGGATGTGTGTGAGTGCACAGACAGCCCTTCTTCTTTGGATTCAGGCTATGTACAGTGAAGAGGTGGCAAAAAACAAAGTTAACTTAAACTTGTTTTTCAAGGCTCAGGGTTGAAGCTTGGCTCAAAAATAGGTTAAAGCAGGCTGTGGTGAAAACCTGTTCACCACCACTAGAGGGTTTCTGGGCTCCTTGCTTTAGTTGTAATGGTCCTCCTTCCTACTGGAGCTGGCCTGGTTTGAATGGTGGAAGACAGGCTCTCGCCGGAGGTTTGGGGTTTGCCCTCTCACAGCTGCCCAGGAGCTGGCTAGGCTGCCACGGATGAACTGGAAATGGAACTGTGAAAAAGTCCCAGGAAATGAGGAGGGATGCACTTGGGCCATGACTGTTCTCACCTGTTGACTGTAGCTGCTGCTAACAAGCCTGAGGCCTTGGTATCGGGGCTTCTTAGGCTGATGAGTTTCTTGGGAAACATTTCCAAGTAATTTCAACTAGAGCCAGATGCCCCCCTCCACCCACCCTTGCCTCACAGGGTAGTGTCAGGTTATTCCCGTTGCCTGGGTTGATAGGCCTAAACTTAACCTATTGCATTCTCTACCCCAGCGTCTTGCAAGTGCCTGAGAACACGGTAAGAGGCTTATGAATAGCAGCTGGTCTTCTGTAAACAGAGCTTCTCCATTCCGTTAAGAGAGAAGCACTGTCATCTTGAGCTTTGTGGTTGTGACCATGCTTACCTGTTGTTTGACAAACCAGCTTATTCTTGGTCTGTGATGTGTCTGGTGTGGGAAGGGTGTGGCAGTGGGGGACGTGGAAGGCGAGGGTAGAGAAGGTAGCTGGGCTTAGTCTGGCCCATCTATGACCTACAGCAGAAAAGCAAGGAGGCAGAGGCTTCTGGCTGTAAGACAGACGGTAAGAAGAATAGATGCAGCTGCCACAGGTACGAGAGACGCCCTTCATGAGATGACACGTTAACACAGATCTGATTCCCACCACTCAGAGCATTTTGAATTGATGACCTCAGGTTCAGGCGGAAGTTGTGCGGCCTCTGAAATCTTCAGGGTCTGGACACTGAGCTGGGGTTTACAGGACCCCTAGCTGGTTTCCATGTGATTTGGCCTCTGTTGCTTCCTCTGCGTGGTGGCCCCTGGAGGAAGCCAGCTGTCCTCTGCCTGCTAGGCTGCCTGTCTCTGAGGTTCTTGCTGTACCTGTGCACTCGGCAGGGTGCTGCAGGGCACCTGTGGGGACACTGGGGCTGGGAGACCTGGGGATGTGGGTGCCAGCTCCGCAGGGCTAGCAAACAGTTCTGTGGGTGCGCGGGGCAGCAGAAGGTATGAGGGCAAGTCCTGGGGAGCTGGGGACCCAAGGCAGCCTAGAGCACTGTCATCGGAAGGAATGGGGCTGGGGCAGCGGCCTTCTCCGGGTAAGTACCGAATGCATTTCTTTTTCCTCCTAGGAATAGTGAAGAGAGTTATCTGTAAACAGAGGGTGAATTCATAGTCATACACCAAAACCAAAAACTTCTGTCTTTGCAGAGGCCAGCTGATCTTGACCCCTTTGTCCCCGTGACTTGGGTGATAGTCTGTGCCCTCTGCCCTCAACAGCACTGCCTGGCCTGGCCCAGACCTAGAACGAGTGCAGTTCCCAGAACAGCCACCGGATGGCACAAGGACCTTCTGTGTGGCGAGGCCTGTGTCTGCCTCCTGGTTTCCATGGGAGCCGTCGCCTAGTCCTGGCCTTTGAGCGTCTTCAGGCGAGTTTGTGGGGCTCGTGTCTGCATGAAGGCGAGGGGCCGCGGGGCTGTGGCTTCTGTGCCGAGCAATCCCAGTCCTCAGAGTTGGGACAGGGGAAGAAGTGGTGAGCAGTGTACTTTTCTCAGCCTAGAGTTCTCTAGGCCACCATTTGTCTCTGACAGCATGGAATGGAGGGACCAGGACCTCCTCTGAGGACAGGGTTGTTTCCACTGTGCATACATATGTGGGCACCCACCTTGCCCCCATCAACATTCCTCTTTGACTTGGACAGGGACTGTGGGGACGCACCAAGGGGCTGGACAAGTATTCCTGAGAGCCAGTGACCTTACTGCCTGGAGCACTCTTGGGCTTTGGCTCTGCCAGGCCTGGCTTAAACCTAACTGAGGCAATTCCAGCCACTTGGTGAGTAAATCTTTTCATGCCCACAAGTATTTCTCTGTTGTAGGATGAAACACAGGCTCAGTGCCACCGGGCCCTTTGCCTAAGACAGCCCAGTGGTTCCCCTGCTCCTCTCCAGCCCTCCGGTCTCAGTAGGTGCAAGATGGCAAGTCACAAGGCTACCTGGCAACCAGGTTATTCAGGTAGTTTGTACTGTTGTCACCTTGTTTTTCTCAGATTTAAGGGCTCAGGATGGTATAGGCAGTGATCCTAACTTGAAGAAGTAAGGGGTGGTGAGAGTGGTGTGAGAGATTTGTCTGTTGAGGACTAGCTAGGCCTGGCTGGCACTAGAGCTACCTCCTTGAGTCTGCCTTTTAGAACATTCTATCTCTTTTCCTCCACTCAGACCCAAGTGATCTCCACAATCTGTGTTCAGTGTTTTACTTCCATTCTTAGTGGCTACGGGTTCCCCTCTCTGCTGGGTATGCTAGGGGGCTGAGGGGCCAAAGGAGTGGGCTGCAGGCCCAGCAGAATATGTAGAGTCAGGGAAGCAGCTTGAAGCAAAAGGAGAATGATGGTGGGGACAAACCCACCTGCACGGACCACACCAATCCGTCTGCTGGTTGAGGCCAAAGCGCGCACGGCATTTCTTAGGCGAGCCAGGGTCTGTGCACAGGCATGCCAGAGGGGCATGAGCAGGGCAGAGGGCGAGCAGGCAGGCAGCAGGGCAGAGCAGGGCCCAGAAAGAAGAGGTAACATCAATGTTAGCCAGTTACAGATACCCCACAGCCCCCACAGGCAGAGTGGGCCTCTCCATGGCACAGCCAGCCCAAGAGCCCAGAGCAAGGTATCAGCAAAGGTGGGTACCCAGCTGGGCATGGAGGCAGTGGGAAGACTGGGGGGCGGGGGGGGAATCTTCTCAGGCTGGCTCCTCTCTGTGGCTTGTGGGGCTCCTTACAGCATGTAGAGGCTGCCGAAGGGCCCAGGGAAGCCCATGAGGTTCCAGCCTCTTCTGCCTTAGGGGTGCCCATTCCCCTCTCCAACTCCCTGCCCATGTTATCCAGCTTTTCCTTTTTTGCCAAATTTAGCAGTGGGGGGTTGAATACCAACTTTAGTGACACTAATGTTCATAAGTTCTGATAACCCACTACCATCGGACCAGCCTGTCCAGCTGTTCTTCATTCTTGCCAATGCCCAGTCTGGCTGATGCGTATTCCCTCAAGGGCTAAGGCTATAGCCTATGCCTATCCTACACATTTCCAGGTGGAAAGAAGGGCCCATTCCTCACCTCAGAGGAAGGGCTGGGGACTCTGCCCTGGCCTGTCCCAGTCCCATCCTCCAGCTTCCCTGTGTTGGGGCAGCACAGCTGAATGGATATGGCATCTAGTTATCAGAGTGGGCAGGAATTCACCCACAGGAAGGAGGCCTGCAACAGGGTATGAGACCTCCTCTACACAGGGCACTTTGCATGGCTATGAAAAATGGAGTTGGGGGAGAGTACAAATTGCCAGGCTTCAGCCAGCGGGCTGTGTGGCTGCTGGGCCTGGGCGTGGGGCCTGACTCAGCCTGGAACCGGACAACCTGCTCCTGATCCCAGCAGAACCAGCCAGGATGCAGTGTTTGGGTTAAGCATTGACCTATACAGTCAGTTCCTCGCTGGCTTCTCGGGTAGAGGCTAGTGGTGTGCAGGCCTAGCAGAGGCGGCGGAGTGGGGGGCAGGACAGGGGAACATACCACCTGCTACATGAACTGGCGTCTGCTGGTCTTCCCTGGGACTTAGGATAGCTGTTTCTCACATGGGGGTTTGACTTGTGAGATGAAGGCCTTCTTTCCAGAGGGCCTAGGCCCTGAAGGCAACTGGGCTGCCTCTCCCCCCGGGCCAGAGCAGGGCTGCTTTGAAGTGAGGGCATGGAGAAGAATCTCCACTAGTGCTGAGGGAAGGCCTCACCTGTGGTGGATTCTTGGTGCTTTTCCCTTGACCGCCTTTTCTTCTTCCCCTGCAGGGAACAAAAGGAGGGATGCTCAGATCTGGGGGGTGGACACTAGGATATCTGTATCCTGCTTCCTAGCCTGGCTGCCCCTGGGATTCTGGGCATACAGGCCCCTCCTACTGCCAGGCGCTGGTGTTCCTCGATTGTAGTTCTTGCTAGGCTGCTGTGGGCTGTATTTTAGGGGCTCCTCCCTCTCCTGATCTGGTCTCCAATTTGAATGAAGGGAGGTGACTTCCAAGCTTCTTCCTCCCCTTCTGCCCATGTGGCCGGCCCAGTCAAATGTTGGGCAACAGCCCCTCATGTGTGAGTGCATTCTGGGGTGAAGACTAGGATAGGGGCTTGCCTTTAGGGAGCACTTCCTCAGGCTCGGCCTTTCCTGAGCAAGCTATGGGGGGCCTTGGACCCTCCATGTCCTTCCTCATGTGTGCCTTCCAGACAGTTCTGCCTTCCCTGCTGAGGTTGTGCCTTGGCGCATGTTATCTCAAAGGTTCCCCTACCCGCCCCTGCTGTGTGTCACCAGCCACTCACGTAGTTGTCCCGTGCCGACCAGCCTGGGTAGAGCTGCATGTGCAGCTGCCTTTCCTTGCGGGCCAGCTCATAATACTTGGCCTGCTCTTCTCGCGATAGCGCGTGCCACTGCAGTAGGGAAGGAGGGGAGATGGGTGCGTCAGGGAGTCGGCAGGCTGCCCCAGGGTGGAGGAGGTCAGGGGCCATCCACGCCAGCCCACGTGCCCGTGGCCTTACCCTGCGGCCCAGGATCTGATTGATGGCAGCACTCTCCTTGAGTGTACACTCCGCAATGACCTTGGCTCGCATCTCCTTCATGTACAGCATGAAGGCATTGAGGGGCTTCTTGATGGTCGGCTTCTTGGCTTCCTTCTCCACCTTGGACTCTGCCTGTGTCTTCCTGAGGGGCACATACCCAGATAGCTAAGGAGCGCCCCCCCCCCCCATGGTACCGCCCTCCTCTAGTGTGGGTCCAGTGTGTGCCTAAGTACATGACACCAGGGTTTGGTAAACAGAATCTTTTAGCTCACCCAGAATGGGTGAGCAGAGAGCTAAGGAACTGCTCCTTTTGGGAATACCACAGGCAAGTGGGAAAAACATGTGTTAAGGACTTCTCAGCCCCTCCCTTCTTGGCTCAAACAAAATCCTTGTTCCCTAAGCGCCTCCTCCTGAGGATCAAAACACACAGCAGTCAGTAGCCAGAGCCACAAGACGGCTTGGCCAGGGGCCTCCTGCAGTCCTTGGGCTGGTGGGGGGCCCGTAGACAATGGCCCTGCTCACCTGCCCATCCCACACTTCCTTGCTCCCTCCCCAACATCGGCCTTCTCACTCACAGGCTGCGGTCGTAAGGCTGCAGCTCCTGCTTCCCTGAGGGGGGCACGATGGCCGGGTGGGGGATGGCTGCGGGGTGACCAGGTACGCTGGAGCCGAGCATCAAGGACGGGTGGGTGAACCTAAAGGCAAGAGAAGAGTTAACACGGAGCCAGGAATTACAGGCCAGCCCTTTGGACACACACAGGCCCCTGCATAGTACATGAGGACACAGGCGAACGGATACCCCACCCCACTGGCCTGGACAGAAGCACACAGATAAATACAAACACCTGCTTCCAACACGCTGCACAGACATGCTGCAGAAATCCACACATATGCCATTTAGGTGGTTGCTAATTAAGTCCCAAGTAGCTTTTCAATCTGTCCCCTTCTCACATCCTGCCCTCGCTAACCCAGCTTCAGGAGCCTGTGGCTGCCTTGTGGGCCTCCACACGACAGCAGCGTGACTGTTTAAAAACACCCGAATGCTCCTGGCCTGCTCTTGCTGCGATTCCCCTGTTGCCCGCAGAATAAAACCCGGGCTCCTTGCTGGGACCCGCACAGCCTGCGTGAGCACCCTGCTGGCAGGTCTAGCCCCAATGCCTCCCCTCTGCTTCCCGTCAGTCCCACTCCCAGCCAGCTCAGCTACTGCTGTGCCCTCGTCCTCTCTCGAAACGTACTGCCCTCTCCCTGACCCATCAGGCCTGGCTGGGTCTCCCTGGGGTTCCCCATCACCAGCTGGCCCACTCCGCTGCTGCTGTGTCTGTGCCGTGAGTTCCGGCAGGGCTGGGAGTGTCTGCTGCATCCCTTGCCGTTGCCCACCTGGTGCTGGGTCTGTCAGGAGTGAGCCAAGTGAAAGGCCACATGTGTACCTACTTCCCACGTCACTGTCTTGCTGTTCTGTGGCGACCACTCTGCTCCTTACTGCTCACACAGGTGTGTTACCCCTGAGTGGGCAGCCCCTAAGGGCCAGAGGTTGGGGATACTTATGTAAAAGATGCTGCCTCAGCTTGGGCAGAGCTCAGGGGATGCCCAGGTGGGTCCTGAGCCAGCCTTCCCCCAGCAGGGCTGCAGAACAGGGGAACGCACACACCTGCACACAGGCCGAGCCAGGTGCGCGCACAGCGCTCTGCTGTACGGGATGGCCCGGGCTGAAGCCTCTTGCGCTCCCACTAGCTTTGCTCTCAGGCACAGGGCGGCAGGGGGCTACAGAATGACAGACGGACAGATGGACACGACTAACACAGGGCAAGCACTGGCCTGGGCATGGCCTTGTGTGGGCACTGAAGCCTGGGCAACAGGAAGCAGGAGCCTGGCTGCAGGGCTGGGGACTCACCTGGGGTAGGGGGAGCCAGGGGCTGCAGTGGGGGCGGGGAAGTGCTGTCTATATCCGCAGGAAGGGGACAAGGGATAGAGAGGAGGGCTGGGCCTGTGGTTGGGAGAGACAGCTGTTAGCAGTCTGGCTGCTGGCCAGACACGGGGAAGGACTTCCCCCACTTGGCTTGGCCTGACCTGACCCACAGTGAGACAGATGGGTGTCTCTTCTGGGACCACTCCAGTGTGTGTTTTGAGGATCTGCCACCACCAGGGTTAACACCGGACCCGTTTCCCTCTGGAGCCGTGTGTTGGTGCCCAGGGGATGGACAGGACAGCTTCCTCCCAGGACCCAGACCCCTCCGGCCTGCCTCCTAAGTCTCCTTGACAACACAAGGCTGACACCTGTCCTAGGGCCTTTGTACCCACTGTTTTTCTTTCTTTTTCCCCCCTTTCTGTCTCAGATGCTTGAATCAGCAAGTGCACCCACTGTTGACACTGGATTGTTCTGCCCCACTGTGCCTGCTGCAGCTTCTGTTCATCCTGCAGGTCTTGCTTGGCTCAGTGGCCCTTTCTCCCCAAACCCCTGAGATTCCCAAGCTGAAGGAGGTGCCTCTCTGGGCTCCTACAGTCCCCAGTCTGAGCACTGCTAACGGGGCCAACAGTGCCCTGTGACTGTCTGGCTTCCTGCTGAGTCGCCCACGAGGGGGCTGAGTTTTGTGAGGGCAGGGAACTAACTCAGCATCAGTCAGTGCAGAGGTGGCTGGAATAACCTCCCTTCTCACAGCCAAGCGCTACCTGGTGGGAGCGGAGAGCACAGGGTTCCCGAAGTCCCCTCATTAGAGCCATGAGTAGGTAAACATTTGCTCTAGTCTCAAATCTTTTGGTCTCGAAGCTTCTGGCATACGGGATGCTTTTGACAGGCCAGCAGAGATTTGTGTCTACACAACTCTGGTCTAGCCCAGTCAGGCTGGGCCCTGTGCACTGTCTCCCCACTTTGATCCTGGGGTGCTCAGGGGGGCAGTCCTAATTTGTATTCAGAACGGAGCTCTGTCCAAGGAGAATCTGAGAAGAGAGGAGTGTGCTGAACTAATGCAAAGGGGCAGGTGGGCCTCAGGCCGGGCCCTTGGCTTGCCCTGCCTCCGTGGGAAGCGAAGTGTTCTTGCTGTTGGGGGACTGCCCCAGCCCAGAGCAGCTAGAGACCCATGCAGGTCACTAAAGGGCCAAGCAGCCTGCCGAGGCCCAGCTCCCGCTGAGGACTGGCCCTCTGACCCACAGTCAAGCCTACTGGCTCGAGGGGCCGGCCTGCCTTTTCCCGGCCCAGCCTTAGACTCTCTAAGCAAGATGGCCAGGGGCTTGGGTTCAAGCAGGCACCACAGGGAACTCCTCAAGCAACTCAGCAAGGAAAGGACCAACCGGCAGCAGGCACTGAGGCCAGTGGGACGTGTCCCCTGCCTACCAGGCAGCTGAGAAGCAGCAGCCTCTCTGGTGGCCACTCACGCTGTTACCTCCCTGCTAGGGCCCCTCTTCATCCTCACATACTTACAGCTCTGGAGGTCCCTCAGCAGCCCAGAGTCCTCCCATCCAAGGGGACCAGGAGACCAAGTCTATAGTTCAGGTGTGGCAGAGCTGGGACCAGGAGCCTGCTTTCTTTATCTCCACAAAGGGAATGTGTCAAGCTACCTGGGCAATGCCCGTAAGCCAGGGGGCCACGAGGACCCCTAGCTCAGAGCCAGGTTGGGGCAGAGCTGCTGGTCAGCCCCTGGTGTCTGTGCGGAGTGGCAGTAGGGGGCTCAGCACACAAGGCCGGAGGAGGAAGATGTGAGGGCAGGTGCGACTAGCGCACAGTGTCCGTTCCCCCGGGCCCACACTCACCAGCTCACAGTGTGGGACAGCTGTCCCATGCTGCCTGAGGTCAGAGAGTAGAAGCCAGAGAGGTCAGGGGTCTGCAGAGGTCTGTGAACTCCTGCAGGGAGAGAGGCCGAGTGAGTGGGCTGGCCTGCCCCGGCGAGCCACTTCATCGGTTCCCGCATCCCGCAGCCTCCCATGGGGACCTTCAGGGCCTCCCTCCTGTTGCAGGAGAACCAGACATAAACTGGTTTGTTCTGGACTAGCTCGGTGTGATAACAATACCCCTCTGACGGGTCAGGGAGCCAAGGGCAGAGGGGCTGGGTGAGCCGCCTAAGGACGCAGGCTGGCCAGCAGGCAGAACTGACGTCACGCAGGAATAGGCGACCAGGCCTCGCCACTGCCTGGCCCACCGCTGGTCTGCAGTTGGGGCCTCTCTGCCGGGGACCCAGCCTGGTAGGGCCGCCTGGCCTGGGGAGCCAGGGTTCCACCTGCCCCCAGGGCTTAAGTCAGCAGGGTTCCCACAGCTGACAGTGGTGGATTTCAGAATGACTCTGCCCGAGACAGGTGGTGAATCAGCCATCGCAGCCACCACTTTCCATTTTCTCACCGGGGGAGGGGAGGCTGCAGGTTTACAGTTACCAGCACTGCACGGCTGCCGGGCAGTGGGGTGACCCGCAGCGTTTACGCTCCTACCTCAACCTGGAGCTTCCAACTTTGACCCGGCACCACTTCCCCCAGTCCTCTGGTCCCCTCACAGCCCCCTAGTCCATCTTTCTGGTATTTTCTCTGGGCCCTAGGTTTGCACAACCCCAGGCTCTCGGGTTATAAGATGGACCCTGGTCTCAGAAGCCGGGGACTCGGCCCTCAGGCTCAGGTCTCAGCGGGCCCCTCGCTATCCCAGGCTGGTACCTTGCTTCTGGCTGGTGTCCGCAGGTGCAGGTGTCGGGTGCGGGCTGCTGAAATGTTCGTAGAGAGGAGAGAGTTGGGGGACACCATGGGGGGACTGACTGGCCTTGTTGTGCTGAAAAATGAGAAGGAGGGTGGGTGAGTGGGGAGTCTTGAAGGAGGCACAGGGCCTGGGGGTATGCACACGGGCAGAGTCCCAGCCAGCTGTGTGTGGGTGGCCCAGCTGTCAGAGAAAAGTGGGGGTGGGCAAACCCACAGGCCTCAGGGAAGGGGTACCACTCAAGCCACCCTGTGTCCAGTGGCCCTGTCCTGCTGCCACTGGCCCCCTAGTCTCTGCCGAAGTAGCCCCCACGAGAGCCTCTTGGTCCTTCTGGGCCCTCAGTCCCGGGAGGTGCATGTCCCCTGTCCAGGAAGCCCTTCCCGGCCTCCTGACCTCTGCGATCCCCTAGTTTCTCTGAGAAGGGACAGGCCGTCTGGGGGGCGGGTGGGTGTTGCTCGCTGCCTGCAGTCCCTGGTCCCAGGGCACGCTCTGAGGATCCGGCTCACCGCGGGACAGCCTGGAGCTCTTTCCCCCTCCCCAAGCCCCCAGACGGGGGAGGGGGGGTACTGAGTCTGACCCTCTGTCCCATCTCAGGCCTAACAGGATGTGCTGACACAGGGAAGGCTCCCTCGGTCCCCTCACTTGGGAGGTGGGGCCAAGTGGGGCCTGGCTCCCTCCAGGGCCAACCTGCCCAGCCCCCGCACTTCCTGTTTCCTCGGCACCGCAAGACTCTTACTTTTCACTTTTCACACCAGTTGCATGGCCCTGTCATGAGATGACTCAGTCGGCAGGCTGGGAAGGGGGCTCCCCACACAGCCGGCCACGGGAGTCACTGCCAGGGCCAGGGCCCAGCTCTCCGTATTCGCAGCACACGCGTGCCCAGGCCGGAGCCCTCAAGACGTCACGCACAACCAAGGCTCAGCTTCCCACTGCCGAAGTCTGCTGTGGGAATGCTGCTGGCTGGGAGCACAGATAAGCCATCTCTGACCCAGGACACAGACAAAACAGGGGACGTCCTTGGGGCAAGACAGTAATGAATGGTTGTGGCCGAAGCTCCTCCCACTCCGGTGAAATTCCCCACTGGGTGAATTTAGCCAGACTTATTAAGATCTTCTGGTGCTGCACGGGGTTCACAATCCCTTCATCTCCAGCTCCGAGGAAGGTCAGGGAGCTCGTGGGGAGGCGGCCTGCACAGGCCCCGTGGCATGTGGCTGTCGGGGGTCCTCGGTGAGGGTAGAGGGAAGGCTGGGTGTGAGTCCCACTGCAGCCAAGGCGCGAAGCTTCCACCTGGGCACAGGCTCTCACCTCCCAGCAAGAGCCCGGCCTGCCCCGCACCCCTGCCTACAGGCTGCAGGCCGCTTCCCCGCACCCCTGCCTACAGGCTGCAGGCCGCTTCCCCGCACCCCTGCCTACAGGCTGCAGGCCGCGCTCTTCCTCTCAGGTCCTGGGGAAGGTGCCGACCTGTTCACCTGTCTGCCCAGCAGGAGGAGCCTCTCACACAGGGCTGCCCAGGCTTCCTTCTGTCCTCACGCAGACAGGAGCTGACGTCCCCACAGGTGGCTGGCAAGGGCGAAAGGAGAGGGCCGGGCAGCTATAGGGTGTGTGGACACGTGAAATCCTTCAGGTACCGAGTACCTGCCGCCTGCCAGGCACTGTGCCGAGCGCTTTGCAAGCCCAGGCGGTTCCCGTCAGGCTGCACACGGCTGCCATCTGCAAAGGCTTCCCCAGCTGCCAGCTCTTGTCTTGGTCCCCTTCACAGAAACTTGAGCAGACCCGTCCCCATTTGCTGCCTCTAGTTTTCTGCTCTCATTCTCCCTTCAACCTGGCCAGCCAGTGTCTCGCCCCGTCCCTCTACCAGATGACTCTTGTCAAGGGCCCCAGGGACGTCCACGATCCTGAGTTCCATGGTCGATTCTCAGTCATTTTACCCAGCCTCTCCCAGCAGCAGACAACGGATTTCTCTCCCTCCTCGAAACAGTTTCTTCACCTGGTTTCTGAGTACCGCACTTGCCTGACTTTCCTCCAACCTCATGGGCCCTCCTTTTGGCTTTGTTTCTGGTCCCCACCCTCTTCCTCTCATCCAGACTCCCAGCTTTAAACATCTTCATCTGGTGACGCCACGTTTCTATCTCACTGCTCCTAGGAACTCCACTTTCCAAATGCCTACGCACCTCTGCCTGGGAGTCCGAAATTACCTGCCCCAGAGCTTCCTCTCCATCTTTGTTAATGGCAACTCCAGCTTTCTGGCTGTTCAGACCAAAAACCTGGGAGTCATCCTAGACTCTTCTCTTTCTCACACACCTCATGTCCAATTTGCCAACAAATCCTAATGTTGGACCTTCAAAATATATGTAGAAGCCCACCATTCCTTCCTTCTTCCTTGTCCCCAACTCAGTCCAAGCCAACATCACTTTTCACCTAGGCAACTGCAGCTGGCTCCTCCCTGGACTCCTGCTTCTCTCTTGCCCCCTCAGCCAGCCTTCCGTCCGGCAGCCACAGGAGTCAGACTGTCACTCCTCTGCCTAGAGCCTCCAGTGGCCTCCTGGACCTCCTGACCCGGGGGCCCCAGCTCCCTCTCTCACCCCCGCATCGTCTGCTCCCCTTGCTTACAACGCCCAGGGCTGCCCGCGGATGCCGCGTGCTCTGGCTTCCTTTTCCTTGGCTCCCGCGATAATCTTGCCACGATGGGAAGCAGGCTGGGAAGGCCACCTCTAGGGTTCCTGACCTGTTCACTAGAGGATCCTGGGCCAGTCTCTTCCCGGAGCCTGACGTTTCTCCGCTTGTAAAATGGGGCTGAGAATACCAGTCCTGCCCACCTCACTGGTCACAGATGCAAAAGTCCTGCTCTGTCCTAGACTTTTGGGGACAGCGCCTATTAAGGTAGGAAGTTTCCCAGAAACTCCTTATGCCTTTTTATCCTGACAGATGCCCAGGACAGTGCCAGCCAGACGGCATCAGCCCAGGCCTCACGGCAGCTGAAGGCATGCAGACAAAGCTTTAGGGCCCGCCCTCGCAGGAACATTGGACCCTGGCAGCAAGTACTGCACCACTCGCCACCTACGGGCACAAGTGCCTAGAGCCCCAGCCCAACCGCTGGCACGAACACCCTCCACAGGTCCCTCCAGAACCAGGGGGCATTTTGAGTCTAAGCTCCTGCTTCAGAGAAGGCCAGTCAGCCTTGGCTCTGGCTTTTTGGCCTTGGGACGGACTGTGGGCCTGGCTAGTGGAGTGGGCAGCTCTGACCCTGGGAAGCCCGGGAAGCCTTAGGAGCAGAGCCTGGGGTCCAAGGTGCCAGGTCTAGGAAGACAGTCCTGGAGTCTCTACGCTGCCCAGACCTGGGGGCTGGAGGAGGGCTCTGCTCCAAGGCAGGCAGAGGGTGGCTCTACGGCAGGTTTCTCAGGAAACCACCCTTCCCTGGGCTGGGGGGTGGGGGTACAGCTTTGGCCAGGAAGCCGTGGACAGCCCTCCTGCTAGGGGAGGCCAGGGCTGACCCTCCTTGGCCATGCGGGGCCTGGTTCAGGTCCAGCTTTGCTGCCTGAGCCCCAAGTTGCAGCGCAGCTCAGGCTGACCTCAGGAACCTCAGGGAGAGTCTAGCTCAGCCTGTAGCCGCCGGCCTGGCACGTGTGCAGGTGACAGGGGCTGCCTCATGGGCAGTGGGCTCGTCCTGGCCACCAGCCTTCCCTGGGACTGGGGAGAAGCCTCCTCAAACAGCAGCCACCACCCAACCACAGGAGACGTGCTGCATGGGCGGGGGGAGGCGGAGAACCCACCGGCAGCTGCAGGCCCGGCCAGGGCTTCAGGGCAGGGCACTGAGGGGCTGGCCAGGCCTTCCCACAGCCACGCAGGCTCCCTCTCAGCCTCAGTCCTCAGCTCCCTCCTTGCCTGGCGGTGGTAGCCTGGGAAACCATGTGGCACAGGGCCCGGTGCCCCATGCCCCCTCAGCCAGCGGAACGTCCCGCTCCAGGGCCTCTGCACAAGGCTTTCCCAGGGCCAGGCTGCCCAGACAATAGGTTGGGGTCGCCTGCGGCCTGGCGTGTGTACTGGAGCTCCCCCCTCTTCCTCCCCCTGATGAGGATTGTGCCCGGCCTCCAAGGGAAGGAGGCAGGCCTGCGGTGACTGTCCCCACCAGGCCCTGAGCACTTCACCAGCGCAACCTCTCACCTCTGAGGACAGAGTACCAAGCACAGCGCTGGGCACGCAGTAGGTGCTCAAAGCATGGTGTGACGTATCAGTGCGTCAGTGACAGAATCAACAGAACTCCACACTCCTCGATCAGGACAACCCAGACCCCTGCTCTCTGCCTTTGAGCGCGTCCGCCCCCCCAGCAGCCTGCGGCTCTCCAGGGAGGCCCAGGACTCAGACACCCCAGGGCCGCCCCAGGAGTCATTCCCTCTCCTGCCAGGCTGCTCCTGCCTCTCGCTGGCTGCCCAGCGACGGGGCTCACGCCCAGCAGAGGGGTCCTCCTGCCACCGCATTGCCCTTACTGCACAAAGCCGCCAGTCTACCGGCCCCAAGGGAACCCCTGTCCTTCTGGGATATCTTCCTTGGCCCATGGCTAGAAATCCTCACCCCGGTGCCCCAGCGTGCCAGGAACGGAGCCAGGGCAGGGTCGGGCGGGAGGTGGCGCAGGGGACTCCTGAGGTAAGTCTCCTCTGCTCTGAAGACAAGCTGGGGCCCGGCGGGCTCCCCTGCCCCCACCCCGCCCGGCCCCCCCACTTCCTGCAGGCTCAGGTGAAAAATAAACACAGTCGGCATTTTCCCTGCAGACCGCAGCGGTCGCTCGCAGGCTGTGTGCACGCCGAGCCCCTGCCACCGCGGCAGAGAAACTCCCTCGCCTCTGACGGTTGACTCCGAAAACCCCCAAACGCCTGAGCCCCACAACACTTTCCCAGCGAAGAAAGTTGAAGAAAGTTTCCTCTGGCCTCAAGCACGAGGGGGTGGGGGAGTGCGTCAGGCCTGGCCCAGGCCTCCCCGAGAACGCCGCCCCATGGCAGCCGACTGTGCCAGGACAAGCCGTTGGTCGCTAAGGTCATGCATACTCTGTCGGGGTGCATTTACTGAGCTCCTACTGAGTGCCGGGGTGCATTTACTGAGCTCCTCCTGAGTGCCGGGCAGGGGAAGGTTTCAGGCCGAGAGGACGGAATCTGCTGTTGAGAGCTCAGTGTGTACCACGTGCTGGGCAGTTCTGAGCAGCTCGCAGAGTTTAACTCGGGTACTCCTAGAGCAAATCCATGATATAGACACAGTCACTATCCCCATCTGACAGATGAGGAAACTGAGGCGCAAGATCACACAGCTAGTAAGTGGCAGAGCTGGGATGCCACTCACTATACTGTGGTTACTGAGGTCCTACGGTTATTGTGGGCAGAACAAGCGGGAAAAGGAGGGCGCTGGCCCCGTCCTAAGCCCCGTCTCTCCTTTCCCCAGCCTGGCTGGGCAGTGTTACCTGACCCAGTGCTTCACTGACCCTCAAAATGCTCCAGCAGGTTCTGGGACACCTGGGATGGGGTTCTGGCCACACCTGCCAGGGCCACTGGCATCTGCAGCCTGCCTGATGGTGGCAGTTGGACATGGCCCCAGCCACAGCCCAGCCGCCCCATCCTGCTCCTCTCCCCAGGGGCAGCTCTTTCCTGCCTCAGCACCTCTCCCCACCCCGTCCTCCTTCCCCTACAACCTCCCATGCTTCCTCCGGCTCTTGGCCAGGCCGGCTCCTCCTCATCCCGCCTCCGTGTAAGGGTCACCCCTGGAAAGGCCTGGGACGGGGGTCGGGGGAACTGCCTGGGGATGCGGGAGGGCAGAGGTGCGGGTCAGTCATCTCTGTCCCTAGACTCTGCGGCCGGCAGGCGTGTTGACCGATGGCCTCCACAATCTCCACGCCCCCATGACCCCTGCGCGGCCTCGGGGCTGTGACTGTGAGGCCCGCAGGCGTCTCGGCGAAAGGCTGTCCTGATGCTCACTCCGAGCTGGGGACAGCCCTTGGGGAAGCGCCAGGGAAGGACGGGCGGCCGCGACAGCAAGGCCGCCGTTGCCACGGTTGCTGTTCTGTCAGCCGAGCGCACAGGCGGAGCCGAGCAACATGCGAGCCGCGTGCGACAACCCACTCGAGGCCCCGTTACACGCCCTTCCCGTTTCACCCAGGTGGGAAGTGAGGCTCAGTGCGGTGAGGGAGCTGCCCGTGGTCACACACCCCTTCCCCAGGCCAGGACGGGGCCCTTTTGTGGGCGCTGAGGGTCCTCGGCGATGCCAGACGGCCACATCCTCGTCCTCCTCCTCTCACTGTGCTCCAGCCGCTGGGGGCTGCTGGGGGCTGCTGGGGGCTGCTGGCTTCGAGGGCCGTGCTGCTCCCTCCCCACCTGGCCAATTCCCGTCTGTCCGTCAGGCTTTGTGTGACAGCGACCTCCTCCTGGAGGCCTGTCCCGCCCTCCCCCACCCAGCACTGACCCCACGGTGCTGTCGCCGCCTGTGGACTTGTCCGTCCTGCCCTCCCTGTGGTCTGGGATTGTGCCCTGCACGGTTCACGCTGAGGAATGGAAGCTGGGCTCTCACAGCTGGGTCTCGACAGTATTGGGGGGGGGGTGCCCAGCGGGAGCCGGTGTTCAGGGAGAAGACGGCGGCACCGGGTAGAACACCCCGCACGCGCCTGGCACACAAGTTAGGAGGCTGGGAGAAGCGGGGGCCACTGCTTGGACTAAGGGGACATCCTTCCTACCTGGCACCTGAACCGCCCCCCCAGCCGCCTCCCAAACCCTGTTCTCTCCTGCCTGCAGCACTCTGGGAGTCAACATCTGTGCTAACTAGGAAAAGCGCTCCTCCTCCTGCACGGACGCCGGGCCGTGCCAGGGCACCAGCCTGGGAAGCACAGTGCAGGCTGGTCTCAGCCCCGCCGTCCGGCTCCCCTGCACAGCCCCGGTGGCAGCCCTACCTCAAAGGCCCCTCCAGTTCTCACTTTCCTCATACTGCCAGGACCCGGCGCCTGGCCTGAGCATCCATGCTGGCCCTGATCAATTCCTAGGGGCCCCCTGCCTTTCCCGGTCACCAGGTCACCCCACGGCTCCCCCAGGCCTCTGTGTTTAGAGCTGGGACTCCACTGTCCAGCACCAATGGTGCTCAAGTGCCAAGAAGTTTGGCCAGTTGCTGAGTGGAATGTTCCCCAAGGCCTGGGACCATGAGAGTAGACTTTCCAGAAGGCAGACCCACCCCCACAGCCTTCTAAAGGGGGCTCGCCTTCGCATGGGCCGGGCCTTGGTTTGTAGGCTCGTGCGGACCCCACGTGTGCAGAGGTGCCCCAGCGAGGCCGAGAGCACGGAGGAGCCCTGCTCATGGCCTGTCACCCCTGGCCCCCACTCTGGGCCCCGCTGCCCGGGACACAGTGCTCTCCAGAGGCTGGCCGCGAGCTGCCCGCCCACGGTGTGCTGCACAGCCTGTGCCAGACGCCCACCGCAGAGCACAGAGCGTGGCCATGTGGCCGGCTACGCTGCAAGGGCTGGCGGATGGCAAGGCCACACCTTCCTGGACCAGGAGGCTTCACTGCCTGCTGGCACAGGGCTGTTGCCACGGTTGCACAAAGCCCTGCGAGGTGCATGCGGCCAGTCCATCAGCAGCCTGGCCTTGGCATCACAACAGGGCCTGCTACGGGGGAGCCGAGCACCGGAGTCCTGCACGCACCCTCAGCAAACCGCAGGCCTGCCGAGGCCCAGCCGGCCCGGAGGCGCCTCCAGAGCGAGCTGAGCCCCACTGAGCTGGGTGGCCTGGCCGCGGCCTCTCGTGGTTTCTGTGCATTCGTTTACTTGCGCTTTCCTTCCTCCTCTTTGAGGTGAACGCCCCTTGGGACAGGATGTTTTTAGAGGAAAATATAAGCTTCCGGGAGCTGCTGCAGCTGAGCTGCTAGTTGATGCCACCAACACAGCCTGGGGACTCTAAACAGCCCTGGGCTGGGCACCCACCCAGCGCAGGCAGTAACTCAGCCGGCTCCTCCTCAGTGCCCAGCCCTCCAGGAGCCCACCGGGGACTGAGCAGGACACAGCCGCACAGCTCAGCCCGTCTTCGGCAGGAAGGAAAGGAAAGCAAGGCTCTGGGAGGGGAGCACTGGGGGAGTTCAGAGGTTTTCTTTTCCTGGGGGCTTTGCAGAAAAGGCCGGAAGAAGGCCAGAGGTGCAGATCAGAGACGGCAGCCCGCGCTAGGAACGGCCTACCGAGTGCCTAGCACTCTGCCAGAATCCCACCAGTCTCCCCAGCCACTGTGTGCCGTGTGCACAGGTTTTGCAGATGAGGAAAGTAAAGCACAGAGAGGTTAAACACCTTGCCCAAGGTCTCACAGCAAGGAGTGACAGAGCCAGATCTGAGTCTAACCCTTTCGGGATCTGGGCCAAGATCTTTACCATTCAGCACCAGGCCTGACACGCAGCTCTTTTGCTAACAACACCCTGCCAGGAATCTTTCCGGAAACAAACTTGCTTCACTACCAGTGTGGCTCGGACAGCCCTCCGTGCGAAAGCGCCCCGTCCCTGTAGGAGATGATTCTGGTTCTTAGTTGTAAATGACTAAAAGAAATGCATGAGGTCATCCCTCCCACAGGGCTGGCCTGTGCTGTCCCTGCTCCACAGGAGAGGAGGGATGGGACAGCCGCTGGAAGCCGGGGTGGCTCTTGCCAGGGCAGGTCTACAAGGGTGAGCCTGCGCTGGGGATGAGAGCTGGGAGGGCCCAGGCAAGGCCCGGAGAGGCAGGGCTGGGGAGGCTGCGGGTCCACAACAGCTCGAGGCTCGAGGCTCGGAGGAAGATAAGACTTGGAGAGCTCCACCCCAGGCTCAAGTGCATTCCTGTGGGCCTCGGAGGAGCAAAGACAAAAGCAGCGATCTCTTGAGTCACCTGGTCGCTCAGCTGCCTGTCCCAGCCTCGGGAGGACAGCTCTGCCCCGAGGCCACGGTCAGGAAGTTCACTGGGGTCTAACCCCCCGCAGCTACTGCCAGCTAAGGCCCTAGGGGCTCTGTCTGGATTCGGTCTGCTCGTTCATCCAAAGGGAAACAAGACAAGGCATGGAAGGGAGCTGCTGGAGGCTCCGGGACCCAGAGTGCTCCCACCCAAGCCCCTCACCCGAGGGCTCTCTGGAAGCAGAGCCCCCTCGTGAGACTGAGCCGGGGAGGTTCACACAAAACCACACCAAACAGCTTTTACAAATATATACCTGGGGGTAGCAGCGCACAGACATGGGGGAGAGGGCGCTGCCCCAGACTCCTGGCTGGGAGGAGCGGGACGGCAGGGATGGGCGAGGGGAGCCAGGAGGATCAGCTGCGGCTGGAACACAGGTTGCTTTCCCAGGAGGCAGAGGAGGCAGAGGAGCACGGGGAGCGGGGCAGGGTATGCAGAGTCCCATGTCTGGGTTCTAGTCCCCTCCTCCGGCACTCGCTAGGTGCCGGCTCCATGCCTGGGGTTCCCCATCCCTAAATGTCAATATCTCATGGGGTTGGGGTGAGGATTAAATGAGTTAATATTCGTGTTTGCTAATGTTCTTTCTTAGGAACAAAATAAGGCCAGGCGGGGCAGCTCATGCCTGTAATCCTAGCACTCTGGGAGGCCAAGGCCAGAGGATCACTTAAGATCGGGAGTTCAAGACCAGCCTAAGCAAGAGTGAGACCCTGTCTCTACTAATGACAGAAAAAATTGGCCAGGTGTGGTGGTGCACACCTGTAGCCCCACCTATCCGGGAGACTGAGGCAGGAGGATCACTTGAGCCCAGGAGTTTGAGGCTGCAGAAAATAGGATGACGCCACTGTACTCTACCTGGGGCAACAGAGCGAGACTCTGTCTCCAAAAAAAAAAAAGAAAGAACAAAATAAAACAAAAGGGAAAAAAGACAAAAGCAAGCATGTCTTGAGACATAAAGCTTTTCAGGAAAGCCGGCTCTGTGCCAGGTCAGGGCCGCTGGCCCTCGAGTTCCTCTGGACGGCTGCCCGGTTCTTATCCGGCCAGACTGCCAAGCTCCCGCCTGGCCGGTGATGACCACGGTGAGGGGGTGGCAGGTGGGGGCGGTGCTAGAAAGAAAAACTGCCCTCACAGTGCCCCAGTGGGGCTGGCAGGTGGCTCTGGTTCCCAAGCAGCTTTCCCATGGGGGGACAGGGGGTGGGTACATCTATGCCCTGGGACTCCCTCCAGCCTCCTCATTCCAGCCACTCCCCGTGACTCAGGGCCTAGGAAACGCTCCAGCCCGATCCTGGGCCACACAGAGGGCGCCTGGCTAGAGAGGTCCGACAGTGGGCTCTGAGCTAGACAGAGGAAGGAATCCCATAACCACCTAACCATCCCGTCCTAACCACCCTTCCACCACGCACCAAACCTGAATCAATCCTAAATGTCCTTTCGGACACTTTTCCAGGTGACATTTCTTCTGGAAGCCCTGGGCTCTTGCCTCCCCATCAAGAAATGCAACACTGTTGGCCCTGGGAGCCCTGACCGAGGCCCAGACCCAGGTCCCCTGAGGAGAGGCAGTGAGAGGCCAAGTCTTTCCGTGGGGTGCAAGGAACCCAGCTGGGTCCACCTCATGAACCCCACAGAGTGTGGGGGTACCAGTCGGCTTCTCGGCCTGCAACGCCCCATCTCTACAGTCTAGAGCAGACGGGGTGGAGCGGCAAAGAGCGTGGGCTTTGGGGTGAAACAGACCTGGGGGCAAATACTGCCTGCCAGGTATCAGCACGTTCTTACCCTCTCTGAGCCTCGGTTTCCCCATCTGCAAAATGGGGGCAACAATAGTACCTACGGTCTCAGCTTATAAAGATCTTGACATTGTGAATAAAAGCCTCTGGCACAGGCCTGGCACTTGGGAAATCTTCACTGCATGAGCTGCTGTCGTGGCTGTTATTCTTCAAACAGCTACTTACTGAACACCCGCCACGCGCTGGGCCCTGTGGTACTGACAATCCGGTGGTGACAGGACAGATGTGACCTGGGCCCTATGGGTCCTCTCCAGCCCTTTCCGATCCAAACGGCCATCTCTGAAACCCCCACCTCAGCACGGCCACCAATCCCTGTGGCCTCGGCTCTCCCTGGTTCATGTGTCCCCACACCCCACCCATGCTGTTGCCCACCACAGCTGGGGGACTCCTGGCCGCACACTGCTGCAAGGGCTGCCAGGGAGCCCCGGGGTGGCGGCCACAGCCTCGCGCACTCGCCGGCCAGCCCGCCTGGGCCCTGGCTACGCCCGGCAGAGACCTCATTGCTGCCACCGCAGAGCTCTCCACGCTGCCTCTCGGCGTCCCGGAGGGCCCACCCGGCCTCCGCCCGCCCGGCCGTGGGGCCAGCCACAGAGCCATCTGATTTGAATGAAACTTCCAACTTAATGACTTTCATGATGCTTATTTAAAACGCAATGTAATTTTCTTAAACACCCTATTATTTCCTTTGATAGCTACAAAGCTTCCCCCAATCCCATAAGATGTTTATTTTTAGGGAAAAGAGTGGTTTGCAGTTGGTCACAGAGACCATGGGGACAGGGAACCCACAGAGAGCAGGGCAAAGAGTCAGCCCGGCAGCTCGGGAGCCCACGGCTGCTCCGCCCTCCGGCCCTCCACGGACCCCGGGCTCTGGGGGGCCCTGCCCTTCCCTGACAGGCACACCAGCCCCTGGCCCTCGTGTTCACCACCTGACAGTGGCCAAGTCAACACCAGGCTGGTCCCCTCCCCGTGCCCCGCTGTGGGCCTCCGTGTCCTCTTCCGTAAGACGGTTCCACTGGCTTCCCAGGGAGCTTTCTCCGGGCATTCTAGGAGGGGACAGGTCTGGGGAGGGGTCCTGAGACGCCTGCCACCCCTCAGCGGGCTCCTCCCGGCTCCTCCAGACATTCTGCCCCTCTGCCCCGGGTGAGGCCTCAAGGCCTGAGGCTTTGACCCGCTGAGATCTGTGCCCAGAGAAACCGGCCCCGGCGGCGGCTGCCCACACTGGGAGGGCGGGTGGGTGTGGCCCTGCCAGTCGGGGCTCCCTGGCAAGGGAGGTGGCCTGGCGGTGGGCGGCGTGCAGAGGCCAGCCGAGCCCCACCAATGCGGGGCGGCCTCTGGGAGCGGCTATTTTTAGGTGCTGGGCTTTCATGTGGCCGCATGACGTGGAGCTCCCCGAGCGTCAGTAATGCGTTTCAGATGGCAGCCCGGCGGGCGGGAGGTGGGCCCACTGCCACCAGAGCCAGGGCAGGCTTAGTCAGAAGCCCTGCGCCCGGACTCCCGTCACCCAGGCGTCCCTCCCGACCCCCTCCTGCCTGCTGGCGAGGCCAGCTGCCCGGCACACCCCGGTGGAGGCCCACCCCGCCCACACTTATCTGAACCTCAGAAATCCTCCCTGGCCAGGGATTCCCACCCCATTTTAGAGGAAGAAACTGAGACCTGGAGAGGTTAGCAGACTGGCACGAGGCCACACAGAGCGGGAGGAGCCACCACAGCCCCCTGCCCTCAGGGAAACGGAGTTTTCTAGGAGGGAGTGATCTGCCACCAGTGGACACACACCAGCTCAGACACGGCGGGTGAAGGTCGACCCCCAAATCCACGCCCACGGTTCCCTGGGGCCATGTGCCACCCATCCACGCCTGGGGCCTCTGCCACACACGTCATTTGGAAGCAGACAGTGTGGGACCCAGACAGCTCTCCTGCCCTTGGAGAGAGAGCTGGTTGTTTGAAAAAGAAGGGAGGGGGTGTCTGCCTCCTCTGGTCTCCAGGGAGTCCTGGCTGTGGAGCCAGGGCCACGCAGTGAAGGCTGTGTGTCGCCAGGCCTGCCCCGGCGCGAAAGCAGAGTCTGCTCTGGCTCAAGCCGGGCAGGCGTCTGCCTGGGTGGGGTCGCGAGGGCAGCCTCCTCACAGCAGGCGGCCAGGCTCACCCCGTCCCAGCCCCTCCCCAGGCGACTGAGCCCAGAGGAGCCCAGCACAGCAGGCGGGGGTGGGGCAAACTGCCGAGGACAAAGCCACCGCTGCAAGCCACCGCTGCAGACTGCTGCTCGCTGCAGTTCACGTGGCCGCCCCTTTGCAAGGGAGGGAGGTGGTTTCCCAGGTCCAAACCCCAGCGTGACAGGTCTGCGGGAGGAGGCAGCGAACTGAAGGAAGCAGCTACCCGTGCCCCTCCCCAGACCCTCAGGGCCTCAGAGCCCTGCGGGAGACAGTACCCGTCAGGGGTGCTCTCCGCACCCTGGCTCGGGACCTGAGCAGGCCGCTGACTTCCGAGGTGCCGTCCCCCCAGTAATCAGGGGGCCAAGACTCGGACTTAGGAGCCTGGAGCAAGCACAGAGTCAAGTGAAATGACAGGAACGTGGGCACGGCCCACCTCTGGGCACTCTTGCCTGGCATCTGCCAGCACCCGGGGTCTCCAGCCTGGAGCCCACCCCTCCCTTGGCCCTGCTCGCTCTCCTCCAGCCGCCGCCCCCAGCGGCCACACCAGCTCAGCTGCAGGCTCTGCCCGCCTCGCCCGCCATGTCCAATGCAAGCCACCCACGGTGGGCACCGCCCCGCCCTCCTGCAACGCCAACCGGCTGTGTGTGCCCACCAGCCTCTCCCAGACACCAGAGTGAGTGCTGTCCGGGCACAAGGCCACAGGCCCTTCTCCAGCCGCACCCCCCCCACGCCACGCCCCTCACAGACCCAGGGCTTCCATCCACCCGACTGGGACCGTACCAGTTTCTGCCCTTCTGCTCCTCTGCTCAGCGGGGCCCCACCCAGGGCATTCTCCCCTCCTCACCCGCACAGGCTCCTCTCTCAGAAGCCTCCCCAGTGGCCCCCACTGGCTACTGTCCCTCCTCTGTGTCCCTTACCCAGCTCGAGCAGAGCCTCAGGGCCGACTCGGAGCCCCCCAACAACAGTCTCTTTGTCTTGCAGGCCCGCGCTCTGGCGGGGGGTGAGAGGGAGCTTGCCACTCGTGCTGAGCCAGGCCAGACACACAGGCGGGCTCAGTCCCCGAGGGCAGGGTCTGGACCCCAGACTGGCGGACGTGCGCTGAGGGCCCGAGGGGAGCTGGCTGCTGAGCGGGGAAGGGAGGCCCGGGCTCTGGGAGCACAGAGATGTTCACACAGCATGAACATCCCCTCCGACGGCGGCTTCCGCTCAGGAAGTGCCTACTCCGTGCCGGGCACCTCGCTGCACTGTCCCGTCCATTCCTCGGCAGCCCAAGGAGGGAAGACCCTCATGGCCCCCATTTTGGGATGAGAAAACTAAGGCCCAAAGGGGCTAAGTCACATACCCAGGGTCACCCAGCCAAGGAGTGGCGGGTAACAGTGTCAGGAGGGGGCTCTCTACACACAATGCTTTCCCTCCGTCCCCTCCTCTAAGGGGCCGTGGACAAGTCCCTTCTCTGATCTGGCCTCGCTGTCCCCCCTGCAGCAGGAGGGCTGTTCCCAGAGGCCCTGGCACTGCACCGTTGTGGGTGGGGACCCCTGTGCCCTGATAAAACACCTGTTTCCTCCAACGGAGGCTTGTTTGTACACAACAGCAGGAAACATCGGTCGCAAGGTGTGAGGGGGTGTGGCCGTATGGCTTTGGGACCGCAGCAGCCTGAGCAGGCTCCGAGGGGCTGCGGCTCGCCTGGCCCCTCCAGGAGGCTCCGGGTCCAGCCCTGACCCGGCCTGACCTCAGCAGTGAGGTGACTTCAGGCCGGGACCCCTGGAGCCCTGCTTACAGCTCAGCTAAACCTCCCTGCTGGCGGGGGGTAAGATCCCAGGAGACCCACAGAGGGGCCACCCTCTTCCCTCTCCCCTGCAACCCCACTCACACCTGGGTCTCAGGGCAACTGGGGAGGTGGGCAGAGCTGGTACAAACAGCCCCATTTACTGGCTGTGGAAATTGGTCTGTGGAACCCTAGCAGGGCTGGGAGAAGAACCCTCCTAGCAACCAATCCGGGGCTCTGGGTTAGCCCCCGGCCTTGGGAATGCAATGCCCTCTCGAACCCGGGCTCGCCCTGCCATGAGGGCGGCATCCCTCCTGCGCCCAGGGCGGGAAGCCGGCGCTGCCCAGGGGTCTGCGATGGGCCTCCCGCACGGTGCCTTGCTGGCCCTCGAAGGCATCCAGGAGGTGGGAGCCACCCTCCAAGCCAAGCCCCACGGGAGCAGCGGAGGAGGGGCGGCACACTTTCCAGACACCACAGCCAACGGGACCCAGCCTTCCGAGGAAAGAAATGCAATTCAAAATAACTTAGAGTCCCGTTGCCACAAACCTACTACATGAAGAGCAACGGAGAGGAAAGTCCACGTGGGCTGTGCTCAAGCACTGCGAGGACCGGGAATAGTCGCAGGCTCAGAACCTACATGACCTGGGGCAACAGGGAAGCTAACTGCCTTGGTTCTTCCTGCCTCCTGACCCCACAGTTCTCTGTGAATATTATGCTCCCAAAAAATAATCAAAATGGAAACTAAGGGGAGATGTGTGCAGAACATCATTCCCACTCGTCAGAAGGCAACCTGTGAGCACGCAGAAGCCACGTGAGGGATGCCGCACACAGAGACGCCGCACACGGGACGGTCTGGGGGCTGCAGACACGCACCCCACACCGGGAGGCGTCGCAGCAAGACATGAGGGGTTCACATGGGGGTACCTGGGCGGGGAGGTCTGAGAATGGTTCCCAGGCTGAGGACCAGGAGGGTCTTTGCCTCAAAAAACAGCGTAAGGTCCTAACATGTCATGTAAACGGGGAGCCTCCTGCAGGTATAACCCTGGGGTGGGGGGATTCTCAGGACAGGCTGAGTGGCGAAGGCTCCTGCTCTGGTCCCAGGGATAGCACTTCCCTCCCAGGTATCTCTGAGTGAGGCAGGACAGAGTAGGGGGCTCTTCACCTGAGGCCCCCGCGTTCAGACCCCCAGACCCTTCTGGCTCAAAGTCCACGGGGCTCACCTACTGCTGAGCCACCAGTGGCCCCAGGGGAACCAGGACAGCCAGGGAGAAGGGTCAGTCACGCTGACTGCCGCCCCAGCCCAGGCCATGCTGGCACCTCCTGGGCTCCGCTCGGGCAGTGCTGCTGGTCCTCCCTGCACCCGGGGAGCACTCGCCACTCGCACTGTGCAGATAAGGACACTGAGCTCAGGGACACGTGAACAGACGGGCTCTCCGAGGTCCAAACGTGGTGAGGACATCGTAAACCCGGGCCTGCAGAGCTGCCAGGGTGGGCAAGGCAGCGAGGCCAGAGGGGATAAAGGAGGCCCCACTGGGATGGCTGGGGAGGCACCCTGAGGAGGCGACATTTGAATTAAGCCCTGAATGAGGCATGAGTAGGTGGCAGCTCCGTGAACAGGTGAGGAAGAGAATTCCAAGCTAAGGGGACAAGTGCAAAAGTCCTGAGGTGAGAAAGAACTTGCTGGCTGTAAGACCCTCCGGGGCAGTGGGGTGGCTGCTGTTAGAGAGGGAGGAAGAGGATGGTGCAAATGACAAGGGGCAGCTCGCAGGGGCCAGCCACCTAGGTACGCACGCTGTGGTGAGTCGTTTGGACATTACTCCAAGAGCAATGAGAAGCCACTGCAGGGTTTAATCAGGTAAGAGATGTGATCTGATTTATGTTTTTGTTTGTTTGTTTTAAGAGAGGGTCTCACTCTATTGCCCGGGCTGGAGTGCAGTGGCGTCATCATAGCTCACTACAGAGCCAAACTCCTGGGCTCAAGTGATGCTCCTTCCTCAGCCTACCAAGTAGCTGGGACTACATGTATGCCACCAGGCCCAGCTAATTTTTCTATTTTTTTGTAGAGATGGGGTCTTGCTATGTTGTCCAGGCTGGTCTCAAACTCCTGGCCTCCAGCAATCCTCCTGCCTCGGCCTCCCAAAGTGCTAGGATTACAGGCGTGAGCCACTGCACTCAGCCTGATTTATGTTTTTAAAGGACCCCTTTGGCTGCTACCTGAAGCCTGGCTCGTGGGTCAGGGTGGGGGCAGAGGGCCCCTGCAGGACACTGTTGCTGCCGTCTGGGTGGGAGATGGCGATAGTGTGGGCTTGGGGGTGCTGATGGAAGTGGAAAGGTGGGAAGAGCTGGGGTATGGTTGGAGGGAAGCCAGGTGCTTTCCAGTCCCTCCTTGGTCTTCGTCTGCTGGAAAACCTACAGCCTTGGGGTGCTTCTGCGGGGCCCCTTCCGCACAGGCGGGGCGGGCCTGCTCTCCCCAGGACGCGTCTGTGACAGCAGGTCTCCAGCCTGTGCCTGGTTCGGTCCCTTCACCCGTCTCCTCTGCTCAGCTGGGCGCTCCCAGAGGCAGAGCCTCATTCCAGTCCGGGGGTCCAGGCCCGATACCCAGCCTGGCGCCAGACTCCCTCTTACTGGGCTTTGCTCCAACCAGGAGCGGTGCTCCACCGTCACTAACCCTTCCCGGCAAGGCCCAGCGCGCCCTGGGGGCTGTGGAGGGCCGGGTGGGTGCTCCTGCAGGCTCCTCTCTGCAGCGCCTGCATGGGCTGGCCGTGCCGTGCGGCAGCAGCACTTCCTTCCTCTGCTCGTCTTGCTCATACCCTCGCCTCCTGCCCCTGCCCCCGCAGGGCTCGTGCGCAGAGCCCTCACCTGGACCCCAGACTGTGCACTCAGGGAAGGTGAGCTCCATGGCCAGGAGCCCAACACGAACCTGCTGCCTCAGTGAGGCCCCACAGTGGCGTGGGGCACGCCCAGGTACCAGGACAGCTGTGAGACCAGTGACAGGGAAATGTGGCCCCAAGTCCCTGCAATGGCCAAAAGCCTCAGCTTTTTAATTTAAACTCAGACGTCATCCACATACCATAAAATACACCATCTTAGAGCATACAATTCAGCGGCTTTCAGTGTCCTCATGCGGTCGTACGACTGCTACCACTACCTAATTCCAGAACATATTCATCACCCCCAAAGGAAGCCCCACACCCAGGAGCAGTCACTCCCCAAGCCCCTGTCCCCTCGGGCCCTGGCAAGCACTGACCTACTTTCTGTCCCCATGGATCTGTCTGTGCTGGATACTTCATCTAAACGTCAAAGGCTCAGCACCGTCCGGCAGCAGACTCTAAGTGGAGCCCACAGAAGGGGCCACGGAGCAGTGATGCCCCATATGGCCAGAATGACAGGCCTGCACTCCAAGAGCCTGCCTTTGTCTAAGGGACGATGTCTTACTCATCCCCCCAAAGTCCAGCCAAGAACCAGCTCCCCATCCCCCTCCCCACCCCCACCCAGTCCAACCTCTCAAAGCAGAGAAGAGAAAACAAAACAAAACAAAAACAAACAACAGTTACTGGTCTAGGCCAGGAACTGCCTGCATGCCTGCATTAGATGCCTGACAAACACTGGGCATGGGATAAACTTTCACCTAATTTTCCCTTCCTCAAACAAAGCTTAAAAGAAGCCAAATACCAAAAAGAAGCAAACTTTTTACAAAAGAAAAAGAAAAAATCTCTGTCCCATGGCAGCTGGCTGTGAGGTGGTCATTCAGCCCATTGCTCCTGGCAAGGTCTGAGTCTGCCTGTTTTGAGGTCTCCAATGTGGCAGCCACATGGGCATCCCACCCACACGTGGGCAGAGGGAGTCCCAAGTGAGTGTCCCCTGCTACCTAGGGAGGTCCAGTGACTGGTCTTGGGCATCTTAGCACAATTGTTGACCACCCGGATGTCCTCAGAGAGGGCTGGGCAGAGGGCAAGGGGACCTGTGCTAAGGCCTGCGGCCAGGGGCTGGGCAGCACGCCGTCTGTCCTGCAAAGATGGGCCTGGGACAGGGACCCGCTTTGGGAAAACCGCCAAAGGCAGCTTCTCCTCAGGACCTTGCAAGGGGCTCCCGACCCTTGAGAAGAGGCTCTTTCCTAGTTCTAGACACGTGAACCTTGAATCAGATAACAAATGTGCTTCCACAACATGGGCTCAATCCATTTTGCTTTGTAAAACCCAACCCTATTTTCAATGTCCACACTACTCTTCAGGTCACGCAAGCAATGCAAGCCACTACTCCTACATGCTATGTGTGTGTAACTGCCAGGCCTGCTTAACGGAGGCTCCCTACAGTCACATACGTCTTCCTCACCCGGCGCCACTCCAACTTAGGCCCCTGCCTCTGTTCTTGTCCCCAGCCGCACAGAGAAGCTGGGGCCAGGGCACAGAAAGTCAGTGCCAAAGCCTGTTCTCCTCCTCTTTTGTTCCCCAAAGCCACTCAGTGGGGGCTGCAGCTGGGATTCTGCAGGGATGGCAAGGGAACTGGTACCTACAGGACAGGGTGTGATACGCAGAAATGCGTCTGCTGGGCTGGGGGCAGTGGCTCACACATGGGATCCCAACAATTTACAAGGCTAAGGCAGCCTGGGCAACACAGTGAGACCCCCATCTCTACAAAAATAATACTAATAATAATAATAGCCAGGTATAGTGGTGCATGCCTATAGTCCCAGCCACTCAGGAGGCTGAGGCAGGAGGATTGCTTGAGGCTAGGAGTTCAACGCTGCGAGCTATGATCACGCCACTATACTCGAGCCTGGGCTATAGAGTGAGACTGTCTCTAAAACAAAAAAGAGAGAAATGCATCTGCTGTAGCTTGAGAAAGACCTGAAGTTGAAAAACAAATGACCCGGGGCCAGGTGAGTGGCGTTGTGCCTTCCGCCAACCTTCCTGACTGCTAGAGTCCGCCATTTGCCTACTCTGGACTGGTGTGAGCCAAAGGACACCAAATGGTCCCATCACCCACACCCTTACAGCAGAACCAGTGCCCTGCTCTGGGCGCTCTCCCAGCACTCGCCCACACTATGAGACGAACTCTCATCTGAAACGCCTTTTCTCTGCACTGCTGTGGAGTACTGGCAGGCTGGGCCTTTTGTCTAACCCCAGCCCCTGTTCAGGCAGCTCACCCGCTGGTGATCTAGCAGTGGTGAGTTATTATTTGTCAACCTGGTCCCAAATCTAAGGGCTTACACCTTGCAGGAGATCCACAGAGCATCTCTGTCAAGCACCTGCTTGTGCCGGGCAGTTCTATGGAAGAGTTGCCACGTCAGGTGGCAGGGTCGGGGGCAAGCCTCCTCTCCCACACTTGGAAAGAAGTGAACCACCTCATACGCCACGCCACCCTAGAGCAGGGCAAGTCAGACAGACCACTTGGCCAACACGCTCATTTTACAGGTGAGAAAATGGAAGTCCAAAGGGCAAGGAGTTCATTTCTAGAGCCAGCCATCTACTAGGTTTTCCATCCTGGGTTTCTGGAAGAAACCTGCATGTCTTTTTCCCTCCCACCAGCTTCAGCATGAAGCACTATCAGAACACCCTCCTGGCTCCGGAACAACCCAGCAGTCACTCTCTCCTCCCTCTCGGTGACCCCACCGCTGGCCCTGCGAAGCCTCCAGCCTCCGGCCCCACCGGCACTGGGCTTACATTTGCACCTCACACCTGCCCACCAGAGTCCTCCAAACCTTCCACTATACCCTCACCCTATTTGGCCCAGTTGAGAACAATCTGAAACACCTGTAGGAATTTTTTTTTAAAGTGAAGCTGTACTGCTCCAGAGCACTTAGAATGGGCTCTTCACATTTCAGATCATCTGCACCAACGGGCCAAAACAGCATAGTTTGTAATGATCATGAAAATCTTTTCTAAGATTTCTAAGTATCCAGAAAAGAGTTTTCTGGATACTTAAAAAGATTTAATTCGCAACTTTATTAAACTGGTCCCTTCTCGACACCACTGACTTGCAGCACCTGTGCAAAGCCTTCCTGATGTGTCTGAGATCAAGACAGCTTCCTAAGAATCCGCTTTCCACACATGCTGCTCCGGGTCCTCCTCCGGCAAGGCTGTGCCCATGCCAGTGAAGACACAGCCAAGCAGAGCACGTCTCTTCCGCACAACCAGGAGACCCGAACAGCCCAGCTTTTCGGCCCCTTCCCCCAAGCACGGAGGCTCGGGGCTTCCTGGGAGAAAGCTGACTGCAAAGCTCTGAGCTCAACGGTTCTCTCCGAAGACCCCACCCCAACATCACCCAGCACCAGGACAGGGCCTGCACCTGCTTGTGAGCAAGCCGGGAAGACAAAAGCCAACAGCCGGAGGGCTGGGGGGTGCCCAAGGGTGGCCCCCCCTTCCTTCTGCAAAGTTCTCCTTTTGGTTCGGATCCCACTGGGTGTGTATGGGAAAAAAGACCAGCATAGAATTCTCATGTATCTACTTTGTTTTAGGCAAAAGTCTCTTCTCGCTCATGCCTCACCTGCCTGGTCGGGGAGGTAGCAGGCGCGGGGGACACCGGCGGCAGGGGCCACTTACCAGCGGGGGCTGCGGCTGGGGGTGCTGCCCTGCTCCCGAGGGGGGCGGGTAGTGCATGAGCAGGTTGAAGGCGGAGTAGACCGTCTCTTTGTACATGCCGCCGGCGCACTCCGGGGCCTTCAGGCCTGGAAAAACCACAGCTGGGTCAGACAGCGGCCCCGCGGCGGCCGGGCTGCAGGCTGTCCGCTCTGGCGAGGAAAACGAGAATCGCCGACGGGACCCTCCGAGCTCCCGACTTGGGACGGAGCGGGCCGGGAGCGCCCGCAGCGCCAAGTTTCGGGGGCAGGAGGGCGAGCCCAGCGTCCCTCGGGCGGCCCCTACGTGACCCCCAGCCCACCGCGCCCTTCGGCCGAGGAGCCCGGGCCGACTGCTGCTCCTCAGGACGCGGGATTAGTCAGTCACCTGGGCGGGAGGGAGGCGGAGATGGCGGGGGTCTGTTTACTCCTATAAAGGTCAGGGCACCGGAAGTGACTCGGGCCGGCGGCGCCCGGGAAACCCGCCCCCACGCCCCCACCCCCACCCCCCGGGCCCCACCGCCTCCCGCAGGCGCCCCCTCGGCGCCCCCGACCCCGGCGCCCGCCCTTTCCCACCCCGGCGGGGCCTCCGCGCGAGGACGAGGAGCCGGGCCGAGCAGACACTCACCGTCCTCCGGAGACTCTGGAAGTTTGTCCGGGAAAAGTCTCTGCGAAGCGTGCTCCCGCCCGAGGGCCTGGGGAGAGAAGCGGAGGGCCGTGAGCGGCGGTGGGGAGGAGGGGCTCGGGGCCCCGGGGCCGGGGCGGGAGGGCTCGGCGGGCTGCGGACCCGAGGGCCGCGGGTCAGCACGAGCCGGCCCGGGGGCGGCGGCCGCGAGGGGGAGCGGGCGGGCCGGGGGCGCTCACCTCGGCCCCGACCTCGGCCTCGCCGCGGGCTCCGGCGCTGGGCCCCGGGACCCCCGCGCCGCCCGCCGCGCCCTCGGATTCGTTCACGAGCGACGACTTGAGCTCGGCCAGGTCGCGCTCGGGGCCCGCGGCGCTGTCGCGGCTCTTGTCGTCCTGCTCCTCGCCCTCATCCTGGAAGGCCAGCAGCTCGTCCGGCGCGCCGAGGTCGTCGCTGCCTCCCGCGCCGCCCCCGCCAGAGTCCAGCTGCGGCATGGTGCGGGGCGCAGAGCCGGCCCGGGGGGCGGCGAGCCCGGAGTCCGGACCTCCGAGCCCGGGCGCGGCGGGCGGAGCGCGGCTGACTCCGCCTGGGCGGGCGGCGGGCGCGGGGCGAGGGCGCGGGCAGAGAGGCTCCGGGAGCCGGCGGGTCCGAACATCAAAGGCGCCGCCGGCGGAGTGCCGGGGGCGGGGCGGGCGGGCCGGGGCGGGCCCCGACCAATGGGCGGGGGCAGCGAGCCCGGTCCCCGCCCCCTCCTTTCCCGGGAGAGGCCGGGACGCGCCCACCGGGCACGGTCTTAAAGGGCTCGCTCTCCCGAGTGAACTCCGAGCGAGACGTCGGACGAGCCTGAAAATCATCATCCTTCCCCTGAAATGCAGGGACTCGAAAGGAAACCCCGACCCCACAGCCTCACCTATGACGAGATATTCCTGCCCCGCGCCCAGGTTTCCCTCCAGCTGCGGAGCGCGCAGGCCCCCCCCGGCCCGTGGGACGTGGGCGTGGCTTAGAGCGGAGCCGCGGGGAGCCGGGCCGGGCCAGGCGCCCGGTGCTTTGAACTGGGAGCTGCCTAGGACTTGAGTGCGGACTCCTGGGAACCAGCAGGGTTAGGGCTCCTCACAGCACAATTCTCTTTCCCATCCGCCACCCCCGTGCCAATCTGGGACTCCTTGCAGGCCGCCCGCACGCGGAGCCAACACGAGCACACGCGCCTCGCACAGTTACGGAGCGTGTTGCACGCGGAGCTCATAAATCATACATCTGTGGCTGGCCCCTCTGCCATGCCACGGCTCCGAGGAGCAGACAGAGCCACGAGGACGAGGAGGAAGGACCTCCGCCTTCCTTGCCGATCCTCCAGCCACACCCCTCTTTGACTCTCCCAACTCAGTTTTGTGCCTAGAACCTGCGGCCAGGGAACTCGGGGCTTTGGGCAGCCACGTGGGCCGCAGAACTCGGCCTGCGAAGTAGCTTTTAGGGAGCTCATTGACCCTGGCCGTGACCCTAGCCTGGCGCAGCATCCCCTCGCGAGATCCAGGCCGAAGGGTCCAGGTCTCCGAGCGCGGGAGCGTGCTCCTCCTTCCATCGCATCTACATGGCCCCCGGGTCGTGTCCACGCGGGCATCCCCACATGCTCAGCCACTCTATCTGCAAGAGACACCAGCCCTTTGGATCGTGGTGCGGTAAACCGCAGCCCCCCAGCAGGTTTCCGTGCTGGATTCAGTGTAGACGCCCCCACCTCTTCTGAGAGCAACTGGGACAGAGGGTAGTGGGGGGAGGGGTGGGTATTGGACGCCTCTCCCGCTCAGGGCCCCACAGGACCCCTGGCAGCCGCGCAAGGCCAGGCCGGAAGACAGCCGCACCGCCCTCCGGTCCGGCCCAGCCTGGCTGGCCGCGGATCAAAGAGCTAAGGCCGAGCTTGCCTGTGTTCAGATCCTATCTGCGCCCGCCCAGCGGGGCGCCTCGGACCCCCCCCTCCCCCCACCTCCGGGCTAGGGCGCCCACTTTCTCCCTTCCCGAGGGTGGGGTGGGCACTAGCTTCGCCATGGAGATGCGGGGAAGATCCAGCCCATGAGGTCTCTCCCGCCTCCTTCCCCTAGGTGTGAACATAGGCTCCAGAGTGGGGGAGGAGGCTCCAGCCAAATGCGGCCCTGCCAGAGGGAGAGAAGCACAGGGACGGGGCCCAGGGCCTCCCCCGCCCCCGCCCCTGAGGTTATGGGGTCTGGCTTTGGGATGAGCTTCCTCTGGGAAAGCTGATCGGGAACACAGGTCTGCCTAACTCATTCAGGGGTCTTCCTGTGTTTGTAGGTGACCCCAGGTTAGCAGGAGCCTCCTCCAGAATAGATGTCCCCAGACCCATGAGGTCCCCCTGGACAAAGGTCAGTAGGGATTGAAGTTTTTTCCAGTCCATGGAGAAGGGAGACAAGTCAGGGCAACAGTGAGGTGGTTTGTTTTTGCGTTTGTTTTTGTTTTCTCAATAAGGTTAAATTTGTTCAGCTTGCTATTAGCCTTTAATCAAAGATTATGGCCTAACTGCTCTATTAGTGTGAAAATGGTCTTTTTTTTCTTTATTAGTGTGAAAATGGCCTTTTTTAAAACTGAAATGATGGTGAAAATAGATTTTTTTTTAAATGTCCTTATTTGGCAAGAGAAAATACAGATATTTTTTCTCATCTGTTCTCTCTCTGATCCTCAAATTTCTCTGGACATTTTATAAGGCTGTGAAATCCCAAAATCTGGGCACCACTGCCCTATGGGGTCATGACCGCAACTCCTCACCCTACTGGGTAGAACCAGGGGAGTGTGTGGGTGAGTAGAGAGAACAGGGGTGAGGACAGATAAGGGAGGGGGAAAGGAGGGCTGAGACACAGGCATCCACAGCCACGCTGAAATCCATCTGAAGGCCTGATGAGGGATCAGCTACTTTGTACCCAGCCCTGGGCTCAGGCTGTGCAGAGATGAAGGGTAGAGGTGTCTTGCCCTCGGGAGCCATTGGCAGCTTTGAGCAGCTGAGAAATTATTAGAGCCGAGTTAGGTGTTGGATCAGTCTATAGAGACAGCAGGCTGAACGAGCTCAAGTGTGGTGAGATCAGAGTGGACTGGAGTAGAGCGTGGCTTTCTGGAGGAGGCAGTACTCATCTGGGCCTGGAAGGCTCAGGAGGGCTTGGAGAGCTGGAGAGACACAGGACCTGGGCTCACTCCCCAAAAGATGGTGCAGCCCGGCAGGAGCCCCTTGCCTGGTCAGCACTGATTCCATCGTTATCTGCTCAGTGACCTCACTTACTGCGTGATTACTATGTGCCAGGCATCCCGTCCAGAGCTTCACACACATTAGCTTATGTAATCTTCAGGCCAGCCCTATGACACAGGGACTCATTATCCCCATTTTACTAATGAGGAACCTGAAGCTCAGAGATAAGTCACTTAAGTCTTTATAACTTGAAAATGAGGGTGTCAGAATTCAAAACTCAGGTCATCTGACTCCTGAGCCCACATCCTAAGCACATGCTCTAATGTTCCATTACGTCCCCTGAAATTCCAAAGGAGTCCTCATGTGCTTGGTGGTCTTGACAGACAAGTGCTGATGAATAAGAAGCTGTCACTAGAGTCCTGAATTTCTGGGTGGCTCAGGTTGCATGGGGGGGGCCACCGATAGGTTTAGAGACTCACTCCATGGTCTGTATAGGGTGACCACACCCCTTTGGTGGAGAAGAAGGCCTAGAACCTCTCCCTTGAGCCAGACAGATCTCAGTCTGCACCATCTGTCTCCTGGGCCCCCCAGGCCACCTGTTCTAGACGCCGACTCAGATCCCATCCAGAGACCACCAGCCCTGGAGTTCTTCCACAAGGTGACGAGTGGGATCTGCTGTGGCTGCCCCCCCTGGAGGTTACCAGGGAGTTTCAGGACCAGGGCCTGCAGCAGGGAAGCCCCAGAGTCTTCTGGACTTCTCCAGACCAGGTCAGAGCTGTGATTTAATAAGGCTTCATTTTCATGCAGGTGAACCGGGTGAACTTGCATTGTTCGCAGGTGCTAGATGCAGGACCAAGTCAGGACCCTCAAGGCTCGAGGGGCAGAGCAAGAGCTCTGGCATTAGACTTGGGCAGTCTCCAGTTTCCATCCCTGCTCTGCCATTTCCTAGCTGTGGGACCCCAGACAAATTACTGACCCTCTCTGAGGCTCAGTTTCCTCATGGGTGAAATGGGTATCCTCCCCAGGCCTGCCTTGCTCTGTCGGAGTGCTGCTGAGATGAATCTGTCCCAGGAAAGAGCTTAGCACAGCGCCGGCACATTCCAAGTGCTCTAATAAATGGGTGCTCTTGAGCTAGATATTTTTCGGAAGTTGTTAGGCTAATTGGCTTTTCATGTAACGTCATGTAAATCATCTGAATGTTCTCATGGCCTGAGCCCACTTAATCATAGCTAAAGCTGAAAATATACATTTCCTTTCCTTTTCTTTCAAGTTTCTTCAACATGAAAGGCCCGCATGAACTCTCTGACCTTTTTCTAACAGGGAGACCCTTGAAATGTGGCATTTCCAGAAAACGGCTCAAAGGAGCCCCAGATGGATTTAGTAAATTACAGCAGGGAGAGGTTCCGAGTGGCGTCTCTTCCTGCCCGCCTGGCATCCTGTCGGGGCTTGCCCAGAGCCGCCTGGAGGCCGGGCTGCCGGCTCTGGGCAGGAGCACTTCCCGTGGAGCCTCCTCTCTCAGGGCAAAGCTGGGGCACAAGTCCTAGAGGCAGACTGTGGTTTGTTGCTAGAAACACAGTTTGCTCTCTGGAAACTGTCGTTTCACTGTGTGTTCAAGCGTGTGTGTCGTGTGTGTGCATGTGGGTGGTTGTGACCTGCAGAAGAACAAAGACACACAATTGCTGTGATGAAGCCGCTCTGCCTCCCGTTGAGCTTTGCCTGGAGTGGCACCTCCTGTCCCAGTTCCTGCAGTCCCCAATACCCGCCACCTGGGACAACTCCTCCCAAGTGCCCCCTCCCCAGGTCCCTGACTCTCCCTGTTTGCCCCCTCTGTAGAACAGACCACCGCCCTGGTGCGTTGCATTGGGTGTCAAGATTTTCCTAGTTCAGTGCCCCATGGAAAGAGCACCCTCTTATGTCTAGCTTCACCCCTCCTCCAGCCAGGGGTAGCTGGGGTGGAGGGGAAAGGAGAACAGGACACAGTGGGCAGGGAGGATTTGAAGAGGACCTGTGCCAGATCCTGTAGTCATTGGAGTCCCATGCACACGGCCAGCAAAGGCTCTGAGAAGTCCTGCACCACAAAAATCCCGTCAGCCACTTCTAGCTAGTGTCTCCAGACTGATTTGACCATGCATTTTTCCGTGTACGAGTTTCAGAAACACATAGTTCTTCTGAAAGTCTGCTGGGGGCTGTTAGAGCCCCTGGTTTCAGGGAACACAGAGGAGCACTCCTTATCCAAAACACGCAGGGACGCTGGGGGAGGTATTCCCAATTTGCGCCCCTGATACAGAGGAAAGGAGACGACAACTGCTCATCACAGCTCTCGCCAGCCTCACTCCTGCCCTGCTCCGTTCGCAGCTTCTTCGGATCACGGAGCCTTCAGTTTTGCCCTTGCTGAGTTCCAACATGGACCAAGCATACTGTGGTGCCTAATAAATAATTGCTGCCCAGGGGATGGAACTGTTGTATGAGGATATTAAGTATGGAATGTCCAGTTTCCTTAAGTACTAAGTTTGACAGTTGATATCTCTGACATTTCACTGTGACACTTCTTGTTTTACTTTTATTGTTAAAGTGCATCCTCATTCTTTCAGACGCATGTTTTGGCTTGTGATTATCTTTCATTTTTTAGAGCAATTTTTGTGAAACCATGGATAAGTCAAAAATTCGTGTTATTTTTTAAGATGAGTTCCGTCATGGAACCACTGCAGCACAGCTTGAAATATCAACAAGTGTTTGGGAAGGACGTGGCCAATAAACACATAGTACTTCAACGGTTTGAGAAGTTCCATTCTGGTGATTTTAATCTTGAAAATGAGCCATGTGGGTGACCTGAGACCAAGGTGGATCATGATGAGCTGAAAGCTGTAGTGGAAGCGAATCCATCTCTACCTACACCTGAATTAGCAGCCAGGTTTGACGTTTGTATTTGAACAATATTGGACCATTTGAAACAAATCAGCAAGGTAAAGAAGCTGGATAGATGAGTTCCACGTGAATTAAATGAGCTTCAGAAGAGAAATCCTCTCGAAGCTTGCCTTTCTTTGCTGTCATGACATAAAGGTGAACCATTTCTACACTGTATTGTTACATGTGATGAAAATGGATTCTTTTTGACAAGCACAAGCATTCGGCACAATGGTTGGATAAAGATGAAGTGCTGAAATACAGTCCAAAACTGAATATTCATCAATAAAAAGTGTCTGCTTGGTGGTCCAGTGCTGGTATTATCCACTACAGCTTCATGAATCTGGTCAGTGGATTACAGTCGGTGTCTACTGCAGCCAATTGAGCAAAATGGTGAGGATCCTTGTGATTAAGCAGCCGAGATTGGTCAGTAGAGACAGGCCAATCCTTGCAAGACAACGCTAGACCACATATCTCACAAATAGCGCTGCTCAAACTACAGAGGCTGGACTTGGAAACTCTCTGTCATCCACCATATTCACCAGACCTTGCACCGACTGACTCCCACATCTTCCAGGCTTTGGACCACTTCCTGCAAGGAAAAATATTCAATTCTCAAGAAGCTGTGGAAAATGCCATTTGCGATTTTAAGATGGCAAAACTGTGTTTTTTTTTTGAGACAGAGTCTCACTCTGTTGCCCAGGCTAGAGTGAGTGCTGTGGCGTCAGCCTAGCTCACAGCAACCTCAAACTCCTGAGCTCAAGCGATCCTCCTGTCTCAGCCTCCCGAGTAGCTGGGACTACAGGTATGCGCCACCATGCCCAGCAAATTTTTTCTATATATATTTTTAGCTGTCCATATAATTTCTTTCTATTTTTGGTAGAGGTGGGGTCTCGCTCTTGCTCAGGCTGGTCTCGAACTCCTGAGCTCAAACGATCCGCCCACCTCGGCCTCCCAGAGTGCTAGGATTACAGGCGTGAGCCACCGCGCCCGGCCAATTGTGTTGATAGTTTAGGTGCATACTTTGATTAATTGTACTGCTTCTTGTTTGTGATATAATAAATGACACTTTTGATTCGAAATGGGACATTTCATATTTAATGAGCTAATACAAAGCTCCAGTATGGTTCCTCAAGCTCCCAGGGAGAGGGCGTGGGGGCAGGTTCCAATTTGTTAGCTGGAAATTCTTCAGTGTCTGAGACGCCTTTGTATTTTTAAGGCTCGTCTCTGGTCCCTCCCTGTTCCAGGAGGCCTCCCACCTACCCAGGTCCACGGAGATCCTTTCTCCCTTCCACACTCCCATGGCCTTAGAATTGGGGCCACTCAACGTACCCTGAGCTGTTGGTCTCTGCTTCCTGTGAGTCTCCTGTCCCTTGGCTGCTGTGTCTTTGCCTCCTGGTGGTCAAAAGCTGAGTGTGAACCAGCCTGTGTGAACTCGGCTTCTCCACTTACTGTGGGAGAGACCTTGGCCAAGTCACCTCCCCCCTGGAGCCTTCCTGTTCTCCTCTGTTTTCTCACCTGTTAAGCGGGGTGGGAGGTAATAATAATCCTTGTGTCAAAGAGCTGGCAAGATGGGGTGGGTTCCTGTTGGTAAAGTACTTAGCACGGTAGCCAGTGCAGAGTAGGTACTTGCTAAGTGGTGACCATTGTGACTTACTACTGTTGCTCCCAGCTGGCAGGGCTGAGCTGAGGGCCAGGCCTGCCTGAGCTAGCAGCTGCCTCTGCAATCCTGCAGCCCTGCTGGTCGTGGGAGGAGAGTGGGGACCAGGCTGGGGTGGGCACCAGGCACCCTGCCTTCTGCGGCCAGAGCGTTCAGCCCCAGTGGAGACTCTTCCTGCCAAAAGATGGCCATCTCCAGATGTCTGCAGGCTGGAGGAGCCAGCAGGCCCGATGGGGGCCTGAGGGCAGAGACAGGACTAATGGGAGGAAATTACACAGAGAGATTTCATCTCAGCTTGAGGAAGCACGTCTACCAGTCAGAGCCGGTCAAGCGTGGCCCGCCCAGGCTGCGACAGCGGCAGTGAGCGCCCTGTCACCAGAGGTGTGAGAGCAGAGGCTGAGGGCTCTCTAGGGAGGAAAGCTGCTCCGTGGGGGGGGGGGGGGGGTCCTACCTTCCTGACATCTCTGAGGCTGTGGCAGTCCCTTCCACTTCCTGTGTGGCTGCAGGCATCTGACCAGCTGCAGGCTCCAAGGTGAGTGTGAGGGCAGAAATTTGGATGCCTCTGGCTTCAGAGTGGGGCTAGAGGCCCGAGGGGGCGTCACTGTGAAAGGCTGATCTCCAGGGGGATTATAACCGACACTGTCACCTTTTCTGGAGAGGCGGCCTGGTGCAGTGGCTGGTGGCGTGTGTGCACCCCGAGCCCGCTCTGGCACCTCCCCCAGGCCGTCTGGGCCAGGGAGGGCAGAGGTCGTGGGGGGAGGATTGTACCTAAATCAGCCTCCCCTCCCTGGCTTCAACTTTTTCTAAAAGCAGGGACTGGAAGGAGAAAGATGGGAAGACGCAGGAGGGGAGAGAGTCTGGGTTTCCATCTTGGTTCTGCCACTAGGCAGCTCTGGGGCTTTGGACAAGTCATTTAACTTCTCTGGGCTTCGGTTTTCTCGACGGAGTGAGGATTAAAGAAGTTATTGTTTGTAACACACTTGGAATGGTTTGTGGTCCTGTCAGTGTTTGTTAAATAGATAAAAATGAGTTGCACGCCTCACCGATGCCTGGGACTAGGCACGGGCTTTACATCCATGGCCCTGTCTAGTCTTCACGCAGCCTAATGAGGCTGGAATTACTATTATTGGGGAAAGTGAATCCAAGAAGGTCAAGTTTCTTGCCCAAGGTCACGCAGCTGGTGAAAGGCAGAGCTAAAGTTTAAGCTCACTGCGGTCTGTGTCCAGGACCCAAGCTCTCACCCACTCGGCTTTGCCTATTCAGGGGCTGGCAGCCTCTCTGAGGCAAAGTGCCTACCAGAGCATGGTGACAACAGGTCAGCCGGCAGGGGCTCAGAGAAGGGTCCCCTCAGCCGTCAGGGCAGAGAGGTTCCTCTGACTAATTTGTGGAAATGTTGCCGGTGACTTTGATTACAGATTGCTGCCCTGCTTCCTCCAGCTGAGTAACCTCCACCATGGGGCCCTAGAAAGAGGAGGTTCTGGGCCGGGCAGCTCCCAGGGCTGCATGGGGCGCTGGCTGTTTGTGCCTTGGCCGTGAAACTGACGTGGGATCCAGGCCACCCCAGACAGCCTCTGGGAAAAACACACAGGAGCTGGGAGACTTGAGTTCCCTGCGCGGTCGGGCCGTGGGCGGGGGCTGTGGCCTGGGGTGTCCTGCTCACCCCCATTTTCCATTTTGTCCCAGCAGGACTCCTCCGTGTTGTTCCTGACTATGTCGTCTGGGCAGAGCCAGGGCCTGGCAGACAGCAGACAACCAGCATATATTTTTTGGGCCCAAGAATGACTCCAGACACTTGCACAGCACTTCACTGTTTACAAAATGTCTCCCCGTCAGTTATCTCCTCTGATCCTCTCAGCAACCCTGAGAGGTAGGTCTTTTAACCCCATTTTACAGATGAGGAAACTGTGGTTCAAAGAGAGGAAGTGACTGGCCCAAGGTCACGCAACTCAAACCCTATCTTTGGGCTCCAAACCGACTCTGACTCTGGAGCCCAGCGGTCTTGCCTGCTTCCTTGTGTGAGGAGAGCGGGGACAGCAGGAACCCCCAGGTGATGAAGGCCCCCATGGCCTCCTTTAACACAGAAGAGCTCCTCAGGGGTGGTCTGGGAGATGGTGTTACTGGCTACCAGGGGACAGGTTCACAGCCTGCAGTGCTCCTGGTGGTGGTGGGCGTGTCAGGGCTGCCAGTGCTCACTTACCCACATAGCAAGTTCTTCCCCAGCGAGACAGGTCCATGCTCCCAGGAGCTCTCTGCAAGCGAGTGGGCTGGGTGGGTGGAAGTCACGGTCTCAAAGGTGGGGGCGTTAGAGTTACGCCTCATTTGGCGGGGAACAGCATGCTGTTTCCTGGAGACAGTGCCAAAGAACTGTTTGGGACCCCTCGCCCCTGTGCCTCCAGCCTCGGGATCTGTCTGGGGTCAGGGGTGGTGGGCTGGGTCCCCAGAGCTGGTATCCCTTCTGAGTGGTGAAAGTACATCTTTTCACCTTGGGTCACTGCTGGGCCTCTGCTGACAACTGTGGTTTTCCTTGTCAGCTTTGCTGCTTTTAGTCTTTTTCACTGCTCTAGTATTACTGACATTTTAAAGGGTTCCCCCCACCCCCCCACCCCCCGGTCAAGCTTTGTCTTTTGCTTTTATAATTTTGGAACTTCTCTCCTCTCCTTCTTTTCTCCCCTTTCTCCTCCCAGCATGTGGTTTTGGAAGAAGCTGATGCAGGAGGTAGGTGGGGGTGGTTTAAAAGCAATCTCTCCCTACGTCCCCCATCTCATTGTCCCTGGCCCCAGCATGGACCCAGATCTGAGGGCAGTATGGCGGGAGAGGGCGCGCCTTTAAACTGGGATTCTTTTTCCTGTTCTAAGTGGAGCTTTGGCGCCTCCAGCCTTGCATTTGCACATGTGAGCCCCTTTGTGGTGTTACTTACTCATCCCCCTTCCCTCTGACACTCTCACCTTCTCAGGGCTGCCCCTCTGCTGGAAGCTCCTGGCACCCCTGAGCCCCCTGACTGTAAGCAAGTCACCTCACTTCTCAGGGCCCATGGCAGACACAAGGTGAGGGATGGGAAAAGGTTTCTGGGGCCCCTCTGCTCATCCCTGATTCATTGTGGGACCGATTCTGTGGCCAAAACTTCCCTTCTGAAATTTGCAGCCCCTTGGCTTGCATGGGGCTTTCCTCGGTGGCAGCAGACTGAGCCCCAGTGACTTGCCTGGCCCAATCGTGATGGATGTCAGGACCCGGCCTGGGCCCAGGGTGCAGCTGGGAGGGTCCCTCCATCCTGACCCCAGGGCCAGTGCTTGGTGTTTGGCTTCTGGGGAGGCAGCAACTGAGGAGCTGAGGACCACCAGGACCTCAAACATGAACCTGAATTTCTACCTCTGCCTTGGAGCCAGAGAAGTGCTCCCTGCCTGGTGCTCAGCCCTGCCCCTAGGACCCCAAAGTGGGGACGGACAGATGTTCCAAGGCTTTTTGCCCCAGCTCCTTCCCCTACAAGATACTGAGGTGCCTGACTTGTGCCCGAGCGTCTCATGCTTGTGCAGCTGTGCTGGTGAACCTTCTGTTTCATGTTTGAGATTCAAATCTGCAGGGGAAGCACTTACACCCCTTTGACTGCTGGGACTCATACTTGAGACAGACTCACAGTGTGTCTGCATTTCCAAGTGTGGGAAATGCTGTCTGGGCCTTTCCTTTGCACCCACAGAAAGTCCCGAAGGTGCCCGGGCCACCAGCTCGCAGGCCGGCTGGGGAGCTAAGCTGTGAGGCCCGGGAAGGGAGGGCCAGGCCTGTCCTGTCACAGCTGGTGCCGGAGCACTCAGAGAGCGGTCGGAGTCGGTGGGCAGCTAGAGCAACAAGACCGTATGGACAGGGCATGGGGGCATTAAGTGCCCTGGACAGCAGAGATCTGAGCTGTGAGGTCTTGTGGGGGGAGGGAAGGCAGCGGACCGGAGGGGACGGCGAGGGTCTCTGGAGCAGGCAGAGCTGCAGGCTGCGGAGCAAGCGAGCGGGGAGGCTGCGGGGGCGGAGGCCTTGGGAGCAGGGATGGGGGTGGGTGCTCCCCCTCCTACCTTCCCTGGGTCCAGCCCTGAGCACGGAACAGAGAGACTGCTAGAACTCAGAGAAACTCGGGGGAATGCCAGGGCCTCCAGAATGCACCCAGGGGAAACTGAGGCACGGAGGCTTCCTCTGCCCCATAACCCAAACTCAGGAAATCTTGAAACATGCAGCAAAGTAAAGCAAACAAACAAATCTAGAGCACCTGTTGCGTGTATTGATCATGAGCTGTTTTTGTAATAAAAAATAAACCATTCCATGTTAGCACAAAAAATTCAGGAAATAACTTTGGGGCGTGGCGTAGGGTGGGGCTGGGGAGCTGGCTCCACGCACAAGCAGCTGCCGTCACTCACTCGCTGGCTGGTCCAGGGTGACCGGGCCCCCCTTGGTCCCGGGGAGGCCGTGAGCGCGGAGAGCGGCGGGGGCTGCGCACGGGCCCCCCCTGGTGGCCGGCTCGGGAAGCGGCTGTCTCTGAACCCGGGGCACGTCCGCACCCCTGGGCTCCCAAAAGAGCACCCTCCCCCCGCCTCCCCCACCGCTGCCAGGCTGCATACTGGAGGACGGGCACCGGCCTCGTTCCAGTCCTCAGGGACCTGCGACAGCGTTTTCACCTTGACCCTGAAGCAGGCCCGGTGGCCAGCGTGTTGGGGTCTCCTGGAACGGAGCAGCTTACACTGGGCCTCGCGGGGATGACACACCGTGTCCTGAGACTCCCGCCTGAGCCCCGCTCCAGTGTTGACAGCTGTGACAGACAGCCGGAGAGGGATGGAGCAAGGTGTCCCCGAGAGTGACCCGACTGCTGGGATGATAACAGCGATGACAGTAGCAGACGTTGGCTCACGTTTACTGAATAGCTCCGGTGCTCCACCCGGGGAAGCCAAACAGCAGCTCACAGGCAGGGATCTTTTATTTTTAATGGAAAAAGATCAAACAGAGGAAGAGAGAACAGTATGACGAGCCCACACGTATCCCATCTTCGCGGGTTAGCGATTGTCAGGGCTCTGCCTCGCTATTCCTCTTGCTCCTTCCTTCCTCCCTTCCTCCCATCTTTCCTTCCTTCCTCTCTTTCTTTTTAATTAAATATTTTTTTAAATTAAAAATTAAAGATTGCTACTCTCTGTATCGTTCCAATTTTAGTATATGGGTTGCTGAAGTGAGCCCTTTAATTAAATATTTTAAATCGAATCCCAAACATCATGCCATTTCACCCTTACGTGCTTCCGTACATGTTTCCAAAAATATGGATATTTTCTTACAGAGCCACAAAGCCATGACCATATCTCCCCAAATTGATAATTTCTTGGCATCATCTTCTTCCCAGCCTGTGAGGCGGGTGCTCTTACTGCCCCATTTTATAGGTGAGGAAACAGAGGCTTTGAGAGGACAGGCAACTTGGCCCAAGATCAGCTTGTAAGGGACGGAGCTGGGATTGGAGCCCAGGGAGCCCACGCCGTAAGTCGCTCTCTCTGAGCCTCAGTTTCCCTCTCTGTGAAGCAGGGAATGACAGTGGGCGCTTTGCTGCTTCGCAGGATAAACGGGAGAGTGCACTGTGTTATTCTTGCTTCTCACAATGATGGTGAAAATGATAATGAAACAGAGAAGTCAAAAGATAGAGTTAATAGAAAATAGGTATAATTGAAAAGAAATAGGCCGGGCCTGGTGGCTCACGCCTGCGATCCCAGTGCTTTGGGAGGCCCAGGTGGGAGGATCACTTGAGCCCAGAGGTTCGAGGCCTCAGTGAGCTATGATTCTGACGCTGCACTCCAGCCTGGATGACAGAGTGAGACCCTGTCTCTAAAACAAAAAAGAGATATGACAATTAAAGGAAATGAAGATTTGCTGAGCCCCCATTCGTATGGCAGACTTTCCTTCATTTCATTTAATCTTTACTCCAACCCTGTGTTTCTTAATAGCATCGTCTTACAGGTGAGGAAGTGCCCACAGTCAGGCCCCTGGAAGTTGGCAGGAGCAGGATTTGAAGCCAGGCTGGTCTCTTGAGGGTGGCAGAAAATCCTGGGGTGTCGCTGAAGGTGACCTTTGCCAAAGGCTTCAGGGCATCCTGCCATCAGTGAGGGATGTGTCTGCTGGGGTCACTGCTTGCAACAACAGACAATGCTCTGGTGGTCCTGGCAGTGCAGGGCTTTACTGGACGACCATGGGCAGCTCACAGAGTGGATGAGGAGCAGGAGACCAGCAGTCTGGGCTCTGCCCCTGGGATGAACCCACTTCTGCCTGCTTCTCTGGCTGGACGTACTTTCTGAGCCCTGGAGCCCGGGCAGAGAGTCAAGGGGCTCGGTCCGGATGGCACGGCCCCACCCATCATGGGTGGGTGGCACAGTACTTTCTTGGAGGGTTCTGGAGTGCAGGGCCATGGCCACGGCTTTTTACAGGAGTGAAACAGAGGGAGCCGGAGGGGATTCCCTGAAGGAGACACAGCCCTCTGGTTTTCACACTGTAATTTTGCTTCGGGTCCTTGGTGTGAGTCACACGTGAAAGTACCTTGTTTTGCTAGGCTGTGCCTGCTGCCGCCACCCTCTTTGTAGCAGCTGCCACCTCTAGACGGGAGGCCCCGGGCTGGGTGCCAGCCTGCAGGGAGCCCAGATCTCGCTCGGAGGGCAGCGCAGAGTGTTAGGGACCACAGTCTCGGGGCCAAGTGTTGCGGGGATTTTCCATCCTTTGCGTCACAGGCAAATGAATGCAAATGTATGCAACTGAGAGTGTGCCCTTTAAGCTTAGTGGCTGGGCAAAAGTCGAAAGGGGACAGGGCTCTGGCTGGTTTGTGCCTTCTTCTCCCTGAAAATGTTCAACCCAGCTTGCTCCCAGGCAGAGTCCTGGCCACCACCTCAGCCCTGCTAGGGTCTGGACCCCGGGGAGCTCTGTGCTCCCTGAGGAGCCTCAGCAACTTGGAGAAGTGGGTGGGGCATGAGGTCGAGATTAACCAATAAGAAGCACCTGCTGCTTCTGTTTTCTCCACCTGTGCCCAGCACAGGGCCGGCCACACAGGGCTGGGAACACAGGGCTGGGCACAGGGGTATGCTGGATCCACCCTGGGGCAGCCCAGGGGCCAGGCCATACCAGTGAGGCCCGGCTTGTGCCTCAGGCACCTGTGGCCAAGGTCTTCATGTTATGAAGACGGGGCCAGTGGTCAGGGCCACACAGGATCCCACCGCCTGCCTAGGAGGGTGAGAGGGCGGCAGGGTCAGGGCTTAGCAAAGGACTCCTCTCCTCCGAAAGAGAGGAGTCCTTGTGTTGGCAAGACTTGTCCTGCGAGGGCCCCGGTGGGAGGCCTCCAGCAACCTGAACCACAACTGCAGGGAAAGTTAGACGACTGCTCCTTCTATGTCTGTGGGCCGCAGTCTGGGAAAACACGCACTGCTGCTCCCCTCCCCACCGAGCCCAGAGGAGACCCCACCACCCAGTTCCCCGCAGCCCCTGCGCCGCTGGCGTGGGTGTGCAGAGCTGCGGGCACCCAGCACCCTCGATCGCTGGCAGGACCTCTGCAGGGCTTCCCTATGTCTGTGCCCAGCTGTGACCAGAAAACACAGCCTCACCAGTTCATCATCGGAAGATTTATTTAAAAGAGTTTTGTGTTGTGGCTGTTCTGGGTGAAGTTCTTGATGATCTGATTTTAAAAGCCTTTTTTTCCCTGGGTCCTCTGGAGTTGCCATAGAGGTAAGTTAGAGGCAAACAGAGCTAATGAGCTTGGTTGGGTCTTTTGTGTTCCTGAATGTTTTCCATTCTGAGCCCTTAACATGTAATTATAGAGATTATTTAGCATGGACTTTTTCTTCTATTGTAAATTAATTTCAAAAGCAAGCTCTGAGGTTAAATAATGATTGTTAATCAATCCAACCTGGGTTTCCTTCCAAAAGAAAACAGGATGCTGTTGTCAAAACGTTGGGAACAGGATGTTTGAGACTTCGGGGGTCTCATTGATTGCAGGGATGTGAAGGGTCCTGACAGTCAGTACTAATATGTGTTGATGTCCTTTTATTAGACAGGCATGTGCTTTGGGGAGAGAGGACGCGGGAGACGTCCCCTGGGAACCCCTGCTGGGTTCCTGGAAAGCGGCTGCAAGCCCCTTGGCTGGGCCTCAGTTCGCCTGCTCAAGAGCCTGCAAATGTCTGTCCCAAGGTGGTGGGGTGAGAAGGGGTCACCACTTTAGCCTGGGGACCAGCTAAATCAGCTTACGGTGCCTCCTGCCTCCCTGCCCCCGTCTCTCTGTTAGGGTAGGTTTGATGTTTTTCTCAGTGTTTCTCAATCTTGGCACTATTGACATTTTGGGCCAGATGATGCTTGGTTTGGGGGCCTTTCCTGTGTACCGTAGGACGTTTAGCAATGTCCCCGTCCTCTACCCACCGGATGCCAGTAGCACACATGAACCTCACCCCCCCAACCAAAAGTGTCTCTGGACATGGCCAGATGTCCCCTTGCAGGCAAAATTACCCACAGCTGAGAGCCACTGAATTAAAACATAATACATGTTCATTGTAGAAAATATAGAACAGCACAGAAAATAAGATAAAAATAACCTGGAATTCCAATAACCAGAGTTAAAAGCCTTTAAACTTTTGAGGTACTTCTTTCCAGACTTTCTTTTCCATGCGTATATGTAATTTTGCTTTTTTATAAAAGTGAGGCTGCCCCAAGTGTGCGGAGCGTCCTGTTTTGCAACCCGCCAAGCCGCGGACCGTGCGCCCCGGGCGTGTCCCCTTCCCGGGGTGCGGTGGAACCGTCCTCGGCGAGGGCTCACGGAGGGCCCAGGGGCAGGCGGGCAGCTCACCAGGGTCTCTTCTTAACGCTTAAGGACGGGGACCAATCCGATCCTTCACCCAGGGGTGATCTCGCTGCGGGGCTTGGCGCGGACTCACGCCAGTGCGCGCTCACGCGCAAGTCACCGCACACCCGTTTCCCCGCGGTCCGCGCCGGGGCTGGCTCTCCATGGCCCTTTTTCTGGCGTGGGCAGGCCCGGCGGGGGCCCGCCTTGCAGAGGGGGATGCAGGGTGAGCGGAGGCAGAAGCTCCCCGGTGCCGAGGAGGAGGTGGGGGACCGTCTAACCTGTGACGGAGGGGCCGCTCCCGAGGCCCCGATGGAAGCAGGAGCCTTTCCCAGGATCAAGGCCCCGGGCTGGGAACTTCTGAACACGGGGATCTTCCTGAGGACTGTGGTGACCTAGAGACTCAGCCCTCTGTCGCAGGCGTGTTTGCCAAGGCCCTGGGAAGGCTGTGACCTCAGCCCTTACCTCCTCCGCAGGCCGTAATGTCAGCCCTGGGGAGCGGACGGATGGTGCGCGGGTCTGGAGAACCGGGACCAAGCCCTGAGCGTCTGCAGCGAAGATACTGATCGAAGCTAGCACGTGGGCCCGCCTGCCACCTGCCAGCCCACACATCTAATGTCTTCCTCTAATCCCAGGGTGAGAAGGCACCGTTATCATCAGCCAGTTGCCATTTCACCAAGCTGGAAAGAGGCCAAAGCTTGTGGAAAGTCACACAGCCTGGTGGCCCCTCCCTTTCCTCCTCCAGGACCGCTCACCCCTGGGGCCGGAGGTCCCTGCCCTCAACCGGGAGGCCGCACTCCCTCTGCGGAGGAAGGGTGCGTTTGCCTGAGCTGTGCGGGACGGCGGTACACTCTGCGAGGAGGTGTTGGGGCCCTTGGCCCCGGGGGTGCCTCCCCTCAGGGAGCAAGAATGCTTCTGGCTTCTGGCCTTGCCTCCTTCCCCTACAGGTGGGTAGCCCCCTCCCTCCCCAGCCAGCCCCTGCAGTGCAGGGCACCGTGGGAGGACTGAGGCTGAGCTCCCCGGGCTGGCTCCATGTCACCTGCAGGGGTCTTATGGGGCAGAGAGACACAGAAGCCATCTGGGGGAATTATGGAGGGAATTATGAAGCTTCCCCTTATTCAATCTTTTTTTTCCTGGTACAGATGTCATATAAAACATATTGCTCTGCACTTTTTTTCCTTAACAACTTGTCTTGGAGATCACGTCATGTCAGTATATAGAGATGGCTCTCCATCTGCGGTGTCTTATTTTGTTTTTTGAGATAGGATCTCGCTCTGTTGCCCAGGCTGGAGTGCAGTGACGTCATCACAGCTCACTGTAGCCTCGAACTCCTGGGCTCAAGTGATCCTCCTGCCTCAGCCTCCCAAAGTGCTGGGACTGCAGGCGTGAGCCACCGCACCCGGCCACCTGCTGTAGTAATGACATAGTATTTCATTGTGTGCATGAGCCGTACTGAGATGAACTAGTCCTCTTCTGACCATTACGTGGGTTGTTTCTGACATTCGCGGTGACAGTGCTGCAGGGACTGGCCCTGCACGGTCACCGTGTCTCACACATGTAGGTGTCTCTGGAGCTACTTTCCAGCTGTGGACACGCTGGCTCGAAGAGGAGGCCGGTCTGAATTAGGATAGCGACGCGAGGTGCTCTGTCGGGCAGCTGCCGTGTGGGAGTTCACCAGGCCCGGCCGGCACACGGTTGTTGTACAACTTGTTGATCTTTCCGTTCCGGTAGGAGGAAGCCGGTATCTCACCGTACGTGCGTTTCCTCGTTATACTGAAGGTGAAAATCTTCTCATATGGTCAAGAGCCATTTTCCCAGTTCCGTACCTGTGACCCCTCCGTGTCCTTTGCCCATTTTTCCTTTGGGTTGTCAGACTCCGTATGTGGGTTTGCAGGACTGATCGTCACACGACAGGAGTGTGCCTGTGATTCGAGTGGCTTTTTCGGGAAACAGCTTGAGAGTGCCAGGGCCAGGCCTCTGTCCCCAGTCCTGTCGTGGGCTGGGGGTCCTGCACGGGCCCACTGAGGAACTGTGTGAGGGCTCTGAGGGAGGCCCTGGACTGCCTGCAAGGAGGAGAAGGGCCACACTTGCCTACGCCATGCAGACAGCAGGCCTTCCTCCTCAGGGCGCTGCCATCAGCCCGGCTCCAGGGCTGCTGCATGTGGCCCCCGGGCTCACCCCGCACAACTCCAGGGGGCACCATTTGCATGGACTATCGTGTGAATGTTCTCCCTCTGCCCCTGGAGTTAGGTGACAGGGTGGCCCTCTTGGGGCCCAAATGGAACCATCTGAACTAGAACTGGTCTCTGCTTTCTTGTCATGGGGGGCTCTAGGACTTTCTGAATCTCAAGGCCTGAGTAGGGCCAGTCTACAGCTGGGCATGCATTGACCAACATCTGGGAGGAGAGGACACCCACGTGGAGTGTCTGTGTGGTCACGGGCTTGTCTTCCTACAGAGATGACCCTCCCAGCGTAGCCAGTTCACCTGGAGGGGAGTGTCCAGGGTCCCTTTGCCTGGAGCGGGGGAGATGCCCCTGGCAGGGAAGCTTTAGGGAGAGCCTGGAGAGCTGAGGACAGGCAGAAAGCGGGGGTGGCTGAGCAGATCCGGTGGCAGCTCTGGGCTTTGGGGGGGCCCAGAGCCCCAGGGAGCTGAGAGGGAGGGGTAGCTGGTTCAATCCTTGGGTTCGGAATGTCCCTCGGCAAAGGCCCACTGGTGCCTGGGCCTGTTCCCACGTGTGCTGGGGCGCACTGCCTTGTTGGAAGCCAATCCCCAGACCAGGTCCCCAACTGTCCAGGCAGCTGGCCTCAGAGCAGGGCCGACCTGGGCAGCAAGGAGTCTGGGGCCCGTTGGGAAACCAGGCCGTTTCCTGCATCTTCCAAATAGCCAACCTAGACGGAGGCCATGGCATTTGCCTGAGGAGGGCAGGGCCTGGGAGCAGAGGATCCTCGGTTGGCTGGTTGGAGAGACTGGGGTGTCCACTCCCCTGCCCCCTGAGACTAGGGTTTGAGGATGCTGAGAGCCCTGGCGGGGATGGCTCCTAGAAGCTGCCCCAAGTCCCACAGCTGGGGCTGCTCAGTCAAGCCCTGGCTGGGGGCAGAGGCAGTGTTTCAGATGGCTTGTCACCGGCATGGAGGGTGCGGGCACTCCAGGACTCCTCCGAGGAGCATGGAGAGAGGAGTGCAGCCCCTCCTCCCTCCTCCAGGACCCCCTGTCCCAGGCAGCGGCGGTGAGGCCTGTGGAGGGGCTGGAGAGGAAGCCCTGGAAGCGAACCAGAGTGGGAGTCAGGGCAACCTCCGGGCCCTGGGGAGAGGAAGCGCAGGCCTCGCTGCAGCTTTGGCAAAACCCCTCCGGTCCACTGGGTAGAGCCTGGCACTGTGGCTTTTCCGGCTCCAGAGACGCTGGTTGTCAGATTCTGAGGCCAAGGGCAGGAGGGTGACACTGGCTGGGCTCTTTTCTAGAAGCTTTGTGTGGCCCTGGGCTTGTCTCCCAGCCTCTCTGAGATGCTAAGTGAGCACCGTCCGATACCCTCTGCTGCGATGGAAATTCTCTGCACTGTCCGGTAGGGTTGCCACTGGCCACATCGGCTACTGAGCACCTGAAATGGGGCTGGTGTGCCTGAGGAGATGCACTGTACATTCCCTTTTTTTTTGAGATGGAGTCTTGCTCTGTCACCCAGGCTAGAGTGCCGTGGTGTCATCATAGCTCACTGCAACCTCAAACTCCTGGGCTCAAGTGATCCTCCTGCCTCAGCCTCCCAAGTAGCTGGGACTAGAGTCTCGAGACACCACACCTGGCTAATTTTTCTATTTCTAGTAGAGATGAGGTCTTACTCTTGCTCAGGGTGGTCCTGAACCCCTGAGGTCAAGCGATCCTTCAGCCTCGGCCTCCCAGAGTGCTAGGATTCCAGGTGAGACACAGCAGCCTGGCCTAAATTTAATTTAATTGTAATTAATTTACACGTAAGTAGCCACACGTGGCAGCCCTAGGTCCCTGTGCCTCACTAGCCTCCCCAGCTCCCTGGGGCCCTGGGGAGTGGGGTGCTGGCAGCACCAGGTGTGGAAGTGGGTCCCCAAGAGATTCTAATAAACCCCAGTCTGTGACAAGGTCCGTGAGAAAAAGGCTAGATTAAATCTGGGAAACACAGCCACGCTGTCCTCCTTTTGGATTTCTGAGATGCATATTTGTGTGTTAAATAAAAGCTCTGAGATATTCTGCTTAGGAGAAACCCACTTAGTTTTATTTAATCTCAACTTTTCCAAATGTATTTGACCACAGCACCTTTTTCACGTGGCCTGTCTGCAGGTGTGTGGCGTCCCCCGGGAAACGCTGGGAGGAGCAGCCAGGCGCCGGGAGGAGCGGACGCCCCCAGTGGAGCTCCTGGGTCCCGCGGCAGGTACGTGGGGAGCGCAGATGAGGACATTTCCTCCGGTTTCCGCAGACCTTCCTGGCCAGGGCAGGAACCCAGCGGTGGCCTTGGGAGGCCTCGTCCCTGTGCCCTCGGCCCTGGACATGGCAGCCGTGGGGCCCGGGGCAGCTCCTCCCCGCTCTGTGGGCTGCCCGGTGGCCTTAGGGCGCGGGACACGGGCGCTCACGGGGGAGCACGAAGGCGGCTGCCCCACGTCGTGTCTTTTCAGCCTTCGGCTGCTCTGGCTGCTCTGGGGGAAGCTCCGTGGTCCCAGTGCCCGAGCCGGCCCCTGAGGGAAGACAGGCGGGGCTGGGCGGGTACCGTCAGGTGCTCCCTCCGTCTGCCCAGGTGGGCAGCTGGTGCCCAAGGCCCAGAGCGGGTGGGACCTGAATGGCCCACACCCCTGCAGGAAGGGTCCAAGAGCTCCGGCCGGGAGCGCCTGGTGCTTGCGGGGCTGAGGTGGTGTTCGTGCCTGTCGCCGCCACAAACCCCACGCTGGCCCCACCGGGGCCAGGATCACACAGCTGCTCTCTGGGCACCGTAGGGGGCTGGGGCTGGGGATGGCAGGAAGGTAACAACTACCCTCAGGTGAGGCAGGCAGGGCACTTGCAGCCGGGGGACGTTCCAAGATGTCCCACAGGGCTTCCCAGAATAGGGAGTGGCCACCAGGAAGCGGCTGCCATGGCCACTTTCTATGCCTCTCTGGAGGGTTTTGGCTCTTCCTTGGGGAGGGCTCGGTCCTCTCTGGGCAGCAGGGAGAGGTGCGCTCACCCCCACTCTCCCCGGGACCCCGTGGTGCGGGTGGAGCCCTGCAAGCTCGGGGCCGGCCCGGGAGGCCAGTTCCCCCACCCAGCCCACGCTTTGAGCCTGATACGAGGAGCCTTGAGGGAAGGTCTGGAATGCCAGCTCGGGCTCGACGCCAGAGCACAGCTGACGTCACATCTGGAGGCCTGGTCAGACCCCGTGGAAAGACGTCACCAGCCAGCTGGGCAGTGACAGGTCTGTAGGTCTTGGGTCAAGATGGGATTCTCAGCTGTGCATCGTGTAGGGACAGCCTGCCCCAGCCCGGAGCCCCCAGGCCTGGCCTGTGCACACGTGCAGGGCTACCACGTCGCACAACTCTGGGGCACTGCTCACACGGAACACACGCACAACTGAAATGCGCGTGTGTTGGTCTTGCCACCGTGCACACCTGCCTTTCCACAGCTTGTACTCCCAATACATGAGTACACAACCACGTTCAAACACCAGACAGTGGTCAGGCATGGTGGCCTATGCCTGTGATCCTAGCACCCTAGGAGGCTGTGGCAGGAGGACTGCTTGAGACCAGGAGTTTGAGACCAGCCTGGGCAACATAGCAAGACCCTGTCTCTACAAAAATGGTGTAAAAAAATTAGCTGGGCATGGTCAGCACACTTGTAGTGCCAATACTTGGGAGGCTGAGGTGGGAGGATTGCCTGAGCCCAGGAGTTTGAGGCTGCAGTGAGCTACGATTATACCACTGCACTCTAGCTTGGGTGACAGAGGGAGACCCTGTCTCACACACACAAAGCAAAACAAACAAAAAAACCAGACAATGATATTACCCACCCTAGGAAGCTAAGGGGTTCCCCTGGGGCATCTGAAATGGGGTTCCCTTTACATCTAACCTTTCAGGGCCACATCCAGCTCTATCGAGTGAGGAGCACCTGTGCTCAGATGACTCAGGCTACACGCAGGCTTGCCAACGGCCGGGGAACAGCTGTTGGTTCCCAACTGCAGCAGTTTGCTGGTAGATCTGTGACTCAGGGTCATGAATCCATAAATCACCTCTATCCCCCTGGAAGGAAGATTGTGTGTTAGCTTGGAGGAGGCCTTTGCTGCAGGTGTCTTGGCAAACCCTGGGTAAAGGTGTGAACCAGCAGACACGGAAATTCCAGCAGCGCTGCGGTCCCTGCGCAGTGGCAGGGGCTGCGCTGGAGAGAGGGGACCTGGGTGCAAACCTGCGATCCCCTAAGCCCTGGGGGTGCGTGTACTGGGCTGTGTGTCCCCGCTGTGGGGCAGCACCTTTGTGACTGCTGTGTCGGGGGTCACTGGGGGGCGTGGGGGAATCTGACAGCAGGGATTCCAGAATCAGTGTCAGAGGTCACCCAGGGAAACCTACGCATCTTCCAGATGAGGAAACGGATCCAGAAATGTCAGGACACTGCCCCAGCACAGGAGGGGCCAAGGCAGGCCCCCAACCTTGGCCTCCTAAGCCTGGCCCGTGCCCTAGAACTCTCCCACGCTCCTCCCTCTCCAGCGCAGGGCGAAACCCAAGACAGTGACTCAGAGCCCCCTTGGCAGTTTTGCTGATAAATTTTTTGTTTTGAAGTGAGATGTTCTGCCTCTATTAAAGTCTTTAGGAAATTATAGTGATTTTGACTTTTTCAGACATGTTTAAATTACTCACAGTCTGGAATTCCCAGGCAGGGGGTGAGACGCAGAGAGGCCGCAGAGCGCAGAAGGTAGGGGCACAGGATCTGGGGTCAGATGGATCTGAGTTCGAATCCTCACTCTGCCGTCGGCTAACCACGTGAGTTAACTGTTCTGGGCCTCAGGGCTTTGGCTGGTGTTGGTAACTAACACGAGGACTTCGTGGGTTGCTGGGCACTAACGCGGCAATGGGCGTTCTCGGCCCACAGAAGGCTGGGTACGTGGGCGCTGGGGTATTCCCTGGGCAGCTGCCGGCGCGGGAAGGCCAGGGTCTCCCTCAAGGAGCACGGCCGCAGCCTGCCCAGGGCTCCCGCACGGGCTGCGTGGCTCGTGCTTAGATCCGACCCTGCTGCTGACCTGGCGCCAAAGGACGTCCCCTCCCCGGGCTCTGTTTCTCTCCAGGAGAAATGTGGACAATGACGCCTCAGGTCCGCTGCAAGGGCCTGCATGTTCAGGGTTTGGAGCGGGGCCTGCTACACAGTCAGTGCTCATAGATGATCATTCGATCGCTGTCCCTGTTTTCTCTGCTTGTACCTGTGTTTCCGGCGGGGCAGCAAGAGCTCGTGTGTGCGCAGAGCTAGCAGGAGAGTTTCCATAGCTCTGTTTCTGCCAAATATGGTGTGAATTTCTGCTTTCCTTGTTCAGGTGGCCCAGCCTTTGCCCGTGTGCGTCCTTAGCCAGGAAGCCCCTCACTTCCCCGTCCCCTCTGTGAACACCCTTCCAAGGCCCAGCTAACGAAGTTGCGAGAAGAATGTTCCTGATCTCGCCCAGGAAGAAACGTTGACCAAAAAGTTCGGATCTTTACTGAGCACCTACTCTGTGCGAGGACTTTGCTACAGTGAACCCGTCCGTTCTTTCTTCACAGCCCGTTTCTGTGCTCGAGCACTTATTTTATTCCGTCCTACCCTGTAGCGTTCATTTTTCTCGCTAGAGTCTAGAGAGCAAAGGGGCTTTCAAACCTGCATGGGGTCCCACAGCCCGTTCGTGCCCTGGCCGCCTCTGTCCTGGACTTCTCTTCCCGACCCGGACCAGGGGCAGGACCAGCTGTGCCAGCGTCTGAGCCGCCTGCAGCTGATCTGAGCATGCTCAGAGGGCCGTGGGTTGCCGCCGCACAGCTGGGGATTCACAGCCTTCGCGAGGTCGCCCCCAAAGATGAAGGCTTTAAACTGCTATTGTAAGTGTGTCTTCTCCTCCGTGGGCTGTGTGGAGATCAAAGTCTGAAGGAAGTAGAAGGTTGCTCTCTGACAAAAACACCGTATTTTTAGAAGCACGCGGTGGTTTAGGATGTTTGCCCCAACGCTGCCTTTCGGTGGCAGGGGTTGGGGCTGGGGGTGGAGGCCGGGGGCTGCGACTGTGAGCTGCGGGTGGGTGGGAGCGGCTTTCCTGGCACAGGGCCCGAGGGTGGAGGTTGAGGGGGGAAGGACAGCCCAGCATCCCTTGTCTCTCCTGAGGACCAGAGCACGCGGGCCATAGGCCTCAGGGTTGGGGGCAGAGGTCTGGGAGGCATCTGGTCCATCTCCTTTCCGAGGTGGAAAAACTGAGCCTGGAGAGGAACAGAGGCTTGGCCTCTCCCCACCCCCACCCCCGCCTCCAGCACACACACCCTCCCCGTCTGGGGGCCCGGGCTTGCACACATGAAACCGTTAGAGAACAATGCACGCTTTCTGTAATCAGGGCTAATTGGTGTGGTTCAGAAGAGGAGGAATGCCAGGCGTTTGGGGGCAGGACATCAACCGCCCAGAATATTCCACGAAGACTAAGCATGGCTCCTGGGGTCTGGGCAGGGTAAACCCTGGGTGGGTGGGAGGACAGTGAGGCCGCGTGGGCGAAGGCAGGGAGGTGGGACCTAGATCGGCCGAACGTGGGGACCAGTGGGAGGAGGGGCTGGGCCTGGGGCTCAGGCAGTCCCAGGCCTGAGAGGCCCGAGGACAGGCACCTCGGAGCCGCCTCGCTGGTTTCCGTAGGGCCTTCCTGCCACAGGGGACGGGAGAGGGGAATGGCTACTCCCTGCGTCTGGACGGGGCAGCGGGCGGCATGTTGGGAGGTTGCCCGGCTGAGCCCCCCTCCCCGGTGCCGCTACCTCATAATCAGGGTGGCCCTGCCTTCATGTTTATGCCAGAATCCCAAACAGCCAGGCTGGGATGGCGAGCTATAATTTATATCATTTTTCATATGGGTTAGAGGCTCCTGGGGCTCAGGCTCCTTCAAATGGGAACCACATTGGACAAGGGGCAAACCAAGAAGGCGGGATGTTGAGAAACAGGGTCCTAGCTAGCCACCTGCTTCTCATCGGGGATGTGCCCGGCTGGTTTCAGCGATGGCGGAGCAGTCGTGGATCACTGTCCTTGACAGGCGGCGTCTGCGCTGGGGCTGAAATGAGCAGCTCGCAGCCTCCCGTGTGCCCCCACCCAAAGCTCTCTGCTCTTTGTCCTCGCCTGTCCCCGCAGACAGCCATCTGGAGAAAACCAAGTCCGGGCAAAGTCCCAGAGCCTGTGGGAGGCCTGGTGCCCCAGGCCGGGGTGGGGAGCAAGGATTCTGGGTCAGCCATCTCTGCTTCTGGCAAGCTGGGCATTAGTGCCCGCAGTGAGCGCAGGAGCCGGCTGCGGGGCAGATGAATGAGCCAAAGCTGTGAGCTACGTGGATGAATCTTAAAACCGTGGTGTAGAGCGAAAGCTGAAAAAATATGTATGATTGATTCCATTTGCGTGAAGTTCAAAACCAGGGGAAACTATTCCATGGCGTTAGGGGAGGCAGGCTTAGGGCGCAAACCTTACACAGGTGGAGGTGATGACCCTAAAAGTTGGAACAGTGATAACCTTTGGTGAAGAGCAGGCGGGAAGGGCTGGGGTGGGACCTGGGCGTTTCTAGGGGCCTGGCCATGCTCTTTCCCTTGACCCTGCAGCTGCTGCGCACATGTCCACTCTGACGCGTTAAGCTGCACGTTTATGCCTTATGTGCTTTCCCTGAATGGGTTTCTTTAGGCAATGAAAATGGTTAAGAAAAGAAAACAGAGGCATTGGGGGGTTGAGCTTGGTGCCCTCCCCGGTTTGCCTCTTTCCTCTTATTTTTGTCCGCTGGTCTCCTCGGAAAGCTCTCTCCTTCCCTCCCCTGCCCTGGCCTGCGGCAGCCTCTCCCTGCCGGGCTCAGGCCGAGGCCTGCCCTGGGCGATGGGGTCCCGGGCTAGTTGGGGCTTCCTGACCTGTGAGAGCCGGGAAGCTCGGAGGCCAGGGGGCCCCTCCTCAGTACCCCTGGCCCACCTGCTGCCTAGCCCAGCACCGGGACCTCCAGGGGGTTTCCTTGGGGCCCTGGGGACAGGTTCCCTGGCTCAGAGATTTTCTGTGTTTTCCCTCCTCAGGCCAGGAATTGCCAGAGCTGCTTGGCCTTCCTCGACTGTGCGGGGTGTCACTGCCCACAGGCTGAGCACATGGACTGCGCACCTTCGTGGACGGCCATGGTGGCCTCCGGCAGCCAGCCCGCCTGGTCGCCTCGGCTCTCTCCGAGGGACACCCAGGAGGAAGCCTTCGCTGCGAACCGAAGGATTATCTTTAGAACATGAATATTTTTTGGGAAAAAAGAAAAACCCTCTAATCGTCACACTTCTGTTCGCGCTTTTCTTTTCTTCAAGAACCACTGATACGTGAAGGTGAGTATTGCGTTTTCACGGGAGCAAGGGATCCCTCAGTGTTGGTGCAGGAGAAACCGCACAGGGTGGCAGGGTTCCCGGCCTGCGGGGTTCCCGGCGTGCGGGGTCCCCGGCGTGCGGGGTCCCCGGCGTGCGGGGCTGGGACTGGCTGGCTCCTCCACACCCCGCGTTTTTCTGGGCCAGATGAGTCTCCCCGGGCCGGGGCCTCCTGGCTCTGGCTCTTCCCCGGACCTCTCAGGTGAGAAACTTTCCATTGTTGTCTTATCTCGTGGCCATCCGCCGCAGCTGCAGCAGATCTGTGCCCGATCTGTTCCACTCTGTTATGCCAAGCAGAGGAGGGGACGTGAACCCCGGCATGAAACGGCGCCCGCAACCGCAAGGCCCGGCGCGCGCCCTCTGAAACCGTAGGTACAGACGATTACCGGCAATTTCCATCGCAGGTTTGTTTTTTGTTCAAAGGCCATGGAGGCATTCTCAGCAGCGGGCCCAAAATATAGCATTCCCACCGCACGCCGCCCTCACAAATGCGCGATAAAAGCTGTGGTCGCTTTGTCCTGGCTCTTCCTTTTAACAGTCAACCCTTCGGGTTTGATGTTGAAACTGCTTTTTTCTCAAAGTGCGCTTTGATGGCTCAGATCACGCTGTGTGATAAGGACCTGCCTGCCCCGCGGCTCACTGTACCGCGCTGGCCGCTAGGACGTGTCACAGGGGACGGTCAGGTGCCCGGTTTATGAGAAGTGGGATAGGAATGTGCTGAGTCTGCGCAACTCTCCTCCCGCTGCCTGGGCTGGAGCGCTCGCCAAAAAAGAAAACAGAAAGGGTTTTTGTGACAGGAGGAAATGGTGGGCAATGTCCTAGAAACAGCTGTCTGCTTCTTGGTGAAAGTTGTCAAGAGTCTGCAGGCTCATGGCCATCAGTTTTCCTTAATTCAAAAGAGCCTGTGAGGCTGATGCTAGGTGGCTCAGGGTCACGGAGCCCCTGGGAAGGTCGCCCAGCCCTTCCCCTTGCTCATCGGTATTGGCGGCTGCCAAGGGCTGCCCCGCCGGAGTCCTCGCATCACAAAGGGAAGAGACCCTGTGTTTCTTTGTGCAAGCAATGGTTACTGTTTCTTTCCAAAGCACGTTCGGGTCCATTGTCTCCTCTCCCAGCCCGTGGAGAAGGCTGGTGTCAACACGCAGCCACACACACCCCACTCAGCGTTCTGTGCCCATTTTACAGATGCAGTGAGAGTGACTTGAGCAGTAACTGCAGAAAGAGCCCTGAGGCCAAGGCAGAGCCTCAGGGGAGGTCCCACAGTTGTGTCTGCAGACACCGGGCATTTTTAAAGACCTCCAAAGTTTGAACTGAAATCGGTGGCTTCCTAGGTCTCTTAAGAGAGCCCATCTTGGCTTTTAGTTTCATTTTCAGCTTCGCCTTGTGCCCAGGGACCGAGAGCGCCCAGGCTGGTGAGGCAGAGGGGTGAGAGCTGGCGTGGCGTGGACAAGCTGAGGCTCGGATCCTGGCTTACTAGCTGCAGGACACTGGGTGGGTGACTCAGCTCTCCCGGCCTCAGTTTCTTCACCAGGAAAATGCAGGTGTCACAGTAAAAGGTCTTTAGGGTCCCTGCGTGGCGTGACAGTCTGTGATTCTGTGATTCTCTAGGTTACCCCGGATTTGCATGAGCATCACACTTGCACATAATTTGCAGCAGCTCGGCCGATCTCCCCCCAGCTGTGTGGGGCGGGCAGGCAAGCAGGCCTGCCGAGTGTTCGCATTCCCATTTGAGAGACGGGGAAACTGAGGCACAGGGAGGTCAGGTGGCTAGCCCTAGAAACCCAGCAAGCTGGTGGCTGGCCAGGACCTGAGCAGACCTGGGGAGACCTCTGGGCCACTGTCTCGTGGGGTCCCCACTGGGCCACCCTGGAGGGCCCAGCATCGTCATAGCCACAACACTTGCCGAGGCTGAGTTCGGGCCAGTTCAGGGTCCGGCGTGGAGCGCCCGGCCCTCTGGGCCTCCTTACCACGCGCATCTCCAGTCTCGGGCCCTGGACCCGCTGCTGCTGCTGCTCTTCCCTCCAGCACCTCCCCCTGCGCCTGCACTCCTGCCTCCAATCACACAGGTTTCCTCTCCTGGGGTCTCTTCCTTCCTCCCCCCTGCCGGCCCCAGTCCTACCTCGCCTCTAAATCCCAAAGAGCCTGCGTGTGAGCCAAGTGCTCTACTTACATCTTCTTACGTAATCCTAAGTCTGTCTTCTCGTCTGTGAAGTGGGAATAAAAATATCCCATATGGCATAATCTGTCCTCTATTTTACGGATGGGGAAACTGAGGCTCAGGGGGTTAAGCCACGTGTCAGGGGTCACGCAGCTGGTAAGGGCTGGAGCCAGGATTGAACCTTAGGGCTTAAAAAGCCCAAGACCTATGTACCACACCACAGTGACCTCTTTGTCCTGGTCACAGAGCACTTGAGGACTACTAAAGCCAGGGGCCCCCTCCTCCCTCATCTGAGGACTCCCAGCTTCTGCTGAGTGTGTGTTCTCTGGGTCTCCCTTGTCTTCTTCTCTGGGCTCTGAGTCCTACAGGAGAGACTGCATCCTGTCCCGCTCCGTCTGTGCCACCCTCAGCCTGGCACATAGCAGTTTTCGGTACGCCCTTGTTAGTTGGAGGCTCAGAGTAAAGACACCTGCCGTGCAGAGGGAACGCAAGGCCACCTGAGGCCTGGGAGTCTGGGGCTGAGTGTTGCCGTGCTCTCCCACACAGCACTCGGCACAGAAGCGCAGGTTTTCCCACTGACCACAGACTTGGTCCCGACCCTTCTAACTGTGCAGGATCCTGTGACATTTAAAAGCACAGGCTCAGGGTGGGACATTCTGTCCCCATCACCGTGTGACCCAAAGCAAGTGACTGTGTGTATTTTATGAATGTGAGTCTCTGCCCATTGTAAGGGGCAACGTATTTTATGTCCCACCAAGAAAGGACAAACACCCCTTGCTAGTTCCGCCATAAGAAGCCATCAGTTGTAACATGCATCTCAGTTTCAGAGATGTTAAGATTTATACAGACATTTCACAAAAGAAAATATACAGGTGGCTGATAAACACATGAAAAGATGCTCAACGTCCTTACTCATCAGGGAAATGCAAATTAACACCATGATAAGATACCATTGCTACATCCATTAGAATGGCATAAAAAGAAACCCCTAAAACTGGCTGTAGCAGATGTTGGCAAGAGTGGGAAGCAGCTGCACTGCTGGTGGGCACATAAAACAGCGTGGATCATAATTCAGCAGTTTCTTGAAAAGTTAAACACGTACCTGTTATATGATCCAGACCTTCTACTCCTAGGTATTTACCCAAGAGAAACGAAAACATGTCCACACAAAGGCTTGTACACAGATGTTCGTAGCAACGTTATTTATAATAGCCAAAACCCGGAAACAACCAAATGTCAACAAATAAGTGAGCGGGTAAACATATTGGTTTTTGTTTTGTTTTTGAGACAGAGTCTTGCTCTGTGGCCAGGGCTAGAGTGCAGTGGTGTCGTCATAGCTCACTGCAACCTCAAACTCCTGTGCTCGAGCGATCCTCCTGCCTCGGCCTCCCAAAGTGCTGGGATCACAGGTGTGAGCCACCGCGCCCGGCCGGCAGCATATTGTCATCTATCCATGCGGTGGAGTAGTCCTGGGCAACGACAAGGAATTCACCATTGATATGTGCAGCAAATGGATAAATCTTACAATTATGTTGAGTGAAAAAAGCCAGACAAAAGGGACTGCATACCATATAATTTGATTTAGATATAACTCCAGAAAACGTGAAGGAATCTATATTGACAAAAAGAAGATCAGTGGGTGCCTGAGGACTGGAGTGGAAGGAAGGAGAAATGGATTACAGAGGGGCAGGAGGAAAGAGGGTGATGGAAATGTCTGCCGTGATGATTGTAGCCATAGCCACACGGTGTAAACTTGTCAAACGTTTCAACTGTATAGCTTAGTAGGCTTCAGTCATGCCTCAGTCAAGCTGAAAAATATGACCGGACGTGTGTTTTAGCATAGAACTGTTTCCTCATCTGTGACCCAGGAATATTGTCAGGACACTTGAACGAGAAGGACGCAGCCGGGTCCAGCACGTGGTGAGAGCACAGTAAACGTCACAGAATGTCATTGGTCCCCACCCTCCACCTGTGCCTGGCGCCTCCCCTCCGGAGAGGGCCTGCAGCTTTAGTTCCCTGGCGAGGCCTGTCACAGACTGGACGCCAAGGGCCCTGCCCGGGCCCCACAGGGGGTGGGCGAGGTGCAGGCCAGCACTCCCGGCCCAGAGCGGGTCCAAGGCCCCATGGCATTTTGCGCTGGCCCGAGCACAGGCTGGGCAAAAGGGGACAATCACAGTCTCCAAGGGCCTAGAGATAGTCTGTCTCATGCGAGCAAAGGCCACTAGGAAAATGAGATGTGACAAGCTCATGCACTCTGATGACAGGTTCTTATCAAGGGCAACTGACCATATAGGGCAGCATGAGCTTGGCCGGCTTTGATGTCGCCCACCCTGTGGCCTGCCCGGTAGACACAGCGCTCCTTCCACAGGCCCCCTGCAAGCCAACCATGCGAAGCCACCCTTCACAGCAACGGTGAGAAGCCCCCACCGCAGGCCGCCCTGGGGGCAGGCCAAGGTTCAACATTACTCACAGCTTCCAGTCCCTGCGTGAGTTCAAACAGGAAGCCTGGTTTTTCCTCTCCTGTCAACAACCAGCCCGTATTCTCTCTTTCTGTTCTGCCCTCTGGGCTCCTGTGGGGAGTGGGTTTCTTGGGGTGAAAGGCTGGGGCATCAGTGGTCCTTGGGGCCCCACTAGCAGATGCCTCAGCCCAAACCCGCTCACCTGGGCAGGCCTGGGGGCTTTCTGCCACGTGGCCTTGGGAATCACCTAGTTCATCTACGGCTTTGCAAACAAAGGAGGAATCTGGCCAGGCACACAGTAGGCCTTCAATATATGTCCTTAACAAATGCAGTTTCCTGGCTCAGAAAATATCATCTCCACCTGCTCCCTTGTGTCAGACACCCTGGAGGCACCTCCCAGCTCTCTGCCTGTGCATTTTCCACCCCAAGGGGAGACCAAGTCCATCTGTCCTTCTGCCTCGGGGTTTCCCAAACCCAGCCTCCGCCACTCTGTCCTCACCGTCTCACCTGGCCCCGTTCCGCCCACAGACCACACAGCAGCCGCAGCATCTCTCCTAGGTGCTCAAGGACCACAGCACAAATGGATCTTCTCTGCTCGCTGTCCCTTCACACCCCCGTGTGGCAAATCCAGAGGCCCGATTGTGACCTACCAGGCCCAGGGTGGCCTTCCGTCTCTCAGGACGCGTCCCTGCTCCCCAGGGTGCTCTCTGTGCTTGCGCTGTGGGGACCCAGCCACTTGGGGGGCCCTAAACAGCCACAGTCTCCCTACCCTCCTGGACTTCGCGCAGTGCTCTGAATAGGCCCCTGCTCCCTCGCCCCTGCCCGTCCCCGGACCTCGCAATGTAACAACTCTCACCCTCCAGCTGAACCCCTCTCCTCCCCCACTGCCCCCCAGCCCTCCCTGCCTTACCCGACCACAGTGGGAGTCGGTCCTCCTCCGTGTGTGTGTGTGTGTGTGTGTGTGTGTGCAGCTCGGCTGGGCGTGCGTCCTCTCGGGCAGTGCCGGTCTCTGATTCGGCTCCTGTCCGAGGCCCGGCCCAGCCCTTTCCTGCTCAGTCTAGGAGGGTCCAGCATGAAGCAGGTGCTTGGTGGCTGAGTGCTGGGCGGCTGCCTCTGTGCTTTTCCCAACCTCAGGGGGTCAGCACCTGCGGGTAGCTTGAGCATGTGGTGGACGCTCAGCCTCCCCCCGCCCCAGGCTCCCTGGTACAGCTCGCTGTCACAACCCACTTTAATAGAAATAAGTCTTGTGCCTTTGATAATGGGTGGGCAGTGCCAAAGGAGCAGGGTCTTTCTCCAGGGGAATTTCTCTGGACATTGAGCACCTTTTATGTCCTCCTGCTTTAGCTGGAGATCTGACCTGTGGCCAAGGCTAGAACATTTGGAAAACCCACATTCCGTGTTCGCTGAGCTCTGCAGAAAGGATTCCTGGACTCCGGGGAAATGGGCCTCCCTGGGCGAGGAGGGTGCTGGGAAGGCAGGAGGGGGGCCTGGCTCTTCTCCGGGGCTCAGTTTTCCCATCCATGTCTCTACACGGCGGGGAGCATCTGCCTCATGGGGTTATCGTGATGATGAAATGAGTGAACGTGCGTTGAGCTCTTAAATGGAGTTGGACACACACATGTCAGCTCCCATGACGAGGGGCCGTGGGGCACCAATGGTGGGAGGTGTACGAGTCCCGGCTGGACGAGGTCCGGCTCCAAGCACAAGGGACCAAGCCTCTCTCTCTCGAGGAGGCTCCACGAGGGTAGGGGCAGCATCTGGCACGTGGCAGGTGCTCAGCAAGGATTGCTGAATAGGTTTAGAGTTTTAAATTTTTCAAACCAGGCTGAGCTGAAGTTTTTTTCCTGTACCAGGGAAGAAAGACTTTGCTAGGCAATTGGGAGCGTGAAGAGGTTTAAGGGTGAATGTTTATTCTCTTAAAATAAGAAATACTTTAAGTGCTTATTTATAAGCGTAGTGCTAATTAGTAATAACTAATATCTGGTCATTAAATCAGACCTGCCCTTGCATCTCCTGTTAGTTACTCACAGAGGCCCAAATCGGGTTACGATCAGGCCAACAGCATTTATTTAAATAACCCAGGCCGGATGGGGTGGCTCAAGCTTGTAATCCTAGCACTCTGGGAGGCCGAGGTGGGAGGATTGCTTGAGGCCAGGAGTCCGAGACCAGCCTGAGCAAGAGCAAGATCCTGTCTCTCTAAAAAAATAAAAATAACAGAAAAATTAGCCGGGCATCGTGGAGCACACCTGTAGTTTCAGCTACTCAGGAGGCCGAGGCAGGAGGATCACTTGAGCCCAGGAGTTTGAGGTTGCCATGAGCTGTGATGAGGCTGCTGCACTCCAGCCTGGGCGACAGAGTGAGACCGTGTCTCAAAAATAAATAAATAAATAAATAAGATAACCGATCAGCTCCTGGAGAGCCAGGTGCTGTCTCTCCTGCCTCTTCGGCCTCCCGCACCTAAGGCCCCTGGAGTCCTTGGATGGGATGATGCCCTAGAGGCATCTGATCCAGCCCCCACCCCACAACCAGATGCACTTGCCCACAGGGAAGGAAGGCTGCGTCTTGAGCCGTTTGAAGGCTGCTGCGGGGGAAGAACTCAGTGAAGGACGGGCTGCCCGGGCCTCGCACACAACACAGATCTTCTTTGGACCAGAATCCACTGCGTCCCAGGCTGTGCTGGGTGCTGGGGAGAGAGCAGCGAGCAAAGCAGACTCAGCCCTGCCAGCACGGGACACAGGGTCCACGCGGCACATGGGAGACAGATCCTGCACGAACTGCAGACACACACGAACACATCATTGTAGCACGTGCAACAAAGGAGATGTCTGAGATGACAGTGAAGGCTGACCTTTCAGGAAATGACCCGGTCTGGGCACTCAGGAAGGCCTCCCCAGGAAGTGAGGGCTCAGGGGAGACCTGAAGGGTGGATAGGAGTTATCTAGATGAGAGGGCACGAGGAGAGGGGCTCGCAAGCTGAGTGGTGTGTGAATAGTGTGAATAGTAGTAGTGCAAATGATAGTGTGAGTATTCTATCAGTAGTATTGTGAATAGTACTGTAAATAATGTGAGGATGGTAGCATGAATAATGCGTGAATGGTAGTGTGAGTAGTATGTGAATGGTAGTGTGAACAGTAGTGTAGTGTGTGAATATGAGTGTGACTAGTGTGCGACTAGTGTTGGGAATAGCAGTGTGAATGGCAGTGGGACTGATAGTGTAAATAGCCATGTGAATAACAGTGTGAACAGCAGTATGAACAGTAGTGTAAACAGCATTGTGAATGGCAGTGTGAATAGTGTGTGAGTAGTAGTGTGAATTGTGTGAATAGTCTTATAAATTGTGTACAAATCATGTGTGAATTGTGTGCAAACAGTAGTGTGACTAGTAGTTTGAATAGTGTGCCATTAGTAGTGTGAATAGCATTGTGACGAGTGTGAGAATAGTGTAACAGTGTGACACTAGGGTGTGAACAGAGTGTGCACGGTAGTTTGAATGGTGGTGTGAACAGTGTGTGAAAGGTCCCCGAGACCTGTTGAGGACAGAGGGCCGGAGGAGCCGCACCACTGAGCAGGTCATGGCAGAACCGAGGAGGAGGGCGAGGACCCAGGTCCGGGGTCTGGGCAGTCACCACGGCACCAGGGCTGTGCCATTTGCTCTGTCTGGGTTTTCATGGGAAACAACCTTCAACGTGGCTCCTTCACAGCACACGCGAGGTCGACGAGTCCCCGTCTCCCTCCGTCAGACCGAGATCCCCGCAGGGCAGGGTCAGCACGGCGCTGCAGGTCGCTTGTTAAAACTCTGAGTGCTCTTGGGAAGGGAGCCGTGTTCTCCCAGCACTGAGTGGCTGGGGGGGTGACGTGGGGCAAACCAGGAGGAGCAGAGGCCTGGGAGGGGCGGAGCTGCTGCAGGCACCTTCCGTGGCCGACCTGGCGGGTGGGCAGCCAACCTCTGCCCTCAGCTTGCACCGCGCGGCCCTCCTGCCCGCTTCAGGGGGTGAGCCCGGCCCAGAACCCACCAGGACTCCCGCCCAGGCGCGGTGTCCGGCCTCGGGTCACAGGACGCCCCCACACCGGCATGCTCCCGAGTCTAACTTCCTTTGTCAAATTAGACTGGATTTCAAAGTTTTTATCCATTCTTTAAAATTCATTTTTAATGACATTAATAAGATAATGAAAAAAATTAAGCAGCACAGTTAGAGCTACAGTTCTCCCATTCTTGTCCCCTCCTCAGGGGTTGTAAGTTAGCTGGGTCTTCGTCTAGTCTTTTCTCGATGCATTTTCACTTATATGTACGTAGATACAAAGACAATTTTGTTTGGGATACATAGGTATGCACATATTTTTTAACATAAATCTGAGTTATATGTATCGTTCAGCAACTTCCTTTTTCACCTTTTTCACTTTCTCCTGGTACATCTTGGAGATCTTTGTACATCAATGTAGGTAAACTTCCTTCCTTCTTTTTTAATGACTGCATAGTATTCCCAAGTGTGTTATTTCCATGGGTTATTTACTCATTCTCTCTCTGATGAACATTCACATTGTTTCCAGATTGTCACCATTACAAGCAATGCTGTGGCAAACATCCCTTTATGTGACTCTCAGCCTAGCTCAATTCAAGGGTGCCTGCTTTGTTTGGTGATGGGATCTCCATCAGAGGAGGTATACAAGTAAAAGGTGAAATAATATGTCTTCCTCACCCCCAGCAGTGATGTTCAGACTCCGTTGTGTATGAGAACTATGTGGAGAGCTTGTTAGGCTACATATTGGTGAGCCAGACCTCTGGAATTTCTGTTTCAGGAGGTCTGGGATGGGGCCTGAGAATTTGCATTTCTAGCGAGTTCCTGGGTGATGCGGCTGGTTCAGGGACCTGACTGGGGGCATCACTGCCTCAGGGTGTTGGCTGCTCAGCCTCTGCGTGAAGAGTCACATCGCCCTTGGGAGACACGCTCAGGGAGAAATCAGCCTGGGCCCCTCCCTGCACTGAGAGGTGGGTGCTCGCGCTGGCATCCCTCTCAGTGGCAGGAGCCTGCAGGCACTGGTGACAGAGCCTGGGACCGCTTGGCTCTTGACACAGCCTGCAGGACCAGCCTCTTCCAGGCGTCCAACAGCAGCACCTCACCCCGCTCTTCCCTGGGACCCTAATGGAGGCTCCGAGGCTGGTGCTGAGTGTTCACACAGCCTGATGGGAAGTGCTCTGGGGTTTTCATGACAGAAACAACAGAAGGCCACATCCCCAGAGAGGGGCTTCTAAAGGTCTTGAGGTTTCAGGCCCCTGAGGCTCTCTTTGTTCCCAGCTGGACTGCAGGAGGTCACACTGGGGTATTGGGAGACTGTCACTGGGGTGGAGGCAGGGGGTGGGGGTGGAAGCTGGAGCTTGGACACTTGGAACTCAAAACCATCCAGAAGGACTTATTGCCCTTCCTGGACTTTCTTGGTGGCTTTGAGAGGGACACTTCTGCACCTGAGGATGGTCCAGTTGCAGGCTGAGGGTCAGACTCAACGGGCGTTTGTCCAGGGCCTCTGCCCAGAGCAGAACTTTGACACCTGCAGCTCACCAGGCTGCTTGTCCTTTGCCCCAGGTGTGCTGGCCATGAACATCAGCAACCTTGGTCATCAGAAAGAGGCTTCCTGTGAACTGGGCCCAGAAGGCCCGGTCACCTACTGCAGGGTGACCACAAATCAGGTGAGAGGGCCGGGAGCTCCTTTGGAGCTCTTGAGAGGTGCTCCAGGCCCCTCCCCTTTGGTGGGGACAGAGTTCGGATCCATTCTGGGCAGTAGTGCTGTTTGGGGTGAGTGACGTGGCTGTGTCCCCCTTTCTCTCACCGGGTGATGTTTAAGGTCTTGTCTGTCTTGACTGATTTGTTCGTGGTTGCCATCCCAGCACCTAGCACATAGTAGGCACCTAACAGACCCTGTTGAATAAATGAGGAAATGAAGATCTAAGAAGGTCTGCAAGACGGGCTCAGGCTGCTCATTCCTGGAAGTGGGGGCCAGACCCTCAGCTGTTCAGCTCTTTGAGGCCCCCTTTGCTGCTGCAGCTATAGGGGGCTGGGTCGCACTGCCAGGAACAAGCTCCGCAGGTCCTCGCTGTGAAAGCGCCCTGGGGAGAATGCCAGCGGCCTCCCATGGGGATTACCCTGGGACAGGCCCAGCCACCAGGGGAGTGCAGAGAAGGGGGCCCGGCTTCCCCCTTCCCGAGGAGGAGGGGGCAGCATGGGTCTGTGAGCGTCGTGCAAGCCTCGTGCGGACCCCAGGTCCGTCCACACCGCCAAGAGCAAGGCTATGGTCGTCCCGGGCCCCATCACCCCACCCGTCAAACCTCCTGTCACCCTCCACCTCTGCGGTGATACTGGAACTGGGGTGGGGGGGTAGGAGGAGTTTTAATTCTTTCAGACTCAAAACTTAACTTCTCATTTCTTTCAAGACACTCACCCCTAATCCAAGAAACGAAAGCTGAGGCTCAGGGGAATTCTGCAGGGTGGAAAAGCTGGAGGTGTCACTTTGGGTCTGGGTGGGGCTTGTCGTGCCCAAGGCTGAGGGCCCGAGGCCCTGCGGGTGGGTCGGGGCTGGGGCTGGGGATGAGCAGGGTGGGCGGAGAAGGGCGCTCTCCCACCGGGGCTGGGAGGGTGTTGCCACCTGCACAGCACGCCCGCCGGGCTGCCGGCTCCTTGCCTGGCAGGGGCAAGGGACCAGCCGCAGGAGGCCGCCCTTTGTGGGCCTTCAAGCCCAGCCCCTTCCTCTGCCCGCCCCAAACGGAGGTCTTTGAAGTGGCCGCGTTTGCCGTCCTCCTCCCCCGATGGCGCCGCCCCGCTGCGCCCGCACCTTGGCAGTGGCCGAGCGCTCAGCGTGGGAAAGGGCCGGGTGGCGCCTGCGGGGCATCCTTGTAAATTGTAAGTTCATCCCCCGGAAGGCCAGCCTGAGGGGCCGCTCCAGGAATCCGCCTTCAGAGTCTCTGGGTCCAGGCGTGTATGGTTAGCCCCTAAAACCTGCTGAGAGATTGGTCACTCCTGGGGACATTCAGAGCCCGGCCAGGTTCCTCTGCTGGACAGGCCTAAGCCCCTAGGAGCTGTCTGGGGATGGGGCACCAGGGGACAGGTTTCCAGTGAAAATCCTAAGGGCCATGTTGGCAGTAGGTCATTAAATATGAAATGTCTGATATCGAATCAAAAGTGTAGTTTATTAGATTGCAAACAAGAAGCAGTACAGTTAATCAACGTGTGTGCCTAAACTATCGACACAGTTTTGCCATCTTAACGGGAGCTTGTTTATGCCAGCAGCAATGAAATCGAAAAAGGCGTTTTCCATAGCTTGTTGTTGAGAATTGAATATTTTTCCTTGCAAGAAGTGGTCCAAAGCCTGGAAGAAGTGGGAGTCAGTTGGTGCAAGTTCTGGTGAATATGGTAGATGACAGAGAGTTTTCAGGTCCAGCCTTTGTAGTTTGAGCAGCGTCGTTTGTGAGACATGTGGTCTAGCGTTGTCTTACAAGAGGATTGTCCTGTCTCTATGGACCAATCTCGGCTGCTTCATCGCAAGCTTCCTCATCATTTCATCCAATTGGTTGCAGTAGACATCTGCTATAATCTATTGACCAGATTTCATGAAGCTGTAGTGGATAATACCAGCGCTGGACCACCAAACAGATACCATTAGCTTTTTTTGATGAATATTCGGTTTTGGACTGTGTTTCGGCACTTCATCTTTATCCAACTGTTGTGTAGAATGCTTGTGATTGTCAAAAAGAATCTATTCTTCATTGTGAGAACAATATGGTGTAGAAATGGCTCACCTTTATGTCATGACTGCAAAGAAAGGCAAGCTTCAAGACAATTTCTCTTCTGACGCTCGTTTAATTCATGCAGAACCCATCTGTCCAGCTTCTTTACCTTGCCCGTTGGTTTCAAATGGTCCAATATTGTTGGAATAAAAAAGTCAAACCTTGCTGCTAATTCACGCATAGGTTGAGATGGATTCGCTTCCACTATAGTTTTCAGCTCATCATTATCCATCTTGGTCTCAAGTTGCCCACATGGTTCATTTTCAAGATTAAAATCACCAGAATGGAACTTCTCAAACCATTGATATACTGTGTGTTTATTAGCCACATCCTTCCCAAATGCTTTGCTGATATTTCTAGCTGTCTGGGCAGCATTGATTCCAAGATGGAACTCGTATTCGAAAATAACACAAATTTTTGACTAACCATGGTCTCACAAAAAGTGCTCTGAAAAAAAATGTGAAAGATAATCGAAAGTCAAAATGTGTTTGAAAGACAGAGGACGTGCCTTCACAATAAAAATAAAACAAGAAGTGTCACAGTGAAATGTCAGAGATATCAACTGTCAAACTTAGTACTTAAGGAAATTGGACATTTCATACTAAATAATCTAAAAGTATTTGTGCCAGTACTTAAAAACTGTGCAGATCTTTGATTCAGCAGCTCTGCTGCTTAGAAATTAGTTGTAGATATATGTGCATATAATACTTCAGAGCGTTGGTTATAACTGGGAAACCATGGAAATATCTAGCATTAGAGATTGGCTATATTCACTAATTAACTACTAGTTTACCATGAGCAGACACCACTGGAGAAAATCCATGACTTCAGATCATAAGCAAGGATGACAGAGAAGACATAGAAGAATATTTACTGCAAAAAAATTGCTCTTAATATTAAATTAACCAACAACTATATAAACCTGTATGGAAAAAAGACTGGAAGGAAATAAGACACCAAATTATTATTATTATTATTATTTTTGAGACAAAGTCTCACTCTGCTGTCTGGGGGCTAGAGTGCCATGGCGTCAGCCTAACTCACAGCAACCTCAAACTCCTGGGCTCAAGTGATCCTCCTGCCTCAGCCTCCCGAGTAGCTGGGACTACAGGCATGCACCACCATGCCCGGCTAATTTTTTGTATATATTTTAGTTCTTCAGCTAATTTCTTTCTATTTTTAGTAGAGACGGGGTCTCGCTCTTGCTCAGGCTGGTCTCGAACTCCTAAGCTCAAATGATCCTCCCACCTCGGCCCCCCAGAGTGCTGGGATTACAGGCGTGAGCCACTGCGCCCGGCCTACAGTAAAATCTTAAGCCTCCGAACCAACTGACTGGCCCCCTTCTTGGCGAAGGGGACCCCAGAAATACCCCAAAGCTGAGATGCTGGCCATGAGAAGGGAGGTCAGACAGCCTCGTCACGTCCTCCTCCCTTCTCAGAGACGTCCTTTGTAACTTATTAACGGGCCTAAGGCTACATAAGACAAAGTTGAAACCACCCTAGCAGGTCATCAATTTATTTAACAGCTCACTTGAGTCTGGGTGTATGACCTGTGGCTTGTCTCTGATTAGCAGACTTCCTTATCTTAACTTAAAATATTTCAAGGCTTTAGAGAAAGCTTCATTTCTTTAACTACTTACAAATCAAAGAATCTTTAAACACCTATACCCTGTGACGCCCTGCTTCGAGCTGTCCTGCCTTTTCAGGCCAAATCAACGTACGCCTTCCTATACTGACTTACAACTTAGCGTGTGACCCCTGTCTCCCTGAAATGTATAAAACCAAACTGTGACCCAACCACGGCGAGACCACTTGCTCAAGGCTTCTTGGGTGTGGCTCTCTGGGCCATGGTCACATATATTCAGCTCAGAATAAGCCTCTTTTTTTAAATTTTTTTTTCTTTTTCTTTTTTTTTCTTTTTTTTTTTTGAGACAGAGTCTCACTCTGTTGCCCAGGCTAGAGTGAGTGCCGTGGCGTCAGCCTAGCTCACAGCAACCTCAAACTCCTGAGCTCAAGGGATCCTCCTGTCTCAGCCTCCCGAGTAGCTGGGACTACAGGCATGCACCACCATGCCCGGCTAATTTTTTCTATATATATTTTTAGCTGTCCATATAATTTCTTTCTATTTTTAGTAAAGATGGGGTCTTGCTCTTGCTCAGGCTGGTCTCGAACTCCTGAGCTCAAACGATCCGCCCACCTCGGCCTCCAGAGTGCTAGGATTACAGGCGTGAGCCACCGCGCCCGGCCTGAATAAGCCTCTTTAAATTATTTTACAGAGTTTGGGTTCTTTTCCGTTGACATTTCTCTGTAGTTTCTGGATTTGAATAGCACTCCCATGAGACTCACAGCACTTGAACACATTTTTCTTTTGTTCTTCAAGACAGGCCTCCAGCATGTGAGGTGGGAAGGCAAATACCATTATCCCCATTTACGGAAGAGAAGGCTGGTGCCTCGGCAGGGCAGGGCCAGACGCCGCGTCCTGCCCTAGCACAGAGCCCCTTCAGTTTGCAGAGCATCGTGGGGTCCTGGGTGGGATGGGGAGGGGCCGTGTGCAGAGTGGGGCCCTCTTGGCCTCTGCAGGCCAGATGTGCCTCCAGGCTGTGGCCAGCACCCGGCATCTTGGCTTCCGGGCTACCACGAGCTCACCAACCACCTCATCCCAACCCAGACCCTCACAGGTGGAGAAACGGGGAGAAATGTTAGAAAGCAGGAACACCACCCTCTTGCAAAGGCCATAGTGTGGTCTCCCAGAGGTTTGGGGCCTGGTTTGTCACCTTTCTCTTCCCCCCCATGCCGCTTAGGAGGCCTGGGTGGTGCAGGGAGCTTCTACAGCCCCTGGACTTGTCAAACATTCGGCTTCCTTCCTCAGGAGTGGTGATCAGCTGGCCGTGGGAGCGCCCCTCCCCTGCCCTGCCCCCACCCACTCCCCCTCCCCTGCCCTGCCCCCACCCACTCCCCCTCCCCTGCCCTGCCCCCACCCACCCCCTCGGTTAATCCTGTGTTATTACGGGATAGCTGGTGCGAGGACAGGTCTGCTCTCTCGGGATCTGCTCAGAGGGACTGAGCTGCAGTCAATTCAAATGGGCCCCTTTGTCGCTCACCGTAAGGTTTAGAGAACACTAAAAAAATTTCCCTTTTCTGTAGTCGGCTCTGGCGATCCTTTGAAGTTTTTGTTTCTAACTTGGCAGTTTGTTACTGTAAGTCATTCTGTGCTTCTGATTTCTTTAACATTCGCCTTTTTTTTTTTCTTCTGAAAGCACAGTAAAACCTGGGGGTGGCTGTGTGGGTGGGAGTTTTGCTGGGACTCCCAGAGAAGACGGCTGTAAGTAAACTTTGCTTTCACGAAAACGCACGGGTGCACACGCAGTATCGCCTCCCAGAGGAGTTTTTTCTGTCCTGAATTCACTTTCGATGAACGTACCAATTCCTCATGGAGATTTTTAAAAGATTGAAAATCTAGTGAGAAAAGAGATCAAATCCGCAGAGGACAAGCAGGGAGAACACCCCGATGTCGGCTCCGGCGGAGCGGTGGAGAGGACCAGGCAGCGGCGGTGTGCACGGAGCCCGCAGCTGTAACTTTCCAGAACTGTTGGGTATGCAAGTCCTCGTGCTGAAGACGCACAGTGATTTCTGAACAGAGAAAATAGAAATCACTTTAGAGCTGGCCACGTTGTAGTGAAACTTCTTGACACCAAAGACAATGAGAAAATCCTAAAAGAAACCACAGGAAGAAGAAAAAATTACCTACAAAGAAATCGTAAGTAAACAGCCTACTCATCAGCAACAAAAGAGATCAGAATAATATCTTCAAAGGGCCGGGGGAAAATAATCGTCAGCCCCCAGTTCTGTACTAAACGGCATATTGTTGAAGAATAAGAGCAAAAGACAGACATTTCAGGCCAAAAAGGACTGAAAGATTTTTGCATACAAACCCTCACTGGAAAAACCGCGGAGGAGTATTCCCTGGAGAGAAGGCTAAACTCTGAATGCGCAAAGCAAAGCAGTACAGAGGGAAAAGTGTATGTTGGGAAAATGTAAATAATCTCTGTATATAAAAAGCAACAATGAAAGCAACTAATGTGGAAGGTTTAAAAGAAGAAAGTGCGAAGTGCTAGGTAGTAATAATTGAGGAGATGAGTAGGGTGGTGGGAGGGAAGCCTTCTGAGACCCTTGGGCTGTTCTGGAAGAGAGTGGGACGGGAAGTGAATTTCCCAGGAAGCTGGGAGACGAACTGCGGGGGTCGCCCGTGTGCTCTGTTTTCCCAGCGGGAGCTCCCAGACTGAATCAGCTTCAGGTCCGGCACATCCTGATCTGCTCTGGGGTGGGGTTCATGCTTTATGTGTGGACTTTATTAAAAACAGTTATGTAAAAAATGTAAAGACAACTATTTATATTGAAACCCAAAATGCATACCTTCTGAACTGGTAGGAAAAATAAAGATGATAAAATTTCATCACACCGATCAAAAGCAGGAAGGGGCAGGGGAGAAGCAAAGAAAGCAGATTATAAACAGAAAACAGCCAAACTAGAATGGCAGATGCGGCCAAAATTATTACTTAACCCTTGATACCTGTTCGCTCTTTCTCATTTGGTGTTAGAATTTTTGGCCACGCAGATTTAACACATTGACTGCCACTCTGGAAAAAAAAAATTTTCCTTGGGGCCACAGTGTTTTATTAAAACAAAACGATCCTTTCCAATTTGATATTTTTTATTGTTTTCTGTGTGTGAGTTATATGCAACCCAATCCACATTTTTAGAATTAAATTGTCAGTATTGATTGTAACAATGAGAACATCAACAAGTAAGATTTTCAGGGACCAACTGCAGGGCTTTGCTTCACGCCCCAGCTCAAAACTAGCCTGAGTCAAATATAACTCACATGGCAGTCAATGTGTTAAAATAGACATCTCTTGGCTTCCCTTACAGCTAAATATTTCCAAAGGTAATTTCTGTGTGGCCATTAAATGGGGGGTGGGGAGGGGAAATTCCCCTCTTGTTCTCCTTTTCCTCGTCTAGCGGGCTGGAATTCACATGTGATGGCAGGAGCTAGATCGAGTATCTTGCACCAAAAGACAGAAGCTGTGACTGAGGATGCCAGTGCGATGAGAAGGAAGGAAGCTGGCTCCTCACAATTTCGTGGAGAAGAACCATCATACCTGCTAGGACTTTCTTGCGAGAGAGAAAAATTCCCATCTCGTTTAAGCCACTTTTAATATGATGTATCTTTGCAAAAGCAGCTGAACCAATCAGAATACTACCTAAATTTACCAGGTATAAATATAGATATGTTAGAATTCACAGTAGAAGTAAATGGATTAGACTCCCTATTTAAAAGACAGTGATTTTCAGGTTAGAATAGAACAAAAACATAATTAAATAAACACAGCCACCCTCATTTGTTACATATTGTCCATAGCTGCATTCACACTATACTGCCAGAGCTGAAGAGTTGCAACAGAGGCTGTACAAAATAAAACATATTTACTACTTGGCCCCTTACAGCTGGGGTCCCCAAACCCCAGACGGTGGACTGGTACCAGCCCATGGCCCGTTAGCAACCAGGCCACACAGCAGGAGGTGAGCGGTGGGCCGGGAGCGAAGCTTCATCTGTATTTACAGCCACTCCCCATCCCTAGCATCACCGCCTGAGCTCCGCCTCCCACCCTCCACCCCCTGTCGGTAGAAAAATTATCTTCCATGAAACCTGTCCCTGGTGCCAAAAAGGTTGGGGACTGCTGCAAAAAGTTTGATGACCCCTGAACTATGTCATAAAGCAAATTTTTAACAAATATCAACGAATAGCTATCTTAATGACTATATTCTCTTAATGAAATAAAATTAGAAGCTAAAATCTAAGAGATATTCAAAATAACTCCATTATATTTGGAAGTGTGTCTAGAGAATTCATGGGGAAAAGATGAAACCATAAAGAAAATTACAAGATAGTTAGAAGTGAAAGACATTAAAACATCATGTAAAAATTTTCGGGAATCAGCTAGAACAATGATTAGAGAGGAATTTATAACCCTTAAAGAACATGTCAGAAAAAGAAGAAGACTAAAAGTTAATAAGCTGAGTCTCCAACTCAAGAATTAGAAAAAAGAATAACAGAATAGCCCGAAGAAAGTAATAAAAAAAGAAATAAGAATGGGAACTAACAAAATAAGAAATAAAGAAGCAATGGAGAGATAAACAAAAGCAAAAGTGAGTTTTTAGAAAAGACCAAGACAACCCTCTGCCAACGTGCACAGGCAAGAAAAGAGAAAATCATGCTATGAATTACACGGTGAATCTAAGAAGAGATACTGTAGAGATTTTTAAAAATTAGGAGAGAATGCCACACATAATTTTTTTCAAATAAAATTGACATGTCAAAAGAAATGGATAATTTTCTAGAAACATGTAAATGTCCAAAACCATCAAGGAAAACTGACTCGTTCTACATCTTGTATCAGTTATCTATTGCCGAGTAACAAGTCACCCGAAAACATAGTGTCTTAAACAACAATCATTTTACTTGCTCATGATCCTGTGATGAGCCCTTCATGCCAGGCTCACCTGAGCAGCTCTGGTCTCACCTGGGCTCACTGAAGCAGTTGCAGCCGTCCGGCAGCTCTCCTGGGTCCGGCTGGTCGAGGATGACTTCCCTCCCATGCCTGGCCATGGATGCTGTTAGCTGAGTCACGTGTCCCCATCAGGCTTCTCGTGTGAGCAGAAGGATTTCCAGCAAGCAGCAACGCAGAGCAAGTGCCAGTGCACACGCACTTTTCAAGCCTCTGCTTGTGTCCTGTTTGCTAACGTCTCACCAGCCAAATCATAAAAAATCTTGGCCAAAGCAAGTCCCTGAATCAATGTGGGCGGGATTGTGGGCAGGTAAGGACTCAGGGATAGAGATTCGTGGGGGCTGGAGTGCGGGGGCTGGGGGCTGTTACTATAAGGATCAACCAAAACTGTTAAGTAAACACATAAATCAACCCTCTCCAGACATGCCGTAATATTCCACACTGGGTGCCGCAACAGAAAACGGACCTTAGTGGATACACTGGAGAAATCCAAACACACACTGGAGTTTAGTTAATGGCAATATACCAACGTGAGTTTCTCGTTTTGACGCATGTACCATGGTTATGTACTCATATATTAACGTTAGAGGAAGTGAAATGAGATGTAAGGGAACTCTATTTACTATCTTTGAAACTTTTCCGTAAATATAAAATTATTCCAGAATGAAAAATTTATTTAAAAAAGAAAAAAACAGCCCTCCAAAATACTGGAAAACAACAGGCCTACATAGTTTTATGGGTGATTTTTGCCAAATTATTCAAGGAACAGATATCCTTCTTTTATTTAAACTATTCCAGGAAATTGAAAAAGAAGGAATGCTTCCTGATGCACTTTATGAAATTAATATAATCTTGATATGCAAACTGGCCAAGGACAGTATGAGAAAAGAAAATTACAAGCAAATTCACTTAAGACGAGAAAGGCAAAAATCCTAAATATTAGCAAACTGAATATGCATATCTGTAGATATCTATAGCTATATATATCAATTTATCTTTCATTATATATATGGCAGGGATACAAGGACAGTTTAAAATTAGGAAAACCAAAGTAATTTACCAAACAGAATACAGAAGAACAATCATCTCAATAGATGCAAATAGAAAAAGTGTTTGATAAAAAATTTACATCATTCATTATAAAAACCCTTGACCAACTCAGAATTGAAGGAAACTTTCTGAACCTGATAAAGGATATCTATTAAATATCTACAGCCCATAGTGTCCTTAATGGTGAAATATTGGAGGCATTGCTTTTAAAATCAGATGAAAGAAATCTACCTGGTATTGACAATACCATTCAACTTTGTACTAGATGTTTTAGCTGGCATAGTAAGATGAGAAAAATAAATAAAATGAATAAAAATTACAATGTAAGAAAAGAATTATAATTTTATGCACAAGATGACATGATCATCTACATAAAAAAATCAAGGACATTTACAAGTAAACCGAACTAAGAAGAGTTTAGTAAGGTGGATGGATATGAGGTCAATATGCAAATGTGAAATAAAAAACTTAAACAATTATATCCAGGAGGGAAGATGGGGAACAGGATGGAGGATGGAGCTTTAGCCATATGTATACTTTGTTTCTAAAAAAATGAAAAGAAGAAGAAGATGAAGAAGGAGGATGAGGAGGAGGAGATCTAAAACAAATACAGTAAATCTGGCTGGGCGTGGTGTCGCACACCTGTAGTCCCAGCTGCTTGGGAGGCTGAGGCAGGAGGATCGCGTTAGCCCAGGAGTTCAAGGCTGTCGTGAGCTGTGATTGCACCACTGTACTCCATCCTGGGTAACAGAGCCAGACCCTGTTTCTAAAAAAAAAATAAAAATAAAATTAGTAAAATATTATTTGTTAAATCTGAATGGTAGATACAAGTATGTCTGTTACATTGTTTTCTTTTATAAAATGTTTCTGTGTAGCATATAATACAAAATACGTGTAGAAGGATATGTGCAACATATGTGATTTATAAAGTGTAATTTCACAATGAGCCTTGTGACCCCTCCAGCTAACTTAAGCACCAGCATTTCACCAGCCCCGTTTTACGGCCGTGCCCTCCCCTGTCCTTTGTCTCGCAACCCACAGCTGAGCCCTGAACAAGAATGTGACAAATGCTTTGGTTTTTAAAAATAGAGTTTGATATATCATAGTATTTTCTGTGCTTTTCCTTGTGTTTGAGATGCTTCAAACTTTTTAAAAAACAAAGCCAAATGTGTCTATTTACAAGTGTAGTGTATATCTCTAGGGGAAAAAATGGTTATCAGAAAAGAAGTGTTTGGAAAGCGTACCTTGACCAGGAAGTGTTTTGGTTTCCTAACGTGTGCCGACCTTACCGTTCATCCATCCGTGTTTCCCAAGCACCTCCTGGTGCCGGGCACCGCGCCAGGCCCTGGGGGCGCAGACACTTAGCCCTAGGCGGGTGGTCGGGCTCCGGCTGGGGTCACGCGTGTGCGACGCATGGGCGTGGTAGCTGGGGCACAGTGGCACTCAGTGGTGACCAGTATTATGAGTATGTTCATTATTATCATTGGTTCCTAAGAAATGGCACAAGTTTTCAACTACTGAAATGGGGGGTCAGTTTCTCCCTAGTTCCCCCATCAGCGTCATTGTGCCCAACACACGCTCGTTAAAGTCTGCATTTGGCCTGTTCCCTGCAGTGGCTGAGGCGGCAGCCCAGAGCTTCAACAAGTCACCACTGGCGGAGGCCCTAGTGGGGTGTGCGTTGGAGGGTGTGCAGGGTGTGGGGGCCTGCAGATTTCAGGGATCCCCGGAGTCCCGGGGCTGGGGGTGATTGCTAATGAGGGAGACACGGGGTCTCCCTGGGCCTCTGCCCAAGACTGGCCTCCGCCCTCTTTCCACGCCGGCTGTGCCTTCCTGCGGCACCTGCAGCCACAGGATCAAACATTTATCACAAGAAACCAAACAAGACTTCAAGCTTGGGTAGCATCTGAGCTTGCTGTTGCTAAGAATGTGTTCTTGAAGTGAAGGGAGTTTTGTGGCGGGCAGGACTGGGGTGGGGGTGTCGGGTGTGTTGGCTTTATACTAGCACGCAGGAATGGTCTAGTTCCCTGAAAGTCCGGGGAGCCCTGCTGCCTGGGCTGAGCCTGCTGACGCGGCTCGGGGGTGGGCGACCGTCCGGCGCCTCGGGTGTCAGCCCCTGTTTGGTGGGGGCTGGAGAGGCCGCGTGCTGGCCTCCTGGCTTGCTGGCGCTGTGCACAAGGCCGCGCCAGGCTCTGAGCTTGAGGCCGTCCCGGGGTCCGCCGTCTGCAGCGCGCGGTGGGTGCCCTGCCAGGGACGCTGCCGGAGCTTCAGCTGGGAGATGCAGACTTTGAAACTCCTCGAGGCTCTGACGCCAGCCCCTTTCCTCCCGGTCTGCAGCAGAGGAAAACCTGGGTCTGCACATGTCCCAGCCTTTCTCTTGGGATCACATCACTGAAACCGGCCTTGGCACTGTGGCCTGGGAGCCGGGCGCTGGCGGGCGGGCAGGGACGCTGTACGGGCGCCCAGTCTGCTGCTCCCGTTTCTTGTCCCGCCGCCCCGAGCCTGGAGCGCTGCGGCTCCCAGGCTGGCACAGCCTGCTCCACGGGAGGCCTGTAATTTGTGACTCACGGCTGTCGCCGACCCTGGCAAGCCACACAGTGCTGAGTCACCGGGCTCCCCTGTTCAGCTGGAGTGCGGACCGCACGGCCCCTCGGGCACTGGGGGAGAGTACTAAAGCCCACCCTTGGCTGCGTTCGGGCCTGGGGAGAGGGAGCAGTGTGGGCCAGAGCCTGTCTGCTGGGGCTGCAGCTCCCTGAGAGAGGCTCGCGGAGAGAACTTGGAGCCCAGGTCACGCTGGGGTGTCGGTTCCGAAAACCTCTGCCTCAGCGAGGCCCCCCGCCGGCCCAGGTCCCCTCAGTCCCCACCCCAGCCTGACTTGAATGTGCTTTGCCTTTGTACTTGCCGGCCAGGCCGGTGCGGTGGGTGGTCTACCCAGGGCCTCTCAGAAGGCCTTAAGAGCCAGTGTCCCCGGCCAGCCAGGGGACAGGACAGCCTGGCTGCTGACCTGGGCGCTGTGACCACTCACTCAGCCTTTTTTCATTATTTGCTTACATGACAGATGTCAGAACAGTGAGGAACACCTTTTTGTTTTTTTTGGCCCATCAGATTGACAACAAATTTAAAGGACCAAAAATACCGGGTGTAGAAGAGAACCCAGGGAAGTGGGTGCTGTCCCATGCGAATGGCAGGGGCAGGGGGCCCGGCCTGTTTCTGAAAAGCCATTTGGCAACATCTGCTACAGTTAAGGGCACATGTACTGTTGACCCGGCAGTACACCTCTGAGAACCTTCCTGTAGAAAAGCTTACACAACGCTACAAAAACATCTTGCAATTCCAAGTGTCCCTGTAGCTGTTCATAACACAAACAGTTATGCTCAAGAACGTTCACTGCACCTGTGTTTGCAGTTATAAAAAAAAAAAAGGCAACGGCCTTATGCTCATCGATATAGTAACAGATGAATAAACGAGCCTCCGTACTATCGACTACTCATCCGCAGGTACCGGCTGCTGTGAAAGTCGTATGTTGTAAAGTGAAAACCAACACAGAACTGTGTGTTGAGTATGATCCCGTTTAAATAAGAAGCCCGTGTGGGATGTGTGTGTGTGTGTGTGTGTGTGTGTGAGCGCATGTGTGTGTGCTTCACACCCACAGGGAAAGGCCTGGAAGGATGTTAATAGTTTTCTCTGAGAGGGGCTGATAATTGAGATAATGGGAGACTTTCACTTTGTCGTGTATATGATTCACAGGCCTGTATTTACTTTTATTTTTTTTATTTTTTTATTTTTTTGACAGAGTCTCACTCTGTTGCCCAGGCTAGAGTGAGTGCCGTGGCGTCAGCCTAGCTCACAGCAACCTCAAACTCCTGAGCTCAAGCGATCCTCCTGTCTCAGCCTCCCGAGTAGCTGGGACTACAGGCATGCGCCACCATGCCCGGCTAATTTTTTTTTCTATATATATTTTTAGCTGTCCATATAATTTCTTTCTATTTTTAGTAGAGATGGGGTCTCGCTCTTGCTCAGGCTGGTCTCGAACTCCTGAGCTCAAACGATCCGCCCACCTCGGCCTCCCAGAGTGCTAGGATTACAGGCGTGAGCCACCGCGCCCGGCCTCTGTATTTACTTTTAAATAAAAAAATAAAAAAACACATAAGCAATTGTCCTCACGTGTCACGAGGACCCGAATGCATGTGTGTATGTTAATATCTGTGCCAGCCTGAGACACGGGGGAATGTTTCAGATTTCTCCTGCCTCCCCAGGCGGAAAGCTCTTCCTGCTTCCCCCCAAATCTCCCACCCCCTTTCTCCCTCAGATCAAATCACCCCATGGGCACCACTGTGGGGTCTCACGGCCATTCCTAAATAATGTCCACCCTCCCCCCACCCCGTGGCTTCCTGGGGGCCTCCCTGCCCCGACCTGCTCTCCCTGAGCCCTGCCTGTCCCCCGTGTGGCCTCCTCCCCTGCTGTCCTCCCAGCACCCCCCACGGCTGCCCCGGGAGCACCACCCGGGCACCAGGCTGCGTCCTGCCCCACTTTGCTCTGCACTTATGTGCACAGAGAGAGGCTTCCATGCATGTTTGGTGACAAGAATGAACAATAAAGAAACTGTCAGAGGGACACTGGGCAGGAAGGGACCTCTGAGGTCACCTCGCCCACTTTCCCACCCAATGCCCGAATGCCCTCTGCTCAACACCTCTAGTGACGGTGAGGGGACAGCCACCACCTTCCAGGGCAGCTCAGGCCCTGCTTGTTGGGGCGAGTGGCTCCTGGGTTGACCAGGAGGAGGGCCAGTGACCGAAACAGTCCCCAGTTAAATGTAAAGACTGTGGTCAGTTCTCAACGGGCAGAGTCTAGAAGCTTGGCAGGGTGACGTGAAATGAAACCGAGCCCCTCCATTTCTCTCGCCAGGAGCCACCTGGCCCGCCGCGCATCCTACCTGCCTGCCAAGACCTCACCCAGTCCCAGCAGGTAAGTCCCACCCTGACCACCACGTTGGCAGAGTACATTAAGCATTAAAAACAAACTAATTAGTACTTCAGGGGAGCTTCATTCAGAAAATTACCGCACTGAGGAGGTGTCTCATTTAGAACCGACATAATTAAAAGACACTTTGTAAATTCCTGTAACAGATGAGGACAGCACTTTCCAGAAACACCTTAATGGAAATGTTTTACTGCATATTCCAGATGGTTATTAAATCCTTAATATCATAATTCCTTACGAATGCCATCGCCAGTGACAGACAGCAACCTGCCCAACAAAGGGGCTGATTGTTCCCCTCTCCCGGTAGCCCACGGGAAGTCCTAACGCCAGACATCTCTGTGGCTCTGCTTCCTTCTTCGGTTTTAACGAGCAGGAGTAGATGCCAGCTCCGGGCGGGAGGAAGCCACCGTGCAGATACAGAGTGGAGACAGGTCCTGTTTCTGGCTGGTGGACTCGTGGTTCAGGAAAAGAGGCCTGATCCCTAGATGCTGGCAGGTGCTGGCAGACGGCTGCGGCGCTGGATGGGCGAGTGTCCGGGCAGCAAGTTGTCCAGCAAGGCGGAGGCTGGAGCAGAGCTGCACCGGGCGCTGTGGGACGCTGGGGACCGGCCAGGCAGGCAGGATGGGCTGTGCTCGACCTGTTCTGTTTCTCCCAGGCTCCCTCCCGGAGCGGCTCCCCTGGGGCTAAGTCCTTCAGGTGGGACCTGTGAGGCCATCCTGAGTGCTCTGTCCTTGGGGATCCTCTTCCTTACAGCCCCCGGCCCAGCGCAGAGCCTCCCCCAGCGGCAGGGCGGGGGCAGGGCAGGGGCTTGGAAGCCTCCCAGAGGGAACTGAAGGGCATCTTTTTGCCGACTTCCTGGGTGGCTGGCAAGTGGCACGACCATTCCACGCTTCAGTTCCTCTTTTGAAAAGGAGGTGGAGATGTTACCAGGGCCCAGGTGTGGAGTCAGAGTGATCTGAGTTCGAATCCTGCTCAGTTATGCATCGTGGGGTTTGGGGACTTTGTTCCCTAACCTTGCAAAGTGGGGAGAGTGGCGGTGGCTCCCCATAGCACAGCATCAGGGCCAGATGAGAAGGTGTGCAGAGCAGCAGGCACAGCACCTGGCACGTGGTCAGCACTCAGGAAATGCACTGCGCGGGGGGGGGGGGGGGGGAACTATCTTTCCCCTCCTAACTTCTAGGTTCTTGGCTGGGGCCCTGTGACACTGCGGTCCCCAACCCCTGAGCCTCGGACGGGTACCAGTCCGTGGCCTGTTAGGAACTGGGCCGCACAGCAGGAGGTGATGGCGAGTGAGCAAAGTGTCACCTGTACCTGCAGCGGCTCTCATCACTCGCGTCACCACCTGAGCTCCACGCCCCCCACCCCCCTGCTCCCCATTGTCTGTGGAAAAATTGTCTTCCACGAAACCGGTCCCTGGTGCCAAAAAGGTTGGGGACCACTGCTGTAACAAAAGACAGAGTAACACGAGAAAAGCATACAAAAGTATTTAATATAAGTTTTACATGACATGAGAGGCTTCGTGAGAAAATGAAGACCTGAAGAAACAGAGCTGAGTGTCTTTATACCAGGTCTGACGACGAGCGGGGAACTGTGGGAACAGGTGACAGAGCGGGGAACTGTGGGAACAGGTGACAGAGCGGGGAACTGTGGGAACAGGTGACAGGACGGAAGGCTAGGAGCTGAGAGTGGCGAGCGGGGAGAAACCACGCGAGGCCTCCCGGGGGGTGGGGGGTGGTCTCTTCACCCACCTGGGCCCCAGCCCGCGTCCCCACTCGGACCCGACCTCCACGCGTGCCCGCAGCCAGCTCACCAAAAACCAGTATGTCCAGTGACACCCTCATCCCTAATTTGACTTATTTTTCGTATTCCATCTTAAGAATTTTTGCATCCTATGAGTTTTTCAAGGAGTTTCTTAAGCTAATTCTTATTAAGACAGTTCTACCTTAATTCCAACTCAATCACTAGCTCGCAGAAGCTTCTAAGAAGAAATGGAAGACCTGGAGGGAAAGTCATTCACGTGCAGAAGGGCAGTCGCCCCTGTAATTAGGAGGAAGCAGCCCCCCCCCTTCACACTCTCCCATTTCACATTCTCTTTCATCTCGCCCCTGCCCGGAGCAGAGAGGGGGCAGTTCCGGGAGGGTTTGGAGGTGTAGATGCAGCCTCTCTGCAGCGCTAACCCCCAAGGATGTGCTGGAGAACCGAAGGGCGGAATAATTCAAAAGCAAACTGTGCTGCAGAAAATAGAATGGTTAACTCCTCTGGAAGGGAAAGTACTTCCAATCTGGAAACAGGGAACAACATTGTACAAGAGAGGGTGGTGGATTTAACACGTCTAAATTTCCATACGTGAAACTAAACTGAATTGAATGGAAAAACATACCTTAAAAGCTTAAAAAATGCTTGTACCACGTGAACCAGTAATTCAATTTCTCAGGAGTCTTTGCTAAAGAATAACCCTTGTACGTGGAGTTGGGTTGTGCATACAGTTTATTGCAGAATTATTTATGGCGGTAAAAACTAAAACCAGAAAATAACCTAAATTTTCAGTAATTGAGAAATGGCTGAGTCCATTTCAAAGAATAGTATGAAATCATCTTAAATGCTGTTTGTAAAAATGTTCATTGAGGGGCAGTGATACACAGTATTGGCGATTCAGGCTCAACAGCAGCTGGACCTGGGTTAGAAATCCAGCGTTGCTTTTTCAGTGTGAATAGTTTGTTTATTATTATTATTATTATAGCATTAGGCAAAATTATTTAAAGTCAATACATTTTTATGCAAGGAATTTTACATGTTGTGATTCCTTCCGTCAAGGTCCCTTAGTTCCTCAAAAGCTGGAGTCGAGATTTGTCTCCAAGACAGCCCTTTCTAACAGAACAGATGCTTGGGCTACAGCCGCCCGTCGGCCCTGCACGGCGATAAAGAAGCAAGTTTACGTTTCCAGAGATGATCCCACGGTGGATCATGAGCTCCGCAGTGAACCAGCAGCCGATGCCCTGAGTAGGCTCCACTGCACGCAAACCACCTGGTTATCAGCAGCCAGAGGGTTGCAATGTGCATTATCGAGGCCAAGCGCATCTGCAAGGCTCGGGACATCCAGGTAAGCACTGTGGTCCGTGAGAGCGTGAAAGTCGCAGTTGTGAAGTCTTCTTGATCCCCTATGAAATGGCGATTAGAAAATCCCATTGGCTCGCGTTATATTCCTACTGACAGTGCTCATGTCGGCAAAGGAAGTAAAACAAGCGATGCCCTAATAAAGGGCTTCTTCACTGAGGGCGGTGAGTGTGGGCCAGCAGGGCCTGCAACTGTTTTGATTGAATTTGAGGACTTTCTTGGGAATCTTGATCGCTGGCTGTTTCTCCTCCGTGGAAGGAGCTGTAGCTTTGTCCATGGAGGCCTTGGGGTTTTGGCCTGTGACGTGGTTGGGGGGCCCTTGTTGGCAGTTGCTGGGCTCTTGTCTTTGGACCAGCTGCCCCAAAGGCCTAAACCGCCCTCTGGCTCCCGTGCGGAAATGCAGCCCCTGACCAGGCCTCCTTTCCCCGGATGGCTGGGTTTGGGGAGTGTCACGTGGCCATGAGCTCCTTGAGGCTCTGAGCTCTGTGTGTTCAGTTCTCTTCTGTGTTCCTAGCGCTGCCACAGTGCCTGACATGGAACAGGTGCTCAAGAAATGTTCGTTGAATGAATAAATGATTCAATGACACACATACACAGACACACGCGCACACACAGCTTGGCATGTCGCAGTCATTTCTGTACCTAGATACATACCTAGATAAGCACCTGCGTACCTGTGTACACACAAACACACACAGGGAGAGGTACGTGCACACACAAACACACAGAGATCGGTATGTGCACACACACGCGTGCCGCTGAGCCCTGTGCTGAAGGAAGGGGGGATGCAGCTGTCCATGGAGGAGCTGAAATGCCAGCCGGCTCAGTAGGCCGAGGGCTTCCCTGTGGGCCTGAAGTGCGGGGGACCTAGGCAGGAAGGAGGGGCAGAGCTCCCATGGAGGGGGGAGGCACCCAGGTGTTGGCTGCTGTTGGCAGAGCCGTTTTTGTGCACCTGCACACAGCGGGAGCTGAAGCTGGGGGGTGGGGGAAGCCGCACAGATGTCTGCGCGGCCCCCCAGCAAGGGGAGATGCCTCTGAAGTTTAGGCTGTGAATCATAACCCACCTTAGAGCTGGAAGAGGCCCCTCGTTCGGGCAGCTGTCGTAGAAACGAGGGTGCAAACTCAACATTCCACTGGCGAAGAGACAGGGCTGGGGGCCGGGCACTGAGCAGGAAAGAGCCTCTGCTCGGGAGTGGGAAACGCTTGGTTTGAATCCCAGTCTGCCACTTACCAGCTGTGTGACCTGGGGCTGGTTGATAAGTGTCTCTGTGCCTCAGCTTTGTCATCTCTAAAATGGGCTGATGACACCCACCTGTCAGGGCTGGAGTGAGGATTAGGTGAGAGAATGGAAGTGTCAAAAATGGTAGCTTAAGGAAACGCAGGTGCTCCATAGAAGCCTACCCACCCATCCCAGGCCAGAATGACCAGAGAGCAGGTGGGGTCCTCTCCAGCCGCCTCCCACCAGGTAGTCCCACCGTCCAGAATCCTGCTCTGGGTGTGCCCCGTCCTGGGAGGGGTGTGGCCAGCGCTGATCTGGTCCTAGCCCTGCCTCTGGTGCTGGCTTGCTGCGTGACCTTGAGTAAGTTGCTTTGCCTCTCTGAACCCCAGCAGCCTCATTCTCTCCAGCCTGGAGAGTTGTGAAGCTCAACTATCTAAAACTATCAGGGGACATGAGGGACCCTCCCTCAGCAGGGAGCATCCCTGGCCATCGCTGGACAGTCTGACCCACCACTCACCCTCAAGTCCCTGACCACTGTTCTCCTGCCATCCCCGCTTCGGGCTCATGGGTGTTCACTGAGGCTGTTGACAGGATCTGACGGCATCAGCTGCCCCTCCGGGGGGCCTTTACGTGCTCCCATTCCCTCATCCAAACTCAGGGAAAGGCACAGGCAGGGTTCCCACCACCGTGTCTCCCAGGGCCCACGTACTCGGGGTGCTGAGAGAGGCAGGTCCCAGGTGTCTGGAGCACCCTGGTTTCTGCCCTACTGTGTGCTCCCTCCTGGAGGTAGGGGACCTGGAGAAGCCCGGGTTCATTAGCCCACCAGGCAGGTAAGACAGTGCCTGGTCACACCTCCATGAAAACACCCAGTGCGGGATGGTCCTCACTGTGTCACCTACTGGCCAGGAGCTCCCCGGGGCAGCTCACGTGGTCCCAGGCACCCAGCATGGGCTCATGGGCTGAGGGATGCTAAGACGGAGCAGAGGTTGGGGCTGTGAGGTCCAGAGTCCCTGGGCTTATTTCCTATTCGTGTGCCTTGTCCCCCCACCCCGACTGGAACTCTTACCCCAGCAGCGCCTGGACCCCACCGAGTCCACGTTGCCCGGGTGAGTGTGGGGTGGCCGTGGCCTTGAGCCCACCGTGGCAGCTGGCCAACCCTGGGCCATCAGCGCAGGTCAGCAGACAACTGTCTCCAAGCTCCCCACGCCTCCCTTGACTCATTCCGAGAGAGTGAGACAGCGTTGCCACAAGGGGTTCTGGCCTCTGCAGTCACCTTTGGTTTGGTTTCTGCTTGAGCAGCTCAGAGCAGTTTTGTTTTTAAGTGCAAACCCGCAGAGCTGCTTTCCCCTTTCTCTGATCCCCCAAAACAAACAAAGGATGTTGGTCTGCATTTTGGTTTGTTTTGAAGCTGCAGAGGAGAGCGAGGGAGATGGGTCACCTCGGGGGCTTTGAGGGTGGCCAGGCCAGGCGGGAGTGTGAGGGCGTCCGGGGAGGGTGGCGCCTTCCCCTGCAGGACTGGCTGGGCAGCGCGCCCTGGGTGGGCCCGGTCCCGAGGAACCACTCACCAGCAGGGATGCTCGGAGCGGGGGCCCCTCATGGCACCAGCTTTAGGGCCCACCATGATCAGCCTCTCCTGGGACCACTGGAAAAGCACTTTCCATCCTGCTGGGACCCTGGCCATCAGGGCTGGCCTTCCCTGGCCCCAGAGTCCATCTTCCCACTGGTCAGGGAGGGGCCCCCCACTCTACTTGGGGTACATGATCCATGGATGTACCCTTGTCTGTGGCCCCTCCCATACTGCGTGGAGGTCCCTGAAGCAGTAAAGATTAGGTCAGGGAATTTTCAGCAGTGACCTCTTTTCTGACCTCTCCCAAGGAAAGACGTCACCTGAGCAAGGTGAGCTCCATCATGCCCAGGGCCTGCCGGTGACCACAGTCGTTGGGAAGGATGCCCCAAGTCCTGGACCCACCAGGGAAGGGGCTGGCAATGCTTTCCCTTCAGTGGCGCCAATGGCAGGGTGGGCAAAGGGAGCGCATTTATTCCAGAACAAACGAACTAAATCCCAAGGGTAGTATTTTAAATCCCTTTATTAAAGCCCATCTATTTTGACAGTTCTTAATCTTTTATATTCTTAATCCTTCTAGTGGAAGTTACAGACCCCCTCCGTGGGAAAAAAAAATGCACAGGTAGAATTTCGTACCTGATTTAAAGGGGCTCTCAGCCTCCGTGCTTAGTTCTAGGGAAGTGAAGGTAATTCAGGGAGAAGTGACTTCCTAGAGTGACTCCTGTTTCTCGTCTGGGGAGGAGACAATTGAAAAACCTGGGTTTTTCTTCAAAGCGGATTTTGAAGGGATTGGAATCGATTGCTCTTTTAAAATGGGAGTGTTGCTGTCTGAGGTCTCTCTCCTGGTGGCCGAAAGAGGAGGTGCCTTTCGAGTGGACCCGGGGACCTGAAGCCCCCGCCCCTGCGCCCTGGGAGGGCCCTGTTTTGGGGTCCTGCAGCCCCTGCTCTGAGAGGGGCGTGGCGACACTCTCTGGTTGTCTTGGCTGACAGCTCACAGGGGCGTGAGAACGTGCTCTGCGCCTGCGCAGGGGTCGCTGCTCTGGGGACGCCCTGCAGCCTACCAAGCCCCAGCGAGTCTCCGCCGGGAGCAGTCTGCAAATGCGGAAATGCCTCTGGGCCGACCTTGCCCACTTCTAGGGTGAACAAACCTCGCAATCCCGAGAGGCCAGAGAGAGGCTGGTGCGTGCTCCCCTCATTCGGGCGCTGCGAGCTGTGCAGGACTCGGGCGCCCACGACGGCCCGTCCGCTTCGTCGCCCATCCTCTAGCGCCACCCGGTGGCCAATTCTGGAATAGCAACCAGGGCTCCGTCGGGCCCGTCCGCTCCGCGAGCACCTGCAGAGGGAGCTTTGCAAACACGGTGTCCGGGCGTCCGTCCGGGCCGACCCAGGCCGGGGAGAGAGCCACCTGGGGGGGTGAGGCCCCGCATCCGGATTCGTCACGGTCTCCGGGTGCCACCGCCGCGAAGCCGGGGCTGGGAATCGCTGTAAACCAAGAGGCTGCTCCCCGTCTGCCCGCCGGCGCGGGAGGGTGGTGGGGCGGCAGGAGAAACTCCAAAGGCTTCCTAAGGAGCGTCCCCTCCCTTGCGTGGACCTGCTCCCGGCTGCGACGGTTCCGACGTGCGCGGGCCCGCGTGACCCCACAGCGGGGAGTGTCGTCAATAAAGCGCTGTGTCCGTGCTCCGGCCTCTGCATTAGGATCTACGGGCATTTCACTGGGGGCCCACAGTCCTTTGCGGGCATTTGTTCACTTTGTGTCTTTATCTCAGTGATGGTATTTAAAAGTCAACATGAACACACCTTGGCTTACCTGGAGGGCTGTTAACTGGCTCTCTCTCTGGGTTTTGGTGTCCAAGGTGACTTTAGAATTTACCACCTATGGATGCCAAGCAGAACCACTTTAATTGTCACGGGCTAATTAGCAAAGGCTGAAAGGACTTAACTGGTGAAGGATGTGTTTGAGCCAGGCAAAGACTCAGAGAACATTCTAGAACGTTTTACATCCAAAGGTTTTTATAGCAGATTGAACAAAGAAAAGACTTGGGCGAGTTGAGTCCTCTTTTCAAAAATCTTTTCATGTTTTCAAAGCGATGCTGCAGTTATTTTGAACTCATACGCACCTGCCCGACGCGGTCCCACGTCACATCCTGAGCGACGTGTGCGGGCAGTTGGGTGAGGCAGGGCTCATGGCATTTGGACTAGAAACAAAGCCTCAATCCTGCCCGTGGCAGGGAAGACCCTGTGGGCTGCACCCCTGCCTGCCTCCAGCCTCCCGCCCTCACTCCACCCCGGCTGGCTCCACTCCAACCACGCGGGACATTTTGCCACGTGGCAGTCGTGCCAAGCTTGTTCCCCGCTCAGGGCCCCCGAGCTTGCTGTCGCTCTGCCTGGGGTTTGCTCTCTGGGTTCTTTCAGGCCTCAGTTCTAATGTCAGTGCCCCCCCCCCCAATTAAATTAGGGTCACTGCCTGATTCTTCTCCCCACTTTGCATTCTCCACTGCACTTTTCACTATTTCAATTTTATAATTTATGTGCTTGTTTCCTCGTTTATTGCTTGGGAGCCCCATGCCTTGCAAATCCTTGGGGGTAGAGGCCGTATCTAGCATTTCCCCAGACCCTGGCACAGTTCCTGGCACACTGATGTGGTTTAATAAGTACTCTGAAAAACAAAAAAAGAACACTTTTGGCCGGGCGCGGTGGCTCACGCCTGTAATCCTAGCACTCTGGGAGGCCGAGGTGGGCGGATCGTTTGAGCTCAGGAGTTCGAGACCAGCCTGAGCAAGAGCGAGACCCCATCTCTACTAAAAATAGAAAGAAATTATATGGACAGCTAAAAAAATATATATAGAAAAAATTAGCCGGGCATGGTGGTGCATGCCTGTAGTCCCAGCTACTCGGGAGGCTGAGACAGGAGGATCGCTTGAGCCCAGGAGTTTGAGGTTGCTGTGAGCTAGGCTGACGCCACGGCACTCTAGCCTGGGCAACAGAGTGAGACTCTGTCTCAAAAAAAAAAAAAAAAAAAAAAAAAAAAGAACACTTTTATTTTCAAATAATTTTAATTGCAAAAATTGTACAGAGAGTTTCAATATACGTTCACTCTGATTACCTTAATGTCAATATCATATATAACCACAGTACAAGGATCTATAAAAGGAATTAACATTGATACAATACAGTTCACTAATCTACAGGTTTTTTTTTCTTTCTTTGAGACAGGATCTCACTCTGTCGCCCTGAGTAGAGTGCAGTGGCAGGATCATAGCTCACTGTAACCTCAAACTCTTGGGCTCAAGTGATCCTCCTGCCTCAGCCTCCCACGTAACTGGGACTACAGATGCGTGCCACCACACCCGGATAATTTTTTTTTTTTTTTTTTTGAGACAGAGTCTCACTCTGTTGCCCAGGCTAGAGTGAGTGCCGTGGCATCAGCCTAGCTCACAGCAACCTCAAACTCCTGAGCTCGAGCGATCCTCCTGTCTCAGCCTCCCGAGTAGCTGGGACTACAGGCATGCACCACCATGCCCGGCTAATTTTTTATATATATATTTTTAGCTGTCCATATAATTTCTTTCTATTTTTAGTAGAGATGGGGTCTCGCTCTTGCTCAGGCTGGTCTCGAACTCCTGAGCTCAAACGATCCGCCCACCTCGGCCTCCCAGAGTGCTAGGATTACAGGCGTGAGCCACCGCGCCCGGCCGTCCCGGATAATTTTTGTTTTGTATTTTTTGTAGGGACAGGGTCTCATCATGTTGCCCAGGGTGGTCTTGAACTCCTAGCCTCAAGTGATCCTCCTGCCTTGGCCTCCCAAAATGCCAGGATTACAGGCATGAGCCGCCGCACCTGTCCTGAGCTAGACAATTCTTTGTTGTGGGGGCCTTCCCTGTGTAAGGTGTTCAGCAGCATCCCTGGCTACCACCCAGCAGATGCTGGTAGCACCCCCCCACACGCAAGCTGTGACAATTAAAAATATCTCCAGATATTGCCAAATGCTCCCTGGGGGTCAAGGTTCTGCTTACCCTTGGAACTGGGTCAGAAAACCAGCCCAACATCCTAGTGGGAATGAAGTCTTTGCAGCTTGGGCTTAGAAGAATTTCCCCAGCACCCTCAGTTTCCTCGTCTGCAAACGAGGGAGGCGATGTCTGTCTCACGGGGAACACCTGTCTTGGTCTTGCAGGCTCTGGGCTGACAACCTGGGAGGGTGCTGCCACCTGGTGGTGAGTCGGTGGGAGTGCACCCGCGGCCCGTCCTGCTTAGGGCCTTGGGGAGAGAACTTACCTGCCAGGTGGGACATAGCTGGGTTGGCTGGTGAGGGCCTCTCTCTAAGACTGGGCCAGGGAAGCCCCAAAGAAGGCCAGCTGGGGAATGCAGCAAGCAGGGGAGGCGGTGGGGATGGGACATTTTCCTAGCATTTTGGTCGAATGTTCAGTGATGTTAAAAAAAAGTCAGGCCAACTTCATTTATTTCCCTCTGCCTTTTTCTTGCAGACATGAAGATCCCTTTTCCTTAGAAGCTCTAATTCAGGGATTGGCTCTACCAGTTTGTAGGGCAGGAACCCAGAGGGTTTGCCCGGCAGCGACTCCCCGTGGCCAGGCTGGTGGTGACTCTGGGCAGCTCCCTCCCCAGCCCGGGCTCAACAGAGAAGGCAGAAGGTCGGCACCAGTAGTGGAAACCCAAACTCGCCATCTTCCCCTAAACCCCCTCCTCCAGGGCTTCCAGCTGACTAGGGCCTGGACCAGCCCCTGAGTTACACAGCCGGAAATATCACCTGCATCACGGAGTCCTACCTGGTCCTACCTCTCCCCACACCCACTGCTGCCCTCACCTGTGTCTGAGCCGCAGTCGCCCCAAGCCTGGCTCAGTGCAATGGCTCCACTGGACCATTCTGCTCTTGGTGGTGTTGGCTGGGGTCATGCCTGTGGGTGCATTCAGCTGGGAGCTTGGCCGGGGCTAGAATCTTCTAGATAGCTTCACTCTTATGTCTGGTAGCTCAGCTGGCTGGGGGTAGGGGCGGGAGTCTGGAGAGAGCTGGACCTCTGTCTCCAGCAGGGTAGCAGTTGGGCTTCGTAGGTGAGAGGCTCAGGGCTCCAGGAGCAGGGAATGGAAGCTGCCTGGTCTAGCCCTAGAGCTGGCACAGTGTCCCTTCCAGCACATTCTGTTGGTCAGAGCAAGCCCCAAGGGCGGCCCAGGTTTCGCAGGAGGGTGAGTAGACTCCACCTCTTTTTGCTGTTATTTGGTGCATTCATTTTATTTATTTATTTATTTATTTATTTTTGAGACAGAGTCTCACTCTGTTGCCCAGGCTAGAGTGAGTGCCGTGGCATCAGCCTAGCTCACAGCAACCTCAAACTCCTGGGCTCAAGCGATCCTCCTGTCTCAGCCTCCCGAGTAGCTGGGACTACAGGCATGTGCCACCATGCCCGGCTAATTTTTTCTATATATATTTTTAGCTGTCCATATAATTTCTTTCTATTTTTAGTAGAGGTGGGGTCTCGCTCTTGCTCAGGCTGGTCTCGAACTCCTGAGCTCAAACGATCCGCCCACCTCGGCCTCCCGGAGTGCTAGGATTACAGGCGTGAGCCACCGCGCCCGGCCTTATTTATTTTTATTTCCTTAGACTCTGCCTCTTGGTGAGAGGAGGGGTTGAGAGGAATTGGCCGCCACGCCCCCTCCAGGCCAGGCCAGGCCAGGCCAGGGCTCTCCGTTAAACACTCACCTGCTCACTTCATTCAGGCCGTTCATTTCTCCTCGAAAATCACCTCCTCTCCTGACTGTCCTGAGCAGCCCCACCCCTGCTCTCTGTGCTCACCCTGCCTTAATTTTCCGTGTGGCACTGACCAACACCTGCCGTCACATTCTGTATTTATTTGCCAACCGTCAGTGTCACCCACTAGACTGTAAGTGCCAAGAGGGGAGGGACCATGTCTGTTTTGTTCCCTGCTGAGTCTCTAACACCTCGCACAGTGCCTGGCCATGGTCAGGGCTCAGTAAACGTTTGTTGAATGAATGAATGAATGAATGAAGGTTCCTAAGAACCTTTCTTCTGTAACACCTACCAGAGCCCATAATTACGTTTATTTGTCTGATGGTTTGTGCAAAGTCTATCTTCTCCCTTGACTGTAAACTCCGCAAGGGTCGGGACGGTGTCTGTTTCTACCCGCCGTGCTAACATATCCTTGTACTTAGTGCGGTGTCTGGAAAATAGCGACCTGCAGCCAGTATCGGCTCGGTGCGTGCGGGCGGGGCGGGAGGGGCAGCGTGGAGGGAGAAAAGCGAAGCGTCCCGAAAGAGGGGTCCTCCTCACAGCACAGCGGCGCTGGATCTTGGAGAAGACGGGTTGCCATGGTTGTAGTGTTTGTCCCCCTCCAAACCCGTGTTGAAATGTAATTACCATTGTACCAGTAGTAAGAGGTTGGACCTTTAAGAGGTGCTTGGGCCACGAGGACTCCGCGCTCACGAATGGATTAATGCTGTTATCTCGTTATTTCGGGAGGGAGCGGGACCGAGGGACCCGCTTTCTGTCCCTCTCTTTGCCCCTCTGCCATGGGCACCGCAGCAAGAAGGCCCTCACCGGTGGCCAGACCTTGTTACTGGACTTCCCAGCCTCCAGAACTGTGAGCCAATGCTTTTCTATTTATTATAAATTATTCGGTATTCTGTTATAGCTGTACAAAATGGGCTAAGACAGGGATATAAATAAAAATTTCCTGAATTAAAATTTTTTTTTAAACCGCTGGGGAGCTGGTGTTTACAGCAGCCACACCCTGACTTTCTTCCGTGATACTATGTAAGACCACAGCTTTTCTCTGAGTCTGCCGTTCCAAGATCACTCAGGCGCCAGCCCCACCCCGGAAGTGCTAATGGAGACCCTCCAGGGGCGAGGCCTCGCCACCTGCATGCCCCCCAGCCCTCCAGGTGAGTCTCACGGGCACCACAATTGCGTGTCCTTCCTTTCCGTGTCTATGTTCTAAGTTTGACTTTTCTTTGGCTGGTTTTTCCTTTAGAAGACCTGGCATCTCCTAAGACCTTAGTAGCTTTATTTATTTTCCCAGAAATCTTTGTAAACAAGAAGCCTTTTCCATAATCCCTGAAAAAGGAGGCACGCTCACTTATCTTTTGAGGCTCATGGAGACGTCATGTGGTCCAGTCCCCTGTGGCTGGGCAGGATGACACTGAAGCCACACCAGGTAGGGAGGAAGCTGGATTCTCTCCCTCGTCAGGTTTGCTGTGTGGAATTGGGAGGTTTGTGTCTGGGGCTCAGGGAGAGAGGGGTTGGTGGGTGGGCGGGGGTCTCTAGCACACTTACGAGGAGCAAGTATTTCCCCAGGGGTGGCGGAGCTGGGGAGGGGGGGCAAGGGATAAAGGCCTAATCTTCTTACGTAAGAGTCATGGAAGAACTTGTTTTGTAACCTCAGGGCAGCAGGCTGCTAAGTTTAGATTTGAACCTGAAACTTTTGAACTTCCAAAGGCATCTGAGGCTGCTGCCGCCTCCAACTGTGCCGGCTCTGGCAGGAAGGGCTTCGGCTGTGGCATGGTGAGATGGTGGCAATAGAGGAAGGAGGGACCTCACCGGTTTTAGGAAAGCTACGACATTTCCAGGGAAAATCCTGCTGCTCAGCCTCCCCCCAACCCCTGCGGTCTCTCCCCAGCAGGAAAGGCCAGAGCAGGCCACTGGGGGGCGCGAGAGGATGAGGTGGGGATGTGTGGGTGTGGGGTGGGTGCCGACGCGGTGGGTCGGTGGCCAGCTTGGCTGCTGGTTTGTTGTCTGTCTGTCTGTCACTGCCCACGTCAGGAAGAGAGTCCTTGGCTCCAGCCAGGACAGAGGAGGAGGCTTTGGTGGTGGGGCCACTGAGGAAGCCAGGACCCCCCCAGCTCCTGGAGGAAGCTTTGAGGGGTGAGAGCCAGTGGGCAGGGTGGTCCCGGCCAGGCCAGTGCCTGGTTTGCAGCCAGACCTCCGTGGGGAAACTTGGAGAAGCCAGTCCTCCTCGGCGGACATGCAGAGTGGGAGTGTGAGTATGTGTGAGTGTGTGTGAATGTGTGTGTTTGTGTGAGTGTGTGTGTGTATGAGTGTGTGTGTGTGTGTTTGTGTGAGTGTGAATGTGTGTGTGTGTATGAGTGTGTGTGAGTGTGTATGTGTGAGTGTGTGCGTGTGTGCGTGTGCGTGCATGGGGGGGCGGTGCCGCCTTAGAGGAAGTGCAGCCCACAAGACCACCCTCAGCGCTGACCCAGGCTGTGAATTTAGGGAATAGTCCACAAGGCCACCGTCACTGCTCACACCAGTCGCGGGTTTGGTGACCGACTCCGCACTAGTCACCTGCCTTTATGCCCTGGGTCTTATCCGTTTACTCACCGTTGACTCGGTACCTGAGGTGGGGCAGGCACTCCAGGGAGGTCACGGTGGGCAGAGCAAGCCAGTCCCTGTCCTCACTCTAGCGGGGAAGTCAGGGAAGCAAACCCATGACCTCCCTGACATTTGTGACCCAAACAGCAAGCAGAGTGGGGATAGGGCATTGCATTGTGTGATTAAGGGAGGTAAAGGAAGACAAAAGCTTTTAAAGGACAAATGAGGAGAATTATACAATTGTTTTGAGATAACGATCCTTGGCTATAAGAATCACTGTGGCACCGGTGCAAGGCTGGACAGGCAGTGTCTGGGCAGACGTCCTCACAGAAGGGTTCCTTGTGTAAGCTCACGATGGCCTCTACGCGAGGCTGCGGGCTTTGCAGTCTTCTGTGATAGTTCTTGCTGCAAGGCACGCGTGCACGACCTTCTTGGGTTCCAACTGTCAGTTTTGTTTTTAACACAAGTGACTCCATTTTCATTCTGACACTTTCACACATTTGACAGTTCACTGGGAAGACTCACAAAATTCCGAGAGACCTTCGTTGTACTCACAGTTACAGTTTCCGACAGGGAGAGGATGTCGGTTAAAATCAGCCAAGGGGGAAGACGTGTGGGGCTGAGTCCAGGTGGGTCCCAGACGCTGAGCTGCCAGCTGTCCTCTCCCACTGGCGTCAGGGGTGGCCTTAACTCCTTCCAGCAGTGACGTGTGGCAGCCGGGAAAGCTCACCCGAGCCTCAGTGCGCAGTTTTTATCGGGGCTCTGTGGCGAATGCCCACATGTCTGACACCAGCCTCCAACTCTATCATGCCTGACTCGAAGCCCTCACCTTGAATCACATATGAGTTCATCCTGGGTGGCCAGTCCCCACCCTAAGTGACATTGTTAGTTTTTCTGGTGTGGCCAGCCTCTGCCCTAAGTATACTACTACCTGGCCTGATTACCTTCCGGAAGCCGAGGGCAAAGGCCAGACCTCTCCTGGGGCGAAGTTAAGTTCTCGGTCACACAGCCCTTAGCCCACGCCGGGCCGGGAGTCCATTCTCCCTGCAGGACCGACGACCCACAGGGCCCGAGCCCAGCCTTCCCCAGGTGTGCTACCTGCGCAGACGGGCGGTAGCCACTCCGCGCCAGTCACCTGCCTTTACGGCCCGGGTCATTCATCGTCTGCTCGGTTACTCATTTACTCGTCATTTACTGACTCCCTGAGGTGTGGCAGGCACCCTGGGGACGACACAGGGTGGACCACGCAGAGCCAGCCCTGCCGCACTTACTCCAGGGGGACGTCGGATAATCGAGAGCCAACCAATGATTAAGTATCAATAATGATACATTGTGCCACCTGCCATGAAGCAGACGAGGGGCTGAGCTCAGAGTAGGCATGGAGAGGAGAGCGCCCGCCTTAGGTTTTTGGCAGGGAAGGCGAGTTTGAGAACGTCCTGTTTCGGCTGAGGCCCAGAGAGCGAGAAGGCTCCAGCTGTGGTGGAAGAACGTGCCCAGCAGGGGGGCGCCTGGGCGGTGGCTGCCAGTTGACGCCTCTGCAGAGACCGGGAAAGCAGAAACGCAACCCCTTCCCTGCGGCCAGTGCAGTCCCATGAGGACAGAGGCTTTGTGGGCCGTGCGTGGACGGGGTCTCAGCCCCTGTGCGGTTCCACCAGGCCAGCACCAACAGCCATGCTAATTCCCTCTGCCCTGGTCCATATTTTAAATAATAAGAAACAGAGTTGTGCCCGTTAGCAGAGGCCATGGTGCCAGAAATGGGGACATTCTCCAAGTCCCAGCCACTTAGGCAGTGAATGCCAATCAGAGGGAAGAGCTGGCTGCATTTTCGTCTTCGGGGAGAACTGTGCGTGTCTGTTCACTGTGGGGGTCTGGGGAAGGGGTCCCATGGCCCTTGCAATAAAACGGGTCCCATGAGAATTTTCCCCTAGATTTCTCCATCCTTTCTCAGGAACCAGAACATGCGGAGCAAAGGAGAAACCCTCTCCTTCCCAGCGCAGAGGTCTCTGGCAGGGTTCCAGCCGCAGCCGGTTCCGTGTGCCACACCCAGACCCAGGTACGGGCGCACCTTCTCTCCCAGAGGACCTCCCGGGGCGGAGCGGGCTGGACACGGGCCTGCGTTTGCTGAGCGGTGACGGGAAGGTCCCCACTTACTCCACGTCAGAGTCAGTTTTACACAGCAAGAGCCTCTGCTGCTTTTCCTGAGTGTTTGATTTTCGTATGTTGAGCACAGTATGTGAAAGTTGGAAAGCAAAAGCGTTCACAGCCTTGTGTCTTAGTCCACGCGGGCTGCTGTAACAAAATGCCACAGCCTGGGCGGCTTATAACAACAGAAATTTATCTCTCACCGTTCTGGAGGCTGGAAGTTCAAGATCGAAGCTCCAGCAGATCTGGTGTCTGGGGAGGGCCTGCTTTCTGGTTCCTGCTTTCTGGCACTTTCTAACTGTGTCCTCGTGTGGCGGTGGTGGGGGGCAGGGGCGGGTGAGCTCTGTCAGGCCTCTTCTGCAAGGGCACTAATCCCACCTGTGAGGACCCTGTCCTCACGGTCTGATCGCTTTCCAAAGGCCCTGCCTCCTCATACCGGCATCTTCCACCATCCTGGGGCTCAGGATTTCACTGTATGAATTCTGGGTGGACACAAACATTCAGACCACAGGGCCATTCTAATAAATCATTTACAAAATTGTATTTCAGAGGTTTGTATATTAGCTTCCTGTTGCTGTTGTAACAAACTACCACAAACTTAGTGGCTTAAAACAACTCAAATTTATTATTTTACAGTTCTGGAGGTCAGAAGTCCAAGATCAGTCTCACTAGGTTAGAGTTAAGGGGTCACCAGGCCTGTGTCCTTCCGGAGGCTCCCAGGGGAGAACCTGTCTCCTTGTCTTCTCAGTTTCTGCAGGCTGCCTGCAGTCCCTGGCTCACGGCCGCTTCTTCCCTCTGCAGAGCCAGCGGCACAGCAGCTCTGATCTCTCTCCTTCCCCTGCTTCTGCCTTCACACCCCCTTCCCTTACACTGACCCTCTTCTCTTCCCCTTAGGAGAACCCTTGCGATTGGGCCCCTGGATGATCCAGGCTACTCTCCCCACGTCAAGCTCCTTAACATCTGCACGCTCTCACTTATGTGTGGAATCTAAGCTAGTCCTACTCAAAACAGAGGCAGAGAGTACAGTGGTGATTGCCTGGGGCCGAGGCTGAGGGGGAGGCGATGGTCAAACGGTGCCGAGTTTCAGCTGTGCAGATGAGTAAGTTCTGGAGCGCGTCTACACAGCAGAGCGCCTGGAGCCAACAGTACCGTGTTGTATACTTAAAATTGCTAAGAGGGTAGAGCCTCTCTTAAATGTTTTTACAAAAAAAAAAAAAAAAAAAAAAGAAGGGAGAGGTGGGGGAGGAAACTTTGGGAGATGATGGGTATATTTATAGCTGTGATAGTCTCACAGGTGTATGCTTATCCCCAAATTCACTGAGATATATATCTTAAATATGCATAGCTTTTTATATGTCAGTCATACTGCGATACAGTTTTTTTTAAAGATCCTTACCATGATCATATCCGTGTAGTTCCTTCTGACATGTAAAGAAACATATTCCCAGGTGCTGATGGATGGGACGTGGACATTCTCCGGGCACGGGCCATTATTCTGCCTTCGTAGTTCATCTCTGCAGTTTTTAACGTTGTGTTTGCAGTAACACTGAACCTATGATTGCCTTCCATTAACATTGTAACAGAAGTATTTCCCTACAGGGAGTCTTTGTAACCACCTTTCCTCAAGGCTGAGAATGCTCCAGGCAGGGGATGTGCTTCAACCCGCTCACACTGGAGGCTGTGCTCCTTCCCGGCGGCCCGTCTGCCTGCATCTGCCATCCCCATGCTTAGCATTGTTGTCTTAGTGCAGGTGCCCAGCAGTAGGTCAAAGGGGCAGAATAGGTTTATGGTTGTCGTTACATACAGCCTAATTGCTTTCCAGAAGGATTGCCTCAGTTTACACAACCTCTCCTGATGAGCCTCATTTGGCTTTCTTAAAAATAAAAAAATATATAATAAAGGTATTGCCAGGTGTGGTGGCGCATGCCTGCAGTCCCAGCTACTTGGGAGGCTGAGGCAGGAGGATGGCTTGAACCCAGGAGTGTGAGTTTGTAGTGAGCTATGATGGCACCATTGCACTCCAGCCTGGGTGACAGAGCGAGACCCTGTCAAAAAAAAAAAAAAATTTATATAAGTTACTACCATTTCTACCTTTATGGACTTCATCTTCAAGCTATGGTACTTGGGACAGAAGATGCTAAGAAATCACATTGAAGTCCAGGGACATCTGGCCCTGAAAAGAGAAGGGTGGGAAGTGTTTTGGCCGGTGTTCTTAGGAAGGTGATTGGCTGCTTTCCACCTTGATAAGTATCTACTTGTCTACTTGAGAAGTACCTGATGGCTGCAAGTTGATGGAAGAAGAAAAGTTCCCTAAAATGAAATTTTCTTACGCTGGCAACCCATTCCAACATTAAAAATCAAAGAAAAAAAATCTCATCTTCCCTGGATGTTTCACATTATTCTGCCTGAAGGGAGGAGGGAAACTGAGGATCTGGAAGAAAGCCCAATCCAAAACGGACTAGGCAAAAAGGGAATCTTTTTTCCTCCCCAAACGTCTATAGTAGAAGCAATAAACAGGGAATCTGTCGGCCCAGACAGCTGGGAAGCACAGGGGGTGGGCTCAGGCACGTCTAGACCCAGGAGCATGACGTCCCCAGGCGCTGGTCTCTGCTTCTCTCTCGTCTGCTGACTTCATCTTTAGGCACAGTCCTCATTTCAACAGCCCCAGGAATTCTCCCCTGGTCTTGCTGGTCCAGCCCTGCAGTTGGGAGTGCAGGGCTCTGATTGGCCAGGCCGGGCCACATGGCCACCCCAAGACCGGCCCTGGAGTCAGGAATGGAGGCAGCCCGGTCAAAGGTTGTGGACTGAGAGGAGGGGAAGAAGGGTCATTCCTGCAAACAACCCCCCCACCCAAACAAAAACAAAAAACAAACCCCCCAAAGCAAAACAAAACTGCCGTTAGGATTGTCCTGTCCCCACAAACCCCCTTCTCCCACCTACCAAAACTCGAGGGTCCTCCTCAGGGAATCACTCCTGCTGGGTCAAGGTCAGGCGGGGTCATTGAAGTGGCACCGGGAAACCCAAGCACGGAAGGACAGGAGGCCACCCAGGAAACAAGGGCTGTCCCCTCCTCTGCTCTGTGACCTCCCTGGCTTCTCAAGGACAACAGGGCCGCCAGACTCAGGTGTACCGGAGGGACTTGGACTCTGGGTTTCTTAGGTCAAATTTGCAAGACAGGATCTGACTGGCCCAACCAGCCTCGGTGGACCAAGTGGAGGGGGACCGCGGGTATGGTGGCCAGCCGGGATAGAAGGCGCCTCTGCTCCTGTCCCTGACAGCCACCGCCAGCAGGGGCCCATGAGTTACCCTCTGGGGCCTGGACAGAGATTCCAACCCAAGGGCTTGCAGGTCCCCTGCCTGTCTCGGCTGGTTTTCTGTAGCGTTTACTGAGCGCTTACCATGTTACACTCACACCAGCAGTCTGCAGCTGAGGCTCTGAGAGGCCAGACTTCTTACCCAGGGTCACAGCCAGTAGGTGGCTCAGAGGGCACTGGGCGATTAATCTGAAACTAGCACCTAGGGGAGCTGGCGAGCGGGCCCAGGGTAGGGGGGCACAGAGGACAGAGGGCACCTCTCTCTAGGTGGCGGTTCTGGAAAGGAGGGGTGGGAGGTGGTGCTCAAGGGGAGGGAGCGCCTTGGCATTGCCCCAGCCCCACAGCTGGCCTGCACTGGCCCCAGGGCACGGCCTCAGCTCTACTTGAGGTTCTTGGAGCCCCGTCCTCCCCGGCCCTCCCAGCCTCCCTGAGGTCTTCTCCTCCTTGCCCCGCTAGCCAGTCTCTGGGAGTGGGCTGGGCCTTTGTGTGCAGGGTGGGGACGGCCAGGTTGGGAAGCCCTAGTCCCCTGTCAGAAGGGGGCAACTCTTGGGCCCGGGAGGACATCTGTCCTCCACTCCCTAGATTTTTTTTTTTTTTTTCCGAGACAGAGTCTCGCTCTGTTGCCCAGCTAGAGTGCCGTGGCATCATCATAGCTCACAGCAACCTCCAACTGCTGGGCTCAAGCGGTCCTCCTGCCTCAGCCTCCCCAGTAGCTGGGACTCAGGCCAGGCCATCACTCCTGGCTAATTTTTTTCTATTTTCAGTAGAGTTGGGGTCTCACTCTTGCTCAGGCTGGTCTCCAATGCCTCAGCTCAAGCGATCCTCCTGTCTCGGCCTCCCAGAGTGCTAGGATTACAGGCGTTAGCCACCGGGCCCGGCCACTCCCTAGATGTTGAAGGGGACTGTTACTCACATCCTCAGTCACATCTGAGTGCCCACCGCCCCCACAGGGCCTAGGGTACACTGTCCGCACCGCGCTCCCACCACCCTCTATCAGCTCCCTTCTTCCTTAACACCTCACCCTACGGAAATGTCATTTCTAACTTGAGTCACCACTTTCCCATTTAATCTGCCGCCTCCTTCCAGCAGCCTGTCCAGATTGCCTCCTCCATCGCCCTAGTTGCCTACGGCTTGGCTTTAGCTTGTGTCACAGCTGGCTGTGAGCCAGTGTCCTGATTCTGTAGCCCGGCGCTTCCTCCACCGGGCCCTAGACGCCTCAAGCCTTTGAGGTCGTTTGTTGATCCAACGCTAAGAGTGTGTAGAATCTTCATCCAGCTTCAAATTCGTTAATTTTCGAAGCCTGCTTTGGGTGGGCCTTGCGCCGGACTCCGGGGACACTCCGTAGTGAGACCGCCCTTTTAGGCCTAACGGGGAGAAGGTGACAGTTCACTCCACGTGTATCAACCAAGCCAGGAGGGAAGCAGGCCCTGGCTGGGCGCGGGTTCCCCGGAGTCCCCTCGGCGGCCGGCCTGAACCGGGGTGACCTCCTGGCGCTGCGAGACCCAGCAGGGGACTCACAAAACCCAATTTGCTTTTTTCACTTCTGAAAATGCTCAGGAAATGGCTGCTAGTAGCTTTGCTATAGGAGAAAATTGTCTGCTAATCTGCAGCGCAAACTCGCGCACAGGGTTTTCTCCAAGATTTGCAAGCCGGAGCGCGGGTCGGAGGCGCCGGGAACATCGTGTCCGCAGCACCGAGCCCAGGAGCCACCGTCGCCGCAGCTGCTCTGTGTTTGCGCCGCCTCCGGCGCCCGGTGCCCCGCCGGGCCTGGGGCTGTCCTCTGGGGTTGGAGGCCGGTGCGAGCTTTAATGGGGGGACCCGGAGGCCACCTCCTCCACCCAGGCTAGGCCTAGGTCCAGCGCCACCTGCCACATCAGCTCCCAGGGGAGTGGCGGGGTTTGTCTCCAGCCCCACGGCCAAGCAGGAAGCCCAGGACCCCGCGCGCCTTCTATTGGCGCGGGGACTTCCAGGCCACCGTTCAGCTAAACGGAAGGTCCCCTCCTTCTTCCAGAAAGCTTCCACCGGCCCGGAGGTTCCAGCACTGACCCGCGTGTCCCTGCGCACGCACACACCGAGCACACGTCAGTCCTACGCCCGCCCATCGCCCCGTGCCCGGGCGCACGCAGGGCCTTAGCGCGAGCACACGCCGCCAGGCTCACGCGTCCGCTGCGGGCCCGCAAAGGTAAGAGCGCGGCTGGCGGGCGGGCCGGGGACCGGGCCGGGCCGGGGCGCTGTCCCGGGCGGGGCCTGGGGGTGGAGCTTGCCCGGCCGGGCGCGCTGGGGGGCGGGTCCGCGCCGCCGCCGTGCGCGCCGCCCCGCCCTGGCGCTGCCGCTCGCCGCTCTCGGGCCCTGCGCGCCGCAGCCCCAGCCGTAGCCGCCGCCGCCGCCGCCGCCTCGGAGGTAGGCGTCGCGGAAAAGCGCCCGAGCTCCGCCTGCGCCCCGGGCCGCGGGCCGGGCCCCGGGGAGTGGAGAGGGAGGAATCGGGGGAGGCGCGGGCGACGGCTGGGGGCGCCGGAGCGGGCGCCGGGAGGGAGCAGAGCGGCCGGCGCGGGCCTGGCTGGCCACGGCGGGCCGACAAGGCCGCGCGAGCCGGCGCCGGGCCGAGGGGCGCGAGGCCGGGGGTCCCGAGGCGCCTGCGGCTGGGGGCGAGAGGCCGGCCGGACTTTCGGGCGGAAGGGCCTGGGGCGCCGCGTGGAGGCCTGGCCGGCCGCGGATCTAGGTGACCTTTCCCGGCGGCGCCCTCTGGCCCTCGATCCCACCGGCGCGCGTCCGGCAGGGACCCGTCCGCTGCCCACGCTGGCCAAGCCCGGCCGGGCGCGCAGGTCCGTGCGGGCCACGCTGCCGCCTCGGGCATGAGCTCATGTGACGACCGTGGCCCCGCGTCTCCGGCCCCGCACACCCTGGCCGGCCCGTGCCTGGAGAAGCTGGCGCCCGGCACCACGCGCGCGTGCCAGCGCTTTCTCGGGCGGAACGGGTGAGAGTTGACTTAGGCCGCAGGGGCCGAGGCTCGGGCCTGGCCAGGACGTTTGGCCTCGGAAATGGAGGCCCCACAGGGAACGATGTGGCCTCCTTGGCCTTAGGAGGGATTCCTGGTTCCGCGGCTCATTCATTCGCCCAACGCGGCAGTGCATTCAGGGAACTGATTCGGAGCCCCTCGTTGGATTTGAGGCCCGAAGTTCTAGTGATTTGTTCAAGGTCACGCAGCTGGGAGGATACCAGACCTCAGTTTTGTCATCTGCAGAATGGGAGCAATTATACCTCTCCTTTGTTGGGCTTTGGGGAAGAACAAAATGAGTTGATAGACATGAAGCCTTCAGGACAGTGCTGGTATGGAGGCCTAGGGAGAAACCCTGACACCCGTGGGGCTTTTGGGGAGGACAGAGCCCATCCCCTGTAGACCATTTTGCTCCACGTGGTATTCTGGAAAGGGTTCGATAACTATCGTTCCTGTTATTTTAAGCATTATTATTGCCCTATTATTAGCAAGCATTTGAATACCAGATATTGAGTAACTTTCAGGATGATTCATGAAAAATCCTGTAAATTTACAAAATTGACAAGGTCAGACCTGAGCAGACCTTGAATGCAGGGGCAGACCTGGGCCTGGCCTAGGCTTGTTCCACTTGAGGCCTCGATCCCCTTGATCAGCCACCTGTCCCCAGAGGAGAGAGGGGAAAGGGCTCCTTTTTTGCCTACTATGCTGTTGGCAAGGCCAGGGCAGACTACCCAGGGCCAGCCTTCATTCTCTGCACCCCAGCTCTGGACTGACTGAGCTCCCAGAGGGTGAGCCTTAGGCCCTGTGCAGCTCTATCTTCAGTGCCTGGTGTGGTGCCACCTGGCACACAGTAGGTGCTTGAAAAGGATCTCTGGGGCTAAATGCACTCTTTGTATCCTAGAGTCGACCCACCCTTATTGACAGAGGGCTAGTTTTACTATTACAGCGTGTGGCACATAGTAGGTGCTCATTTGTGGAATTACTGTAGGGGCTGCAAGCCCAGCCCCTTGTCTCTCGATCCTGGACATCCTTATGAGGGACACAGGCACCTGCTTCCAGAAAGTAGCTTGGCCTAGCAGAGTCACACATATTTAAAGAACTGTAAGAATATGTACAGCCCCAGAGCAGTGAGAGGCAAAAGCTGTTTTCTGATTTGAAATACCTGCTTTAACACATTATCTCAGTGGTCTCCAACCTTTCTGGCACCAGGGACCGGTTTCATGGAAGACGGTTTTTCCACAGACTGAGGGTGGGGTGGGGTGGGGTGGGGTGTTGTGGGGTGTTGTGGGCGGGGGGACTCAGGGTGCAGAGCTCAGGCAGGGATTCTTGGGCCGTTTCCTAACAGGCCACAGACTGGTACCGGGCCTTGGCCCCGGGGCTGGGGACTGTAGCATTATCTTCATTCTGTGGCTCTCCAAGTCCCATGGGAAACTTGTTGAACTGGTGTTTCTGGGTTTGAAGAGAGGGTGGCATGGGTGACTGGGAGTCTCTGGAAGGCCCTGGGCCTGGTGCCCATCTTCCTCTGGCGGTGAGTGGGCCCATGGCTTGTGCTGGAGTTGTCCTGAGTAAGGGGCCTGGCCCAGGGAGTGGGGATGGCACGCTAGAATGGGGCTGTAGGCAGGGGTTATTGTGGCACAGAAAGCCGGGGCTCGGGTGGGCCGTCCGGTGCGAGGTGCCCTGCTGAGCAGTGGGCACATGTGAACGGTGAACTCCAGGCCAGTGACAGGAAGAGCCTTCATCTCCCACCTTCACCAGCAAGATCTTCTGAAGCACTGAAGTCCATTTTGCCCTTGATGGCGCCGTGTCTTTGGTTGTAGGGGACATGTGTGACCAAGGGCCAGCCCATGCCTGGGGATGGCCCTTCAGGGTCTTCGAGGGTTTGTAGTCTATACCTTTGGGCTCCCGGTGGATTCCTGTGGTGGCCACTGAGAAGAGGTGACCGGTGGGATCCCCAGCCAGGCCTGGGCACATTTGTCCCTTTTACTGCTTACTCACAGAGGGGTCGGGACGAGTGGGACGCTGAGCTCTTTACCCAGATCTGTGGTTGGGTCCACAGCACAGGTCTGACACGAGCTGTAGGGTTTATCTAGTATAGGTCAGGTTACTTTCTTGTGCCTCAGTTTCCCTACTATGAAAGTGTGATTGTCATCACAGTCATTGTTTAGTGAGGGCTTGCTCAGTATCCTCCTGGGGCTCGATGTATGTTCTGTGGCATTGACTGCACCACTCTGCAGTCCCTGGGGGAGAGCTACTATGTTTCCATTGCACAGGTCGGGGCTTGAGCACAGGGCGGTGAGGGAGCACAGCCTGGCAGGAGCGGAGTGGGGCGCGGGGCCTGGCCTGCTAGCTGTGGTGCCGGCGCTCTCCTGCGGCACCTGCAGCTCCAAGGGGCCATTGCTCGGAGCTGGTGGGTGGCGCCTTGGAGAAGCAGAGGTTGGGGGTCAGGTGGGAGAGGGTATTCTTTCACACCGACCAGAGCGAGCCTGTGCATGGCTGCGTGCAGGCCACTGGCAGTGGACAGTGGTTGGGGGGGGTCACCCCTAATTGTTGCAAGGACAGTGGGGCTGATTGTCTATTAGAAGGGTCAGTTTTCCCTGGGATGAGGTTGGAGATGTTCGTTCAGGACCTGGCCCTGCTGGACAATATTTAGCTAAACAGTCCCTCGTTATGGGTGGGGGCGGACTCTGGGAGGACTTATGGGAGGACTCTGGACCCTGCGGTTCAGGTTGACCTTTTGGCAACATGCTCATCAACCATTATTATAATAAGAACTACACAAAATGAAAACCTGTAAGAAAATACTAGCTGTGTTTGTTCCACGCTTACCTTGTACCAGCCGCTGTACTAAGTGTTTTATATTAACGAACCAATTCAGTCCTCACAAGTGCCCATCTGCGTGCTCTTTCTCCTGAAGAACAGTGAGGTCCAGAGAGGTGGTGACTTGCCCAAGGTCACACACCGAGACAGTGGCGAGGTGGGATTGGGACTGAGGTCTGCTTGGCTCCCGAGGCTGCCTGCCCGAGGCTGTCTGTGTGAACCCCCCTGGGTTGAGCCAGGCAGCCGGGCTCTGGGCAGTGTGAGGTCCCCGAGGTCAGGCAGGAGCCCGGGTGTGCCTGGGACCCAGACCCTGGCATGCCGACTGCCAGCCCAGAGCTTCTCCCCTTGGTGGGTGGGCGGGCAGGCTGCCTCCAGCCAGCTATATGCTCCTGAGTCACCTGGAAGGCCATGCTGTGGTGGCCCAGCTCCCAGGGTGTTTTAAAATAGAAGTGACCCTGGGAAGCTCAACTGCCCCCCCTGTAAGATTGTTGTGGAAGGGGGAGAGGGGAGGGCAGCTGTATTGGGGGCACAGAGCACAGGGCCCTGGGCTTTGCCAGCGTCCTGGAGACCAAACCAGGGACTGTTCCCTGGGCTGCTGCTTCTTGGCAAGAAAGAGAAAGTGCTGGGGTGTGTTGGGGATGGGTGGGTGGGTGGGAAGCTCCTGATTGTGCTTGCCCCCACCCCCCAAGTTGGCTGTTACAGCTAGGCTTGCCTCCTGCTGGTGGTCCCCAGGGTTAGGGGCCAGTGCTTTTGTTGCAATCCCTGGCTGGGCCTGTGCCCCTTCTGTCGGCCGGCCCGGTTTGGCCCGGCAGATACCCAGGGTGGTGTTGAGGAGGCAGCAGAGCCAAGGGCCTGCCCACAGCTCTCTCCTCCTGGGGGGATCCTGGGATGATGATGGGGGTGATTGCGATTGCTGTGTCGGGCAGGGTCCTCTCAGGAATCAGGTGCTCACGTAACACGTGGTAATCCGGGAGCGTTTAATGAAGAGATCATTTGCAAAGGTGTGGGGAGCGTGCAGGGCACCCATCAGGGGTGTGGGCCTGGGTCTGTTAACACCCCAGGGCCTACAGGGGAGGGGACCCCTGGCGGGAGCTGTGGCCTTGGGTAGAGGAAAGTAGCTGCTGTCCACCTGAGGCCCAGTGGGGGGGCGGCTAGGGCATGAGTGCCCCCACCTTACTCTTCCTGAGCTCTCGTCTCTGCAGGTGCCTTGCACTGGCGGAACCCGGCCGTGAGCCCACTGATGACCGTCCACGGTGACCGGCTCTGGGCTCAGAGCGGGAGGGAAGCAGGGAAGGTGGATCTGGAGGGGCAGAGAGTATCCAGTATGATGCATTATGGCCACTGTCATTTATTGACACTCACCCTGTGCCAGTCCTTAGTGTTCTCCCTGTTGTACTTATTCCTAGTAACAAACTTCCTTAGTAGGATGCTCGTTAGCCTCACTCTACAGATGAGCAAAATGAGAGCCTAAAAGTCTAAGTGGCTTGTTCAAGGTCGCACCGCCAGTAAGGGCAGAGCCAGGCCTAGAGCCTCTGCCGGGTACGTGGCCCTCCCAGTAGTTCACTGTGCCCTGCTGCCTGGGCACTGGGTGGGCTGGGAAATGCCGGGACAGGGAGGCTCCTGGTCTTCAGGTCCTCGCCCTGCCACACGCTCGCCCTGGAAGGTGGTGTCTCAACCCACCTGGATGTTATCTGTGTTCAAGAGACTTTTCTTCCTGGCTGTTCTGGCTGAGCCTTGGGGACCCACAGCCACCCTGCTCCCTGTATCAACATTGCTGTGGTTGTTGGCTCTCTGGGGGTCCCAGGGCTCCCCTGCCTGGTTCCTTCTGAGGGAGCCACTGTAGAGAAAAGAGTGTATTTCAAGGTGGGGGCTCTGGTGGGTGCTCAGTGAAGGGAATAGCCCATTCTTCTCGGTGGCACTTGGGGACAGCCCCTGCTTGCGAGGCAGCAAGAGGCTGCGAGGGACAGAGGGGGAATGCTGCCTCCTCTGGGAGGCTTGTGAGCAGGCACCCCAGGCAGCTCTCAGGCACACGGAAGTTGGGGTGCTCTGCCCTGCTGTGTGTGCTGGGCAGTGGCAGTGGTCCCCTGGGAGTGCAGTGCTCCCCGAAGTCCCAGTGCAGTTTGAATCTGTTCCTGGAACCAGTACTGACACCACTGTCTAGATAGCTTTTCCTTCTGGCAGCTCGATGGCAAACGCCTGTTGGAATGTGACTTGTTGATACGACATGGCTCCATTTCAGGCACAGTGGTTGGCGTTTAAATTTTTCTGTCCTTGACTTAAAAAAAAGTTATCAGTATGCGCAAACAACTTAACTAATGAAGCAGAATAAAAAATGAAAGTCTTATTTGGGCTCCACTCCTTCCCTGCACTTCCTTCCCTCTCCAGAAGCATCTCCAGGGTGGCCACAGTTTGCAGCTTGGCTCATGTCCTTCCCCGTGTGTTCCCGTCCACTCACACGTTTGCGAACGTAGAAAGGGTTTCCTCGGATTACGTGGAATTACATATTTTTTGTGACTGGCTTTTTTTCAGTTAACAATATCACAGATAGCTTTCTATGCCGACGATTCTTTTTTGTCACCATGTGGAACTCCTTAGCGTGCAAGTCCAGTGCCTTAAAGTTTGTTCATTCACTTCCTACTGGCGGACAGTTAGGTTGCTGCTGGGTTTTGTTTTGCAGATGTGTTAGCAAGGAGGCGCGGTGAGCGTCCCTGTGTACGCGTCTCTGGGTGCCGTGGTGCTGCTGTGGGGGGCTCTCAGGAGTGGAATTGCTGCTCGGGTTAATTGCCCAGCAGTCACTCTTCAGAGTGTCCCTGTAGCACTCCCACCTGATGTTTCCACACCTTCACCTGCTCTGGATATTGCCGTTTACATTTTTGCCAAGCTGCTGGTTAAGTGAGCTTCCCACACACAGATGGGTCAGTCACTCCACGGTGGCTCCCTGTGGCCCTTAAAAACAGTCCAAGGTTGGTTTTGAGGTCAGAAGCGGCCGGTGCTTACCTGTGGAGGCACCTTGGGCTGGGCTGGGGTCAGGTGCGCATGCGGTCATGGCTCGGCACCGGGTGGTGCTGCAGCCGCCCTGCAGAGGGAGCGCCTGCGTCCTGGTTACATTGTAATTTACTTGGTCCTTATTGTCTGACACTAAGTTTCTGCTTCCTCCCCTTTTATGATAGTAATTTCCTGCTCATTGAGTCATCAAACAGACATTTTATTGGATGCCTACTATGTGCAAGCCTTAGCATCTTTACATGCATAGCTTTTCCATATTTTGGATAAATTCATACATGACAGGCTGTGGGGTGCTTTGAGTTCAAGGGTGTGATTTGGGGGTAGGTGTGTGGGGGGATGGGGTGGGGGCAGTGTGAGCAGAGCAGCTGTCACCGCCATGCAGCTGATGAGTCAAGGAGGTGGTGTACCCCCAAGACAGAGGTTACGTAAGTGTTACGCAGGCCCTGCTGGGTGAGAGATACACTATCCTTCCCCTCTGAGCTTCCAGTATGGGCTGGATTTTCATTCCTCAGCTGGAGCGAAGCTTGCATAATTGTTCAAGGTCAGCCAGGGGAAGGTTGGGTAGGTAGGCTGGCAGGCTGTGGAAGGGAACCAGGGACTTCTGTCTCCTGATGTGACTCGCTGGCCCTTCTCAAAGTCATCGGTGACTGCAGGCAGGTCTGCTCAGCCTGGCGCTGCCATCCCTGTTTCTCACTCACGGTGGGAATGACGTCCCCGGGCTCTGCCCTGAAGCTGTCACCCAGGCAGAGAGACCGGTGGTCCCGTCTCCCCCAGGATGGCCTCTGATTCCTCTGCCCGTGGCAGGCGGCCCTGCTTCATGCTCCGCCTCTGCAGGCTGGGCTTTGAAGGCCCGGCGGTGGGGGCCGCAGAGACAGCTGTGCGCTGGTAACCAACCGCACGGGGAGCGATTTGGAGCAGATCCGGGTGAAAGGAGGGGCCGGGGCCAGGGTGCACCCTGCAAGTCAGTGCCCTGGCAGGGTGTTAAGTGAGAAAGCTGGGCGCCAACTTCTCTCTCCTCCAGTCCTGGCTGAGAAAACTAATGCTGATCATTTCTACTATAAAATTGTCTCTGAAATGGCTTCGGAGAGCTCTGTAAAAAGGGGCATTTTCGGGTGCTATTTGTGGTCGTGAGGGAGTTGAGCTTCTCGGCGAGAGGCAGAGCTGTTGCAGGCCTCCCCTTCGTCCCGTCAGGTAGGCGCAGCGGGGCCTGGCCAGGCTGCACACAGAAGCCGAAGGGGAAGCGCAGCCTCGCAGCAGGTGGGGCCTTTGGTGAAGGACCGGGTCATCCGTTCGCTGTCCTCGGTGGAGTGGACTGACGCAGCCTGCCAGCGGCTCCTGTGCGTCTTTGCCTGGTGCCGTGCTGGGGGATGCTTACCTGGGCCCCCAGAACAGGGGCGATCATCTGTGTTCGAAGAGATGGGAGGAGAGTGTGGCACACAAGCGAGGAAGCCGGCGTCCAGGATGGCTTGGATGAAGTGCTGGCACTTAAGGATATGTTTTAGTTAACCGGCAAGTGCTCTTACGAGCAGCTGTGGGATTTCAAAGACGGGAGCTCCGCTAGAGCCTGGCCTTATCTGGGCTCAGCCATCCCACCCCCTTGTCCTTGGATAGTAATCTCCTTAGTGGCCTTGTATTTCAGGCTGATGTTTGCTGTGGGTGGAGTGTTTTTTGACAGGTGGCTTTGCTTGTTGGGTTTTGGGGATTAGCGTTGAGAGAGAGCATTAAATGGTGAGCGCTCTGTGTTTCCCCCGAGGGAGGGCCCAGGCCAGATGTGAAGGCTGTTGTGTCCGGGAGCCGGTCCTGCAGCCTGCCTTCCTGAAGCCGGGGGAGAGTAGTGGGGAGACTCTGGCACCTGAGGTCCAGGGAGGTCTTAGCTGAACCAGAGACATTGCCACTGGGCTGCTCCCCCCAGGTGGTTTGTGGCCCGGCTGGGAGAGGGGTACTTGGTCCACGGATGGTTTGGTAACCTCGGCTGGTGTCGGGAATGTTCTGGGCCCTTTGCTGATATACGCTGCACGTCTGCTTGGGGCTGCATTACCTTTCAGTCCAAAGCTGTTTCATGTTGGTTTTGTCTAGGAAGGGCCAGGCCCGTCTGTGGCTGAGACGTGTGCCATTAGGCAGGGGCATTTCTTGAGGACCTGCTGGATGGTTTCCTGGTCTGTCCCTGGGGTGGATGTGCCTACAGGGTTGGTTTGGGAGGAAAGAATAAGGAAAGGGGAGTCCCCAGGCTTGAAAACGCCTGGGAGGAAGCCCTGACCCTAATGTGGGCTGCCTATGGTTCCAGCCTGATCATGTGCAAGAAATAACAACAGCAGTGACAAAAATAGGACAGAGTCAACAGCTCACTGCTCTTCTCTGCTCTGACACAAAAGCAAGCTGGGACAAAATTTACAAAGCATCCGGAAAGAGTAAAATAGGACCAGAACCATAAGTTCACAATTTAAAGTTGTGGAAGTTTATAGCCATTTCTTTTACAATGTCACCAGGGATGCTGGGGGCTGCTTGCAACGTCTGCGAAGTTAAAGCCTCGGTCAGGAATTCGACTTGCAGTTGTGATGTTCTTCCCTGGGACCACTTGACCACTTTGTAGTGGGCTCCTTCCCCTCGCTAAGCACGTGTCATTTGTGCGAGTGCACATACGTGTAACTTCAGATGGGGTGTGTGCAGGTTCACTTCGATAATTTCGGTATACTGTATTTTACAAATGAGTGGAACCATCCTTCTGGTTGAGACCAGTGATTCTGGGAATGGGAGGGGGTGCAGGAGATGGGGCTTCCCCACGCACGGCAGAGCATGGCGTGTGCGGTCCCAGGCGAGGACTTTAATTCTGTGTGTACGGCAGGCAGAGCACGTCAGAGCAGAGCCTACCAGGGAGGCGGTGTGGTCCTGAGGGCAAGGACTGTTCGAGTTAATCTCCCTCCTTGAACACGGTGGTGCTTAATGTTTGCTGTCTGATGTAGTAATATGCAGCAATCCCAAGTGCTACTTTGATAGTTGGTTTTTAAAATAAAGTCACACTGGAGCTCAATGAACGTTTGTTTAAATTAATTTTCTTTGGAGGATATGTTTGGCTTTCTTTCCATGTGAGGAGTTGCCTAATTGGTTAGGTTTTACTGTGTTCTCTGTGAGGAATATGACACCCTTAATAGTGGGTTCCTCTACAATGCAAAAGTTTTGTGAATAGTTGAGCCCATTCTGGCACATAGTAGGTATTCCATAAATATTTGTAGAATGAATGAAATCAGAGCCAGATAAGAAATACGTTGCCATAATAAAACTCTGATTTCTATTCAGTACATTTAACGTCCTTGCAGCCGACATTTTGTAAGAAGATAGGTTTTCTTGGCAAGAGTCCTGCAGTTCAGCGAAGTAGCTGGCTCATGGGAATGTGTCTTTGACAGTTAATTCATTCAGCAAATATTTACTGACTCCTACTATGTCCTGGGCCTGTGCTCAGTCCTGCGGATGCCAAGGAGAAGAGGTCCAAAGTGAGGCTGAGCCTCCGTCAACAGAGACTGATCGGGTGTCTCGAGCTTTGGCCACGAAAAGGATAAGACAGAAGTTTCTCTGCCCACACCTGGGGGATAAGCTACCTAGAACTCACAGTGCTAGATGATTTTTATTGGTTGCTAATTATATCTAGTAATTTTTATTGATGGAAAGTTAATTTCCCTAATTACCAACGTATTCATTCTGGCGGTTCTTTTATTGCAGCAGAAGATGGCCGTGCCTCCCACGTATGCGGATCTCGGCAAGTCTGCCAGGGACGTCTTCACCAAGGGCTACGGTGAGTGCGCGGGAGGGAGGGCCTTGCAGCCCACGGTCAGCGCATTCGAGATTTTACCCGGAACAGTTCTGGAGACCTGGCCCAGTCAGCTAGCTGTTCAGAGCTTCCATGTCAGGAAGAAAAGATGAGCTCTCTGTGCCTAGTGAAGCAGCTTTGATTGTGCACCCAGTAGGGGCGGGCTCGTGAGCCGCTGCCGACGGGTGGACATTCTTGTTTTCTCTTCCACGCGTGGAGCAGGGCGGCAGATGCCGCTGCAGTGGAGCTCGACTTCTAAATTTAGCCCGTCCTCAGGCACGTTCCACGAGGCCGATGGCTGTGTCTGCCAGCTGTCAGGCACTTCTCAGACCCGGCGGGGAGCACAGGTGGGGCCCAGGCGGGGCCTGCGCCCTCTCTGTCTGCCACTGTTCCAAGCAGCTGAGCCCCCTGCAGGCCTTCAGCCCTCGTGGCCAGAGCGTGCTTCCTTTTAAAAAAAAAGCATTTTGAAACAGCCGTAAGGGAAGCAGAGGTGCTACTCTTGAGCTAGTTATTTAACCTATTGACAGTTGTCTCCTTCTTTCTCTAGGATTTGGCTTAATAAAACTTGATTTGAAAACAAAATCTGAGAATGGATTGGTAAGTTGTCCAGCCCGCATAGAACATGGGGACTGACTGTAGATCAACCAATAATTGCCACGTCCTGGCTGGCAGAGCCAAAGGAAGGCACTTTTTTTGAGTGTGGCAGTTTGTGGTTGTCCCATTCATTGCAGCCTCTGCACGATGGGTGGATGGTCCTGGGGGACCACACACCAGTAGGCCCCTAAATGCAGCAGCTGCTAATACTCATAGGAAAAGGGGGGCGGGTTTCAGTTTTAGTTTTCCTTGTCCTTCTTACTTTAAAATTAACCTCTGTTCAACCACATAATTATTTAAGCAAAATTTTAGTAGTCTCTTTTAGATTGTGCATGCAGTAATTGTTGGAAGGAAGAAGTTTTAGGTTTGAATTACTGCTCTGTCAGCTTTTGCTCAATGCTTTTTCTCTGTACGAGGCTGAAGCCAGGATGGGGGTGTGGGGTTGCTTTCCTGTCCAGACTGTAGTTACAGGGGAGGAAGGAAGCTGTCTCCTGACAAAGAATCCCCCATAAGATGCCTGTAAGTAGCAGGCTCCTTTACCACCATCTGGACTTTAAGCTTTTGTCTTGACACATTCAGGGTCTCACCTCTGCATAAAGGCAGGTCACAGTCTGTACAGGGACAGAGTGAAACCAGGTGCGTGCCGGGGTGCCGGCTGTGAGTCTCTATCTCTCCTTTGAAGGAATTCACAAGCTCAGGCTCAGCCAACACTGAGACCACCAAAGTGACGGGCAGTCTGGAAACCAAGTACAGGTGGACTGAGTATGGCCTGACGTTTACGGAGAAGTGGAACACTGACAACACGCTAGGCACCGAGATCACCGTGGAAGATCAGGTAACGGCCGCCGGGCAAAGACGGGATTTATCCTTCACATCTGCTGCCTTGTGACTAAACCTGCTGGCGAATTTCTTTTCTGTTCAGCTTGCACGTGGACTGAAGCTGACCTTCGATTCATCCTTCTCACCTAACACTGGGTAAGATTCTCATGTGTTCTCTCCACAAGGATGTTCTGTGATGTTGCAGGTGGTGGAAGCACTTTGGGACAAAGGGTTTTAGGGATGGGGGTGACATTACTTAAAAGGCAACCTCCAAGACCAGGAGATCTACGTTCTCTGGTTTTGAGTCAGTTCCGGGGGACACATCCACATTCATGCATTAATGGATGGCTATAACCAGCACTCCTTAATTCAGGAATAGTGTTTACCCAACAGATCTTTTTTAGGGTGCCTCTTGTGCTTGACTTTGTGCCCATCTGGGGATCTGAGGGTGCCCAGGCCATGGTTGCTACCTCCGAGGAGCTTCCTTCCTTCCTTTTTTTTTTTTTGAGACACAGTCTCGCTCTGTTGCCTGGGCTAGAGTGCCGTGACGTCAGCCTAGCTCACAGCAACCTCAAACTCCTGGGCTCAAGCGATCCTCCTGCCTCAGCCTCCTGAGTAGCTGGAACTACAGGCATGTGCCACCACGCCTGGCCAATTTTTTCTGTTTTTAGTAGAGATGGGGTCTCACTCTTGCTCAGGCTGGTCTTGAACTCCTGAGCTCAAGCGATCCTCCTGCCTCAGCCTGCCAGATTGCTCGGATTACAGGCGTGAGCCACCTCACCCGGCCTGGAGCTTCCTTTCTAATGGAGGATTTGGACCAGTATTTAGTAGGATTTTGTAATTAGATTCTGCACTGTTACTGTTCTCCTGCCCTCAGCCGTGGAGGCTGCAGGATTTCTGGGCAGTAATGCTCCCCTGCGTGTGAGTTAGGCGCTGATAATGTAAGCAGCCAAGGCTGAAGGGTGATGGGTGACACCTGAAAGCAGGGCTAACTGGTCACTCTTTCCAGCTTCGTTTCTTCAGGTCCGGAGGACCCTTCTCCCAGCTTCCTGCTCAGGGACACTGAGGCTGCATGAGTTGAACTTCAGGGTGGCTCCTGACTGTACTTTTTGCCCCAGGCCTCTGGCCCCAGATAGGTTAGGCTTGTTGGTTATTGACACCTGGAGAGACAAGATCGTGTGTTGGTCTGCCTCAGCTCCTGGGTACTTTTCAAAGTGGCTAGAAGGAGTCATTCCCTTCTAGGATACATTCTTGTTTTTTTCCTACTCTGAGTGGTGGGTCTCCTAAACCTGGGGAGGATTGTTTTGTACACTGATGATGAGATCAAGGGCACGTATTGAATTTTAGTTTTTAAGAATTACCATTTGATCCAGCAATCCCACTACTGGGTATTTACCCAAAGGAAAAAAAGACATATAAAAAAAAATCCATACTCGAATATTTATAGTAGCACAATTCACAATTGCAAAGATGTGGAAACATCCCAAGTGCCCATCAATACATGAGTGGATTAATAAAATGTGGTATATGTATACCATGGAGTACTACTCAGCTATAAAAAACAATGGTGAACTACTATTGTATTATCCTGGATGGAGCTGGAGCCCATTCTTCTAAGTATCACAAGAATGGAAAAACAAACACCACGTGTACTCACTATTAAATTGGTACTAATCGATCAAAACTATGTGCACATACGGAAGTAATATTCACTGGGTGTTGGGGTGGGGGGAGGAGGAGATGAGTAAACTCAAACCTGACAGGTGCAGTATGCGCTGTCGGGGGATGGGCGCTCTGACTTGGGTGGTACAAAGGGAATTTATGTAACCAAAGCATTTGTACCCCCGTAATATTCTGAAATAAAGCAATTATGGTGAAATATGCATATAGAATTTACCATTTTAAGTGTATAGCTCACTTGCATTATGAATTTCATTTTTTGCCATTCCGTATTATTTTCCTCTCTCCCTCCTTTCCTTTTTTCCATTCCAACAACTATTTATTAGAGGGAGGGTCTGCTAAGCCAGACCCTGTGCTAGCTGTGGGGTGCCCACAGGTCGCTGGGCAGATAAGGCTTTTACCCTCCAGAGATAAGTCTTTTTATAACCCGGTTATGGATGGTCCGAAGATGGAAGATGGTAGGTCAGAAGGTGATTTGTTCTCCTCTCTGTTGTAGTTTCTCATGCCGGGAGCATTGTCTTCCTGCTTGTCCGCTCCCCCACAGGGCACCCCGCTGTGCTATCTGGGAGGAGTTATCCCGAGAGACCCTCTAATAGGATGAGGGCTGGAGGACGTGCCCACGTGCTTGGATTTGCTGCCTGGATTTGCTGCCCGAGATGGCAAACTCAGGAGTTTGTGAGGGATTTCCCATTGTCTTTGGGAGGTTTGTAGAGGTCTCCAGGTCCTACAGTAATATGCATGGGAGAGTTTAAAAAAAATTAACTTTTTATTTTAATATAACTTTATATGAACGAAAATGTGGTAAACATAATATGCAGAGTTCCCCTCTATCCTTCCCCTGATGTAACATCGTACATAACTGTAATATAATTACCAGAACCAGCGCGTTGATGTTGACGTCATACAGTTAACTAACTCATTGCCCCACTGATGTCTGTCTGGTCAGTGATCCAGTTCAGGATCCTAAATCGCATTTAGTTTCAAGTTTCCTTTGTCTCCTCTAATCTGGGACATATTCACAATCTTTCTTTGTCTTTCATGACCTTGACACTTTCAAAGAAGAGTGGCCAATTATTTTGTGGAGTGTCCTTCAGTTTGGATGCATCTGATGTTTCCTTATGATTAAATTCAGGTTATGCATTTTTGGCAGCCATAGAAGTGAACCTGTGTTGTGTGTTCTCAGTGCATGATATCAGGAAGAATATGTCAATATGCCTCATTTCTGGTGATGTTCACTTTGATCTCTTGGTTAAAGTGGTGTCTGCCAAGTCCCTTTGCTATAAAGCTGCTGTTTTTCTCTTTGTAATTAATAAGTATCTTGTGGGGAGACACTTTGAGACTGTGCAAATATTCTAGTTCTCACAAATAGTAACATCCATTGTTGACTCTTGCCTGCAGTATGCTTGGCAAACGATTTTCTGTCCTCATCATTTCTTTACTTATTAATTGTGATTCTGCTGTCAGGAAGAGCCATCCCCACATAAATTGATTTATTTAATCATTTATGTATAATAAATTAGTATGGATTCATGGATGTTTATTTTATTCTATAGGTTATAATCCATTACTGTCGTTTATTTTGTTGCTCAAATTGTCCCAGATATGGCCACTGTGAGCTTACGTTCTGTGTGCTTTTTGACAAGCTCCTATCTGTTTTTTGAGCATGTCTTCATTTCTGGTTTCAGAAGGTGAACCAGGCTCACCTCATACTTGCTCTTCCCCAGTCCTGCTATCGGCTGTTTCTCCAAGGAGCCTTATAGTTCCTTGTACTGGAGGATGGTGTTTAAAAACTCAGATTGCAGGCGCTGGGTGTACGTATTGCTGCTCCTGGGTATTTGAGGAAAGTTTTGATGACTCTTAATGGAGATGAGAAGTGCAAGCTGGCTTTCCAGAGCAACTGAGGGCGCAGCCTGAGTGCAGACCACATCTGGACGAGGCTGCAGACCCCACTGGGAACCAGCACGCACACCGAGTGTCTACTGTAGGTAAAGCCTGCTCACTAACCACACACAGAGTCATGCCTCTCTCGGTGCTTGTCAAGTTAGCACCACTGTTTAAATAGCTTTAAAAAAATCCCAGTATCTGAAAGAGGAAGAAAGCCTGCACAGACGTGATGTGATGTGTTAGAGAGAGCCCTGGACTCTCTAGCACGCCCTTTCTTTGGGGATCTTGGGCCCTGGCCAGAACCCAACGAGACAGAGGGTGGAGGCGCCGTGTAAGCTGGCGCAGGTGCTGCACACGGCTGGCCAGGGGCCCTGCCACAGGCGTATCTTTGTGGTCAGCAGCAGCTTTTTATAAAAAAGAAAATGAGTGGTTATAAGATGCCCCATTTTTACATTTCCTGGTCCTCCTCTCTCTCTAAATGTCAGCCTCTCGGTGGCTGTCTCATCCTCAGTCATTCCGCTCAGGTTGGCGCCAGCCAGACACTTGACCAAAACCTAGGCTCTCTCCCAAAGAGCAGGCAGACAGAGATAGGTTTATTCTGAGTTTTTCTTATTGAGAGACAATTTGGTTGTTAGTCCTTCTCTTCAAAGCTTGCCAAAATGTACAGAAGTGACTTGAACACAATGAAGGTTCCAAGGCACAAGTCTCGTCGTCCCCTGTGCTGAGGTGAGCAGGCACATGCAACCTCCCTGCAGAGGCCGAGGGAGAGCCCAAGGGCCTCAGACACGGGCATTGTTCTTATCGTGAGCGCCGGGAAGAATCATGTCAGCAAGACTGAAACATATCGGATATGTTCGATCTGTGAATTCGTAACGGCGAATCCCTCACTGGGGCCCACGGTCTGGGTGCTGTGGAGGAAGGTAGGGGTGCGCAGGGCTGTGTGGTTCTTGGGGCGCTGGGCAGGTCTGGCTCCTCCTGTGGTCTCTGCTGCGAATGCGCTTGCTGTGGAGATGTCCGTTTTGTCACTGAATGACAAACGATCAGGGGAAAATAGTCCACGTTTTATTTGGTAGATGTGATCTTGTTATCCAGTGTTTACTTTTGGAAAAAGAGGTGGTGATGATATGTCTGCAGGTGACACTATGCCCCTGCCTTCCTGAGGGGTGCTGGGTCTAGGCGGTGAAGGCACTGGACTGGTTATAGACTCAGTATTGGGATCATTAAGCTGGACCTGGGGTCTTGTCTTGCTACACGAGACTTCCCGGCCTCCATGACTGCGGAGTCCCGGGTTCCACATCACACCCAGTTCTCTGAAATGTGTACTCCCTGTAGTCGCAGGAATACGGAATTAAAAGCCATCTTACTGTTGTATTCACTTAGAAGGGGTCTAGTATTGTTTCTGTACTTAGTGTGTGAGCCACGAAATAAGAAGTTGATCATCTCCTCCAAAGCTGCTGTTTGGGGAGCTGCCTTCGTGACCGATGGAACTTCCCCCAGGTTTGGGAAACGGCAGAGATGCACTGTTTCGTAATCACACGGTGGCTCTCGACCTAATGCACGCCTGTGTAGGCTGCTACACTGAGCTTACAGGTAGTGGAAGAAATTACTTGGCACTCATTTTCAGGCTTGTCCTGTCCGTGTCCTCCGTGTGTTATGGCGGCGTGTCTGCAGACGGGGTCCCCGTGGAAGACAGGTTGCCTCCTGCTCTTTGTGGCACAGCCGCTGCTTAAGGGAGGACTGGATCCCTGGCCTCAGCCCCCGCCTCTGTGTAAACCGGGATTTTGAAAAAGAGTGTGCATTTCAGGGTGAGTTGGCCTCTGACTTTAATACAATTTCTTGCCCTTTAGGAAAAAAAACGCTAAAATCAAGACCGGGTACAAGCGGGAGCACATCAACCTGGGCTGCGACGTGGACTTCGACATCGCCGGGCCCTCGATCCGGGGCGCCCTGGTGCTGGGCTACGAGGGCTGGCTGGCTGGCTACCAGATGAATTTTGAGACCGCCAAGTCCCGAGTGACCCAGAGCAACTTCGCAGTTGGCTACAAGACTGATGAGTTCCAGCTTCACACGAACGTGTAAGTGCACCTGTGGGGCTGGGTCCAAGCGTGTGTGGTCGAGGGGTTGCTTTTCATTATTTTTCTCTAGGTCCGAATTTTAACCACCACCGTAAAGTAAGTTTCTTGGCATCCGATGAGCCAAATGGCCTGCTGCATCCTCTGTTTCCCACCTGCCCATTTCCTGAAGCGTCTTAGGTTCTTCCTAGTCTGTGAACAGTAAATATTGCTGCTGGTCTGCAGATGAATGACGGCAGGGGCACGATGTCATTGCAAAGGGCTGTCCCTTCCCTGCAGTTTTTGTTTTAGCTAACACTATGGGGGAAAAGGTGCAGCTCTCTTTGTGGAATGTCCGAGAATCAGTTTGTTAAGGTGTATGCTTAATGAAATGTTGAAATGGTAGACACATTAGGAGCTGATTATCTCAGTCAAAAACTAAGTATCTTCTCTGGTGGGGCGTTTGAAACTTTGTTAGCTATTGGACAGTGTGGTGAAGGGAAGAGAAGATGACAGGTTAGGAGAGAGCCCCTTGTAACCAAACTTGAGAATTGAAGTCGAGTGATGATTCAGGTTGAGGGAAACAAATATTTCATCCATAAAAATCTTGTTTTAGTTTCATGAGGAATTAACCTGTGGCACAGGTGGGGTCCAAGTTTATTTCTTTCCACTAGAGGTCAGTAAAGAAGTGACTTCTTAAACTTAAGGGAAGTAAATGGTGTTAGTGTGTAAACTAATACTATTTTTATTAATAAAAAGTTTTTGAGGAATTTTAACCGTTAATTAAAAATTTGGAGTCTTTTCCAACTAAACAGTCAGAGGGAAACCACAGAGACAGCCGGTGCAGTGGTTGCCGGGGTGGGGGACGGTGTGGATGCAACGGGGTCCCCGAGGGTCTGGGGTGGGACTGATCCACACCCTGACTGTGGTGCTGGTACACGAGTCTGTACACGTGTTAAAATCTACAGAAATGTACACCAGCAAAGGGTCCATTTTACTGTATGTTAATTTAAAAAAGGCAACATACAAAAAAGTTATAGGAACAATATCACAAGCATGGAAGTGTTTTTTGACTTAGAATTCCTATTGGAGTGGGAAGTGTTCTGGAATTGAATTGGCACCGATTTTAGGCAGAACAGTGGCTGTTAGCCACCTCCCTCACATATCTGAGCTTCAGTATTTTTAATAAGTGACAAGGGGACGTGGTTTGTTTTTGGAACTGGCATGAGGGCAGCTGACACAACTCACCTGGGCTGCCCTGGTGCGTGCAGAGGCCCAGATGTGAGACAGATGTTCTTTGTGCTTCATATAGATGAGTTTGAACAATCAACTCCCTCTGTTTATGGTTTTGAAAGCTCAGTACAGGAAGGCAGTATTACGTTCCTGGTTTTTGAATATTCTGAAAAATCTGACCTTAAAAAAAACAAACACGTTTAAGCCCAAGAAAATTTCCCCATTTGAATATATTACTAAAGTCACTCAAAAATCTACTATATTTGATAAGCTGCTGCTTTGTAGCCTGCTGGGCTGTCTGAAGAAGACAGGATTCCCCGTGAGTCAGGCAGTGCCTGGGGTCTCCCTGTACTTTCTGAGTACAGTGTCTGTCTGGCTGAATTTCAGGGGAAAACTTAAGAATTTAAGATGTATTTTATGAGCATCTACTTTAGCAAGAGCGTTTTGTGAAAAGCAGAATTTGCAGTGAAACAGCAATAATTTGTTCTTAGGTCCTTAAGCCCTTGCTGGATTCCAAAGCACACGGGCTCTGACTTAGTCACCAGTGCTGTTTCCACTGGAAATACCCGAAATAATGAGGCAGAACTTTGACATTGATTTTATGTTGAAAATGTTTGAGAGGGTCTAGACAAGCTCGAAGACCAGCTGATGCAAGGAGAATGATCATTCCTTTTTTTAAAAATTGCAGCATTAAAATTTTTCTTCAATTTTTAATCAAAGGAATCTAAGCCCGTGGTTGTGAAATCAAACAGTGCAAAAGGGCCTATGAAAAGCAGTGGTTCCGCCTGCCTCTGCCTGCTCATCCCAGCTTGCCAGTGGCGGCCACTGTAAGCATTTTGTTTTCCGTGGCTCCCTGCATGGAGAAGGATGCTCTGAGCAGGCACCAGTGTACGCGGTGCATGTAAACGCCCACCCGACAGCAGCAGCGATAGACCACGTATGATCTGTGCCCACCCCAGGCTGTCCGCGAAGGACAAAGTGTGGACTCTCAGAGCTCTTCACATACTGTTTTGGGGGTGCCAGTGACCGCACAGTGCATACAGGCTGTTCCGAGAGTTCAGCTGGGCGGGACAGACGTCCAGATTCCAAGAGCTTGAGTAGGGCCCCACGAGAGGAAGAGGAGGGTGTGAGTGGCCGGGAGGAGAAAGGGGCATTCTCAGTGGCGGGAGTCCATTCAGTGTATTTGGAAGAGAGGAGGGGGTTTCATTCTGAATATTTTTGGAAGACAAACATTTTGTAATGTAGCAAGAAGCTCCCTTTCCAGTTCCCCCAGGACCTTAGGTGCGGCAGTGCGGGTCCCCAGTGTGCACAGGTGGGACGGGCCTGCACCGCAGGTGAGGCTCTTTTGTCACTGCTCCTCCTCCTGGGGCTGGGGTGGTCTTAGCTGCCTCTCCCAGCAGTGGCTGCAGTGCGTGGTGCCAAGGCCTCCACCTGCCTTCTGAGGGACACCTGTGGCCCGGCCTCCTCGCAGTTTCTGGCTGTGTTCTCTTCTCATTTGCTTTTCCTCCCACAGTGTTTTTAATGATAGAGTCGTTTATAAAAGTAGTAACTTAGCATCAGAAAAAAGATCACTCAGAATCCCAATGTCCTAGTTGCTGCTTCTATTTTAAAGCATATGTGGACGCAAACTTTTAAGTTCCGTGCAGCTTGGGCAGTTGACTGTGCTGCGTCTGGGTGTTTCCAGAGGTGGCTGAAATAGCTCTTCTCTCCTTCTGGGCCTGATTCTTACGTCGGTTCCATTCTTACCCAGTTTCCTGTGCTTTAGTGCCTGTTCAAACTTACGGCCTTCTCAACACCAGCGATTAGATCAGTCCGTTCCTGGCATCCCTGTCTTCTGGTAGCCTGGGCGGCTCTGTCTGGGTTCCCAGGGCAGCCTGGCATCTGTGCTGTGCTTGTCCGCAGGAATGACGGGACAGAGTTCGGCGGCTCCATTTACCAGAAGGTGAACAAGAAGTTGGAGACCGCTGTCAACCTCGCCTGGACAGCAGGAAACAGCAACACTCGCTTCGGGATAGCAGCCAAGTACCAGATCGACCCTGACGCCTGCTTCTCGGTGGGTATCTGTGGAATCGCGCGGCTCACAGGCCTGCCTGCTCCTTAGGCTGGAGTCCTTCAGGACTGCTTGAGGACCGTGACTTTGAAGAGTTCCAAATCAGTACAATGATAATGGAGATTGTCTCACTTTGAAAAGAGTTCCAGATGACTGCAGGGATAACAGTGATGGTACTTACCACGCGTGCCAGGCACCGAGTAGAGCCTTTCACGTGTGTGTTATTACGTTTAATCCCCTTTGAGATAGGTGTGCTTTTTCTTTTCTTTTTCTTTCTTTCTCTTTTTTAATCATCCCTGTTTTTACAAATGAGCTGGAAGCTTAGAGAGGTGGAGTAACTTGCCCAAAGGCACACAGCAGGTAAGTGCTGGGCCCTGGATTTGACCCTGCCTGGCCTGCTCTGGAGCCTCTTCCTTTAACCAGCGCCTGTTCCATAAGGCAGACTATAGAAGGGGGTGCTCTGAATCCCAGGGTTCTAAATGTTCATTTCCCCCTCAGTTTTCATTCTTTCTTAGCTGCAGCCTTGCTCACGGGCCCTTGGGTTGCTTCACAGTTCTTGCAGTAAATCCGGTTGGGCGCATTTCTGTTGTCACAGGGCACCGCAGGCTCTATGGCGGGACGAGGAAGTCTCACGTTGTAGAACGGTTTCTGTACTGGTTTGTGTAATTTATGGAAAGTCTATTTAAGTCTCCTGAACTGGGAACTGCATTTGGCTCCGTTAATGTTAGGCACTTAAAAACAAGGGAAAGGGGGCCTCGTTATTTAGATGGTGTGAGCCAAAAGGAACAGCTAGAAGGGACACCGGCCACCAAGAGGCCCTCCTTCTCCTTGCTTTGCTCTTCTGAGCGATGTCAGATCTCAAAACATGCACCTAAATTTGGTATATTTCATAGTGAATTTAATGAATCTCCTGAACAAGGTGGTCATGAAAAAGGATAGTCTGATTCTAAAGTCTAGAGTTGGTTGATTAAAAAGCTTTTACTCATTTTGGAGATGGAAGCGTGAGGTACTTAACATTTTCACTCTGTCTTGTCTTTTCCCTGACCAGGCTAAAGTGAACAACTCCAGCCTGATAGGTTTAGGATATACTCAGACCCTAAAGCCAGGTATGTGTTCGTTGTGTGTGACATCAGTTCTTTGTCTTAAAAAAAATTGTGGTGCTGGTTTGCTGATTCATGTCATTGCTTAGGAAATGCTTATATAGTACATTGTAAATGAGCATATGTAAAGTTTATGATTAAATGTTTATAAAAGAGTACACTGTCATTATAAAACATTTGGAGAATATGAGAAGTAGTAGGAGAACAAAAGGCCAAGGCTACCATTTTCACATTTTTAGTTATTTTCTTTCATCCACTTTTCCAGTGTGTCCATAATGCTTAATACTTATTTCTAGCAGGTTCTCAAAACTAAGCTATGAATCATTCCCATTTAAAAAGACAAAGAAATAGGAAAAGTGGTGTTCAAGTTTCCTCTGTACCATCAGCTGGGCCAGTCCACAGTGCATTATAGCTCCAGGAGATAATACTGCCTTTGGACCCTGGAAATCTAAGATTACAGGCTACTCCCTGGAATCAGGCTGCTCCAGGGAAGATCAGCTTGTTGTGTGCGTACGTGGGTATGTGTGCACGCTACACGTGTGTGTGCACACTGTGAATGTGAATGTCAGGCCTCAGGTCTGATTCAGGATTGGGGTTCGTTGCAAGGGAGGGTTGCTGAAGCAGCTCACTGCATGGTACCAGGGGTAGAGACACTGATTGTAGCAGGGAAGAGTGGATTTGGGTAGGCTCCTGGTCAGTGGGATAATTACAGTTGTTTTATATGCTCACTTTGATGGTGTTAGGTAGCAAGGATTGAAGGGCCGTGTAGTTTGGCCCTGCTGATAACACCTGGAATAGGGTCTGAATTTAGTGTTAACCTTTTTTTTGTTGTTGTTGTTGCCCGGACTAGAGTGTCATGGCATCAGCCTAGCTCACCTCAACCTCCTGAGCCCAGCAACCTCAAACTCCTGGGCTTAAGCAATCCTCCTGCCTCAGCCTCCTGAGTAGCTGGGACTACAGGCATGTGCCACCATGCCCGGCTAATTTTTTTTTTCTATATATATTTTTAGCTGTCCAAATCATTTCTTTCTATTTTTAGTAGAGACGGGGTCTCGCTCTTGCTCAGGCTGGTTTTGAACTCCTGACCTTGAGCAATCCTCCCGCCTCGGCCTCCCAGAGTGCTAGGATTACAGGCGTGAGCCCTGCGCCCTGCCTGGTGTTAACCTTTCTTCTCTTTTCTTTCCTCCATCCCTTTTTCCCTCTCCCTGGTGTTGCCCCTTGCAGGTATCAAACTGACGCTGTCAGCTCTGCTGGATGGCAAGAATGTCAATGCCGGTGGCCACAAGCTTGGTCTAGGACTGGAATTTCAAGCATAAATGAATACTGTATAATTGTTTAATTTTAAACTATTTTGCAGCATAGCTACCTTCAGAATTTAGTGTATCTTTTAATGTTGTATGTCTGGGATGCAAGTATTGCTAAATATCATGTTAGACCTCCAGGTTAAAGATGGTTCAGCTTTAAGGTGTTACCCTTTCAGAGGTACAGAAGAAACCCGATTCCAAAAAAGGTCTATTCAGCTGTAGACTTGGGGGGAACTTGGTGGCTCCTCTAGAGATGCCAGGTTTCTTTTTTATCTAGAAATGGCTGCAAGTGGAAGCTGATAATGTGTAGGCACTTTGTAAATTCATATTGAGTAAATGAATGAAATTGTGACTTCCTGAGAATTGAACCTTGGTTTCCTAACCCTAATTGAGGAGAGGCTCCTTGCTTAATGGTGTGTACAAACTCACCTAAAAGGGACTTTTTAAGACAGATCTTCGTGACCTGTTCCCACCCCAGTCCATTATCACCTCTTTTACACCAAAAGGTTTGCAGGGTGTGGTAGCTGTTTCTTTGTGCCATTTTGGGGTGGAGAGGGTGGATGTGGTGAAGCCAATAATTCAGGACTTAATTCCTTCTCGTGTTGTGGTTTTTTGCCCTTGCACCAGAGTATGAAATAGCTTCTAGGAGCTCCAGCTCTAAGCTGGGAAGTCTGTGTGATTCTAATCACATGGTGACAACACTCAGAATCTAAATTGGACTTCTGTTGTATTCTCACCACTCAATTTATTTTTTAGCAGTTTAATGGGTACATTTTAGAGTCTTCCATTTTGTGTGGAATTAGATCCTCCCCTTCAAATGCTGTAATTAACATCACTTAAAATAAAACTTGAATAAAATATTGAAACCTCATCCTCTTCCTGTTGTCTTTATTGATAACAATGTAAATAAACATGGCACTTGTTTAGATTTGTTCTTTGTGTAACTGATCACCCGAAAACTGTGGGCCTCAGTATTTGTCATACTGTCTTCATCAGGTTTATAAGGACTTGCACTATTTCTAAGTGAACGATTAAAATTTGTCCACAGATAATGGTTCCTAGTGGTTGCCGATGTCAGGTACAGTATTAAAATATTTTTAAGTGTATGAAGGGCGCTCTGAGTATGAGGGAATAGTTCCCTCACCAGTTACTTATTAACTGTCTGCCTTCGTATGCAGCATATTGCAACATCATTGTGCCAATGCTGTGAGTTCACGGTATCTCACCAGTAAAGAGAATTGAGACATCTGGTGTGAGGACAAAGTGGACGAAGAATCAGGGAAGAGGACTGCAGTGTGTTTATCCTACATAAGCTGTGTAAAGTCTGAAGCAATCTCCAAACAAGCAGAAGCTCGGATTGAGAGGCTTGTTCATTAAACTGAGTGGTATTTTCTGTACTCACAGAAGCGAAAGCTCCTGGGGCACTTGGGGAGGACTTTGCACCTTGGCTGACCTGGAAGGTTTGCAATAACGACGGGCTTGTGGTGGATTTCAGGAAATGAGCAGATGAATGACTTCTTGGTTCTCTTAACACAGGGTTTGTGTGCTTCTGAGCTGTCACCAGGGTCAGATAAAGGCAGTGGGGAAACCAGACTCAGGAGTAGAACACAGGCCCTTCTCTACTCTTTAGAGCGGCAGCTCAGTGGAGTCTCAGGGGCAAATAGCAGCAATCTTCTGTGAGGAAATTATAGATGCCAGAGTGGTGGAGCTGTGGGCACAATAAATGTCTTGCTGTATGCCACATTGATTTTCCTGAAAATTGATCAAATGAAACTTTTATGGTTTGAAGCCCATAGCTGTTTATTAAGGAAACATTCCCAGAACCGACATACAGATCAAAGCATTGTGCCAGGGCCCTAAAGTGAACTTCTTGGAAGTTTCTAAATTTGCATTTTCATATGGGGGGGGGGGTTAAGTTACAAAACTTAAAAAGTAATAGCTTATTTTAGGAAAACTTGGAAGCTATTTACAATGGCAACTCCTTACCCCTACTTCACAGCCGCCTTCCCTGCTTTTCCTCCCTAATACATACCATCTCATAGAAACTATGTTTTGCACCATCGTCTCCCTCAGGACAAAATAAACTCCACGAAGGCAGAGGGGTTCCTTTTTTTTCCACTGCTGTATCCTTAAACATGGAGAGGTGCTAAATATTTGCTGAAAGAATAATTGTAAGGAAAGATAATAAAAATGACTTGTCATTCCACCATCCAGGTATGACCACTGTTAGCACGTTTCTTTTGCTTTTGTGAGGGGAAGGGCAGTTAGCTTTTGTCATCAGTCCACTTTACACAGTTAGATCTTTTAAAATTGTTTAAAAACGCTTTTATTGGCTGCATGGTATCCCATCACGTGGGAGACGGGGACAGTCCAGCACCCGACACGCCACACCCCTGACCAGCGGCCGAGAGCACAGCGCGCTCCCGCCCGCCCCTCGCCGCAACTCCCATCTCCTTCCTCCTAGTCCTTTTCCCAGAGCCCCGCCTCCAGCTGCGACGTCATCACGCTGGGACGCAGGTGCCTAGGGCCGCGGCGCCCTGCGCAGCGTCTGACGTCACGACGTAGAGCCTAGCAACAGCGCAGGCTCCCGGCAGAGTCCGTTATGGCCGCCGCCGCCCTGGGGAGGATGAGCGGGGCCGCGCAGGCGAAGCTGCTGCCGGAATCGGGCATGCGGGCCGCGGCGGGGCTGGCGCGGCCGCTGGTCCTGGCGCTCCTGCTGGCGTCCGCCGCCATCTCCAGTGGTAAAGGGGGCGCCGCGGCTGGGCGGGCGCGCGGGAAGGCGGGGAGGGCCGGGCGCAGGCCGGGAAAAGGGCTCTGCCGAGTGTCCCGAGCAGACGGCGAGGTGTAGTTGGGGCAGGCTCTCTACGGGTCCGAGCAGGGAGAGTATGGTCTGATGGGGTCCGAGGCGGTGGGGTCTCCAAGGGGCCTGAGAAGTGGGGTTGGGAGATACGGGAACCAGGATGTGACGGTGGGTGGGGAGGGAGGAGTGGGGGCCAGAGAGCCTTGAAGAACCGGCAGCCGCAGGGGATGGTGGCGGTGGGGGTCCCCAGAATTTCTTGGAGTGGGAAGTTAGGAGGATCTAGAAGAGAGGGCGGAGGAGACAGGGGCCGAGGAGATGGCCGGGGCGAGGGGGTGTGGTGTCTGGGGAGGATCCTGAGATGAGGGACTCAGGGGCCCAGCAGGGCCGAGGAAGGATGGGGGTTTTCCAGAACAAGTGAGGTAAAGACCGTGGTGGGCAGGGGTAGTGACACAGTGACCGGACTGAGCTGGCTGAATATTTCTGAGAGGGGAAGTGAAGGGAAAGGACCTGTCTTCGGGTCCTGGTGCATCTCTGAGGTCTGGTAGGTTCCGGTGGTTGCTGGATAGTCCGGCCCGGCCCGGTGCAGTCTCGCACCTGAAATCCCAGCGGGAGGATGGCTTGAGCCTAGGGCTTCGAGGTTAACTGTGAGCGATCATCCGCCACTGTGTTTCAGCTGGGGTGACAGCGAGACCCCCTGTCTTTAAAAAAAGAAAAGACCACTGGGGTGTTGGTTCCCTGAGGGGCTTGGGAGGGGGAGAGGAGTTTGGGAACAAAGGAGATTCTTTGTAAACATGGTTCCCCTTCCCTGTGTCTTAGGTTAACATGGACAGCCCTGCCTCATTTTAATGGATCTGTAGGATTTGATTGAGAAAGGATTTCTTTTCTTGCAAATGTTATATTGTGAAATCAAGATATTGAAGGCTTTATTGAGAAATGAGGAAATCTGCAAACCAGGGCCTGATACTTAGTGGGGGAAAGTCCACTAATAAGAACTTACGATGATTAAGCAGTATGTTGTTTAGTAGTCCCATTTTAATTTCAGGCCAAGACACAATCCTGCATTTTTCCCTAAATTTTTTTTTGAGTTTTCCGATGCAAAACAGTGTGAACTAGGATAGTGTTTTCGTACTTGCCAACAGGGCCTGTCTAGCCCTACGTTCCTCTACGACAGTTCTGTGGGTACATACTTACGTTTCCTAGCAACACTTCAGGATTGCCCTCCCAGAGGTGTTTGCAAGTCTGTGGGGAAAATCTTAGGTCCATTTTCTCCAGGCCCTTTCATCATTAGTAAAATGTAATGAGGATTTCCCTGCTTTATGAAGATATTCCTGTTCTTAAAGTATTAAATATGAAATGTCCAATTTCAAATAAAAAATATAGTTTGTTATATCTCAATGAGCAGTACAATTAATCAAAGTATGTGCCTAAATTATCAAGTTTTGCCATCTTAACGGTAGCTAGTTTATGCCAGCAGCAAAGAAGCCTGGAGAGGGCGAGTAGCGATGAAATTGAGAAAGGTGTTTTCCACAGCTTGTTGAGAATTGAATATTTTTCCTTGTAAGAAGTGGTCCAAAGCCTGGAAGAAGTGGTAGTTGGTGCAAGGTCTGGTCAATGTGGTGAATGACAGTTTCCAAGTCCAGTCTTGGTAGTTTGAGCAGCGTTGTTTGTGTGACACATGGTTGAGCATTGTCTTGCAAGGATTGGGCTGTCCCTGTTGACCAATCTTGGCTACTTAATCACAATCATCCTCATCATTTTGTTCAGTTGGTTACAGTAGACATCCACTGTAATTGACCAGGTTTTGTGAAGCTGTTGTGGATAATACCAGTGCTGGACCACCAAACAGACACCATTAGCTTTTCTCGATGAATATTTGGTTTTGGACTGTGTTTCGGCACTTCATTTTTATCCAACCATTGTGCTGAATGCTTGCAATTGTCAAAAAGAATCCATTTTTCATCACCTGTAATAATACAGTGTAGAAATGGTTCGTCTTTATGTCATGACAGCAAAGAAAGGCAAGCTTCAAGACAATTTCTCTTTTGATGCTCATTTAATTCATGTGGAACCCATCTATCCAAGCTTCCTAACCTTGCCCATTTGTTTCAAATGGTACAATATTGTTGGAATAGTAACGTCAAACCTTGCTGCTAATTCACGTGTAGATTGAGATGGATTTGCTTCCACTACAGCTTTCAGCTCATCATTATCCACCTTGGTCTCAGATCACCCATGTGGCTCATTTTCAAGATTAAAATCACCAGAATGGAACTTCTCAAACCATCGACGTACTGTGCGTTCATTAGCCACATCCTTCCCAAACACTTCGTTGATATTTCGAGCTGTCTGTGTTGCATTGGTTCCATGATGGGACTCATATTTGAAAATGACATGAATTTTTGACTTATCCATGGTTTTACAAAACCATGGATGCTTTAAAAAAAATTTGACAGATAATCACAAGCCAAACTGTACATTTGAAATACTGAGGATGTACCTTCACAATAAAAATAAAACAAGAAGTGTCAAAATGAAATGTCAACTATCAAACTTAGTACTTAAGGAAATTGGACATTTCATACTTAATAACCCATACTTAAGTAGCATCACTGTTTTGATCACTTAATGAAAAAAAATGACATTTAAACATTTATATTTCTTGCTAGAATGCTTAAGAGACATGGTTTGGGGACATATATCTGGTAGCTGTAGTTTCAGAAACAACTTTTCCCCCTAAGATATGGTTGAAAATCTTGTGATGGGTGTAGGTGTAAGGTAAGCGAGGTGAAGTGTGGAGTATTAATTAAAGTGTCCTGTAGTCTCTGTTTCTATTTGTTAGAGCCCCATAAATGTTGTTACAACTGGGACAATTGACGAACTCTTTATCTTTTTTTATTAAGTCTGTATATATATACACCAATTTTAAATGTTACAAATCTAGATTGTTCTCTCTTGAAAATAACTTAAATGAAAATGAACATATATACTTTTAATAGGGGAGCAGCTCCATGGCAGTACAGTATGCAAAGCTGGGGACAATATAACTTTTATAAGCATACCTTATGGTGGAGTAATTTCAAAGTAATCCCTCTTGTAATAAGAAAACTAGTCTAGAATGTGTTAAGTTCCAAATTTCAAGTGAGTGTACACAAAGTTAGAAAAATCTACCACCTTAGATTTATTTAAACTCATTCCATATTAGATTTCGTAAAATTTCAATGCTTGGGTATATTCTTGGCAATCTGTAAGAATTTTTAAGTTTTATGTTTTTGTTTTGATAAAGTCTAAAAAAATTAACATAAGTACTTTGGATCCCTAGATGACCAAGTCTTGGTCATGCCCTTTCAGAAGTGCCTGCTTCTCTGCATTTGCCATTGTATTGTTCTCAATTGTCATCTAAATTTAATGGGCAATGCATTCAGCTTTTAAGGCAATGTTTCTCAAACCCGTGTGTGAGTGAATTCTCAGGGTCCTTTGCATTCTTAAGTTTGAAAAATGCCAATCTAGTTTTATTTTAAGGCAGTTAAAAGAAAAGAGAAGAGGAGAATTAAATTCAGAAAATTTTATTTAGGTTTAAAATGTTAAGTTTTAGAGAAGTAATATCAATTAGGAAAGGGTAGAAATGGAAGATTTAGAAGTCTAAAGTAATTTATTTGTTTGTAGAAGCTCAACAGTTAAATCCATGCAGTCAGAGTTGTCACCTTGTTCTGAATCCTTTTCATGTCTGACTGGATCAACTTCTCTGACTTGAGGGAGAGGAGGCCCTTACGGGGCGTAGGGAAAGTGTGTCCTTAAGGGAGAGTCAGGTTTCAGTTATCACAAGAAAGCCAAGGGTGAAAGAAGGCTTTGCTGATGGCTGGGAATTCCAGAACGCACAGTGAGGGCTTCTTTATAAGCATTCTCATCCCCGTCAGCTTGTGTCCTTTAAAGATATAACATTATTCCAAAAGTCAAACATAGTAAAACAATTCCTTTAAAAGTTAAGGTTAGTTAGTTGGCTCCCAGTTATTTTAATTTTAAATATTATTTAAAAACATGTTTTCCTACACTTGGGCAGGAAAATTAAATGTATCAGAGAAATTATAATTTGTAAATTCCTGAATTGTAACTATAATTAGTTGAAGTGAGAAATGTAAAAATTCTTTTCAGAAATTTCTGTTAATAGTTTTCTGAGTAGTACACTCAATTGTAGGTCTTGTTTTATTTCTCTTTTCTTCCAGTTAAAGATTTCAAGAAAATGAAACTATTGAAAATGTTTTAAGAGGGTTTTACTAATTTACTAAATTTTTTACTGACTTACTAAATTATTTTTCTGGGAGACTTTATTCACTCCATTTGAAACTGGCTATTTGTTTTTCTATACAAAATAGATGTCAACTGTGGTTTATAAGCCAGAGTGTATTCACATAAACAAAGAGTTGTCTGTTAGATTGTTGTGTGAAGGCACACATTTGTGAAAACCCTGGAATGACTTGGTTTAATCTTACTCTTATAAAATATCTTACTTTAATTTGGTAGACTTTAAAATATCTGAATATATTTACATCTCACATGAGAGGTTTTTTTTTTTTTTTAAGTGTAATTGATGTCCTTGAAGTTCTTCAGCAGATACTACATTAGATCATAAATTAGAAACTTAAATTTCAACAGGGATTCCTCTGTTGAATCTTCCTCTATTGATTCTTCTCGGTATATAGAGTTATTCATGTAAATAATTTTACCTTTACTTTAGTGAACCATGCTGAGCAGGTAGCAGCATAGGGACATAAGAATTTGAATGTATTTAGTGTCATTTTCCATACCTAAATTGCCTTTTCCAGTCTTTAAAATAGTCTAGTTGTTTAGCTTTCAAGTTCTAGTTTCTGATTTTTGTCCTTTAGTTTTCTCTTTCTTCTTCCTGAGGATACTTTTTTTTTTTTTTTTTTTTTAAGATTTAAGAAAAGGAATCTTCTGGTTCAGGTGTCATTTAGAAATACTGTCTACAGCTTGCTTTATAGTTTCTCTTGAATTTGTTATATTGTGTTGATAGGGTTAGATCCAGATTCCATCTTTTTTGTGACCTACTTGAGCCAGAATCAGCCACCGTCTTTCTGTTCTGGGTGCAGAGGGGACTCTGGACGAGGAAGACTGAAGTCCACCCTCCTTGTGACATGGAAACGAAGGATGGGTGAGGGCCGTGTGTGGACTTCGCCACTGTGACCTAAAGTCGGACCCTTCTCTTTGCTTTGGTGGCAGGCTGTGTGGTGCAGTAGGTCCTTACGCTGCTGAAGTTGTTACTATCCGGCAAAGCAATTGTTATCTGATGAATAATTGAGTAAGAAATGTAATTGATTGCTGGCTATTGAGACTTCATAATTGGTTCTCAAGAGAAAGCTATAGGAATTTAGCAGAGAGAAATGCTTAGTGAAATTTGGGTAAATATGCTTTTAGCTTGGTGGAGATTTCAGTTTAATGTTCTTTATTTGTTTATTTCAGTTGTGTCGACTGATGGTTCACCAAGCCAAACCGTACTCAACGCACATGTTTCTACCCCAGACACAAATGCTGTAACACATGAAAACCAAACGAAACCTTCTGTGTCCCAAATTAGTACCACTGTCCCCCCCACAACTGGTACAGAGAAAAGTGGAGGAGCATCTGTGGCCCCTCGTCCCTCGCCTACTACTTCTCTGTCCCAAGAGGAAGCTGATAACAACGAAGATCCCAGCATAGAGGAGGAGGATCTTCTCACGCTGAATAGTTCTCCATCCACAGCCAAAGACACTCTGGACAATGGGGACTATGGAGAACCAGACTATGACTGGACCACCAGCCCCAGGGAGGACGAGTCTGATGACACCTTGGAAGAAAACAGAGGTTACATGGAAATTGAACAGTCAGTGAAATCTTTTAAGACCCCATCTTCAAATATGGAAGAGGAAGATAGCCATTTCTTTTTTCATCTTATTATTTTTGCTTTTTGTATTGCTGTTGTTTACGTTACATATCACAACAAAAGGAAGGTAAGTCTGGGATTTTTCAGCCCCTCTAGGTGCCTTATTTTTTTTTGGAGACAGAGTCTCACTCTGTTGCCTGAGTTAGAGTGCTGTGGCGTCAGCCTAGCTCACAGCAACCTCAACCTCCTGGGCTCAAGCGATCCTCCTGCCTCAGCCTCCCGAGTAGCTGGGACTATAGGCATGCGCCACCATGCCCAGCTAATTTTTTCTATATTTTTAGTTGTCCAGCTAATTTCTTTCTATTTTTAGTAGAGACGGGGTCTCGCTCTTGCTCAGGCTGGTCTTGAACTCCTGGGCTCAAACAGTCCTCCCGCTTCGGCCTCCCAGGGTGCTAGGATTACAGGCGTGAGCCACCGCACCCGGCCTCTAGTTGCCTTTTGCTATCTCAGTCATATTTCTTATTAATGCTTTTGATGATTCAGGGTTTTTTTTTTCCTTCCTTTTGCCAAATTTAAATTGATGGTAAAATATTGAGATGTCGAATCAGTTTATAAATCTGTTGTATATTTTAACAAATTATAGACAGAATGCTTGACTATATGTGCTTCTAAAAAACTAGTCAAATTATTTCTTAATGAGCAATACCAAAGCGCAGTGATTTTTTTTTTAAGGTTTTATATCTTAATTTAGCATTACTACGTCAGTGGGAATACTTGTGGAGAAAAAGTATTAATCTAATACTTACCTTTTAATTTATTGAGCATTGAACTTAATGATTTTTTAATAACTTTTTCTGGTTATAAAAGTATTACATGTTTATTTTAGGGAATTCAGAAAACACAGAAGCATTTAGAAAAGAAAATTTAAGCTATTACCCAGAAAATTATTAACATTTTGGTATAGAGTTTTATATCTTTTTACCTAACATATCATGAGCATTTTCCATATCATTAATATTCTTTAAAAACATGATTTAATAGGTGCGGAAATGATTCAGCTATTTTCCTATTGGGCATTTCGACAGTTTCCAATTTTTGGTTCAGAAATAATATTGTGGTGAAAATTTCTGTGCCAGAATGGGTCTGGTGGATCCCATGAGGTGAAGGAGGCAGAGGCAGGACCGGATAGGTTGGTTAGTGTGAGGGCACCTTGGCACTGTGTAGTCCCAGGGCTGAGCAGTTGAGCCTTTCAAGATACTTAAAGGGAGATCAGACATATAATTTGCTTTTAATACTTACTGGTCAGGAAGTGTCAGTTCTTGACTTTGTTGTAACTTACTTTATGATTCCCTAAAAGCCATCTACCCTTTGGGGCCTTGATTTTCTTACCTGAGAAATGGTGAAACTGGACCAGATAATTTCAAAATGCCTACCAGCTTTTTTGAGAATCAGTGAATCTAGTAATAGTTTGAAAATAGCCAACAAACAAACCCTTCTGGTTATTTGTAGTTAATGATTTCTCACTAGTTTTGTAAGTGTAGCTGGACAGAATTTGGAATGCCAGTGATGCTGTATCCGAGTATGTAGTGTTGGGCCATCTCTGTTGTGAACACCTGAGGGACTTGTTAAACAAGTGGGTCCCTGGGCTCCACCTTGCGCATTAACTCAGTCTCTGAAGGTAGAGCTCAGGAATCTGAGTCTGTAACACATGTGCCTGTGTACATTGAAATCTGAGAAGCTTTGTCTAGCCTTGTTTACAATATGGAAAGCAAAGTAGCCTTTTTGTTGTTAATATTTTATTTTTTGTATTTGGGAACCTAGGAGAGAGATTTTTCACTTGTTATAAAAATGTTTACCATATTCTTTGTTTTCCCGTTTGCATATTTAATTGATTTTGTTTTATTCCAGATTTTCCTTCTGGTTCAAAGCAGGAAATGGCGTGATGGCCTTTGTTCCAAAACAGTGGAATATCGTCGTCTGGATCAGAATGTTAATGAGGCAATGCCTTCTCTGAAGATCACCAATGATTATATTTTTTAAAGCACTGTGATTTGAGTTTGCTTATTATGTAATTTTGTTTGCTTGACTTTTTATATGATATTGTGCAGATGTTTGCCACAGGCAGTTGGTACTTAAATGAGAGGTGGGTCTCTCTTTTGCCTTGGTGCTTTGGAAATTCAATGTCACAAACAAGGAGTATATAATTTTTTATCTGTACTTTTAGAGCTGAATTTAATCAGGTGTCCAAAATGTGAGTTAAACATTACCGTATATTTACACTGTTAGTTTTTGTTGTTTTAGTTTATTATACTTCTTATGGAATTATTAGTGATGCTACTTTTGAAAGATTCCAAACTTGTAACTAAATTCTGACCTATCTGGTACTGCTGACTCAGATTCACTCTCTGCCATCCAGATACTATTTTTTAAGCACATATTTCTCTGTGGTCCCAAACTGTAATGTACAAGCGTATGTGTTGATAATGTTTTGCATTTCAGTAATATTTTTTTCTTCCAAGAAAACGGCTTTGGATATTTTTAGATAATTTAAACATAATTTAAGATATGATATTGCACAATCTGACCACAATTTTAGATAATCCATTAAATGTGTCTAGAAATTCTGGCAATAGAGACTGCCGTTTGCTGTGCACATAGATAAAATGTTACAGGGATACCATTTTTTGGTCTGAATTACTAAATTAAGTTTAGAGGTAGGAACTGTGGTAAAATATGAAATACATGCACAGTTACTTTCAGTTGGCAATTGATTGTAGCTTGGGTTTCTCCAAGGTTTCAAGCAATGGGCAGAGTTTAAAACTATATCAGATTTGTTCACTTTATTATTTTATAGTAGCTTTGAATAAATCTGAGGGTCATTATCACTTAAATAATATGGTATGTAGGTCTTTCAAATTAAAATTTCATTCAGAAATGAATGAAATTGTTTGTAAACATGAATGAAGTTGTTTGTATACATAAAGGATATATGTGCACAATGACCTTTTTCCCCCCTGAACTTGTTTTATTTTCTTAGTTTTTTTTTTTTTTTACAGAACTGGAAATTATTTACTTTTTTCATTTTTTTCTGTATTTTATCATAGAGAATTGATCAATATGTAAATATGTGATTTGCACCATGGCTGACTTACAAGTGTCACTATAACTTTTTAGAAAACATAACCCCTAATATATGTTAATCAAGGCCCAGGTGAGCCAGTGGGCTGTGTTTTGTGTAGAGATGGGACAAGAAGGCCGTCCATCCTGCCTCTTAGGTGGACAGCGTACTTTCCTGATAGGAAGGGAAGCACAGTGGAAATACACCTGAACTGTTTTATTGCAGTAATTTTTTTCATATCTGAAATTGTATTATTTAATATTTTGAATAAGATTTTAAAAAATAAATGGCAAAGATACAAATCCACGATTTTACAAGTGTGTTTCATCCCAGTGATGACAGTTGGGGGTGAACGGGGGTGGAGTTAGTCTGGGAGGAAGCTAACCTGACTAGCTTGCCGTCCTCCCTCTCGGTAGCAGAACCCGCCTTTAGGAATTCCGCGTACGTTTTCAAATCCTTGTCGAGGTCTGATCTACTGGTAGGTGCTGAAGTTTATGGAAAACTGTAGCAAAGTAGGATGGCGAAAAAAGTAAAACAGCTAATTCAGTGTGCTCTTTTTAGCATCCTGGGGTCCCTATTGTCTGGGATGGAAGGTTCCTTCAACCTGAGGGTCATCCCCCTCCGTGGATCTGGGCTCTTTGGGGACTTCCTGGTGGCACAGTGTTTGCCACCTAAGTCCCAGCACTGCAATCAAATAGCCTCGGACTTGTGGAGCATCAGCGTGTACATGGATTAAAAATGCCGCTGGAGTCTTGCAGAGGCGCTTGAGCTGCTGGACTAGTGACCCGAGGCCCGCGTTTGAGTCTCACGCCAGTCGTGTGTCCTACTCCTGTGTGGTGTCTCTGCTCCCTTCTCCCCCACTCGCTTCTGGAGAGACAGCAGCTCTGCACCAAGTGTTGGTGCTAATAGGTTACGTTTTATCTTAGCTGAAAAGGAACGTGTTGAAACTCGAGAGGCAGTTAGATGCGATAGGCGTGTCCTGACTGGGGTTTCCTGGTTTGCACGTGCACTGAAGAGGCGCGCGCAGGCTCTGGTAGAACGTCCGCAGCTGGCCCCAGACTGAGCGCCTTGAGAGCAGGACCCGGCTTCACTCCTCTCCAGCCCCAGACTTAGCACTGCCTGGCACCCACCGGGCCCCTTTAAGTCATCGTTCAGGGAAGTATTATAGAAATTAGATGAGGAGACCATGGCAACCCAGGCTGTGCGCAAGATCACATAGCCGGCGTGTAGTCTGATACTGCTGACGCCCTGGACACACGACTGCACGCAGGGGTCAGAGCCAAGGTGTAGCGTGTCCGTCTTTGCACGTCCGCATTCCTGCGTGAAGCTAAAGCACACAGTAACTGTGAGATGTCACCCTGCTCCCCAAACCCGGGTTCCAACAGCAGCTGTAGCTGTGTGAGATGTCACCCCGCTCCCCAAACCCAGGTTCCGACAGCAGCTGCTGCCCACCGAAGGTGAGGGCGAAGGTCACTGCTGGCGTAACTGCCACAGTGTTCCGGGTCTCCCCATCCTGCGTGCGTGTGTGTGTGTGTGTGTGTGTGTGTTTGCATGTGTGGGGCGTGTGTGTGTGTTTGCGTGTGTGGGGTGTGTGCATGTGTGTGTGTTTGCGTGTGTGGGGTGTGTGCGTGTGTGTGTGTTTGCGTGTGTGTTTGCGTGTGTGGGGTGTGTGCGTGTGTGTTTGCGTGTGTGGGGTGGGTGCGGGTCGGGGCTGGCTTCGCCCTCTGCCTCCTTCCAGCCTGGCTGGGAGGAAGTTCATCCTTCGCAGCGGAAGTCCACGAGGTTAAAAGTGCTCTGAGGATCAGCTGTCTTCCAAGGGCTCAGCAAAGAAGGCCGTGCTGAGGGTTGTCAGTCTGGCCTGATCCAGCACAGCCTGCACCAGAGTATTATGGGGTGGTTCTCTTCAGTTGGCTGGATTCTGTTTACTTGCGTTTTCACTGTGATGTTAGGAGGGGAAGTTGCTGGGACAGACAGATTCGGGAAGTGAGCTGTGGCCGTGTCTGACTCATCTCGGTGGCCCCCGGTGCTGCTGACCCCCTGGCCAGGCTGTGCAAGTGGCTGCAGGGAGCCTGCTTTGGGTAAGCAGCAGCTTCCAGCCTCCGAGCTAGAGCCCCGCTCTCTTCCAGCTCCTTCCTAAGGAGTCCAGACATCTGCTGCCGTTCACAAGGCCCCGCTGCTTACGCAGGAAGCCTTTCTCCCCCGACGACCTTTGCATCTCTGCTCTGAAACCCGTGCTGCTCTCTCTCACAACCCCAAACCGCCCCATTTCCCTGTTGGGAAACCCCGGGATGCCATGCCGGGAACCCGTGACCTCCTGGACGCCTTTCTCCTCACAGGGCCCTTTGTGCTTCTCTCCCAGGCCACCCTTGGTGTGTGGACGGGACAGTCTCGCACCCGAGACCGCGCCCAGGAGCAGTGCCTGGCAGGGGCCCTGCGGTCACACAGGTCTGGGTCGGATTCCCCTCTCGGCTCGGAGTCCTCCCCAGGCCGTTTTGCAGCCTCCAGAGAGACAGACACATTTTCTGACCGTTCCCAGGAAGTAAGGACGGGTCAGGGGTCTCGAGGGCCTTGCTGGGGCTGAGGTTGTCCTGGCCCGTGTCGCACCTACCTGGTCTTCTAGGAAGACCTGGGGAGAAACGAGGGGGAAGGAGGGGTGCAGTTGAGGCCAGGGCGGCATGACCTTGGTCTGAATTCTCTGTGTTTGTGCAACCTCCCACCTCGTGAAACGAGGGATGGGTTAGCTCACGGGTCTGTTAGGCAGAGTAAATGGCTGGATGTTTGCGAGAGGACTGTGCGCGTGGGGAGGAGGCTTCACCATGTCACTGACCACAGAAGAGCCAGCTCAAGCCTTGGGCCCAAGGAGGGACAGCCTGAAGGAGCTGCTCAGCAGTGGCCCACAGTTCTGGGGTGCCTTCCCGGCTCCCCCAGCCCCCAGCCCCGGGGCTCCCCTGGCAGCCGGTCAGAGCCGCATTTATCCCGAACCACCCAGGCGTGCACGGTCCTGTTAGGTAACAGATGGGGTTTCCTTGGAGCCTCCCAACCCGATTCCCTGTTCTCCATCCTCTTCTTTCCCTGAATCAGGCCCAAAGGGTCCTTCCCATCATGCCCTGAGCTGTTCCCAGGAACAGAGAGGCAAGAAGCAAGGGGACCCAGGACCCCGGAGAGGCGGCCACCTGGGCTCCGTAGCGCGTGGAGCCTCCTCTGGGGAAGCGAGGATGGAGGCAGGGCTCGGGCCGCGGAGGTCACGCGCAGGTGTCCGCACTTGGCCATCACCACGGTGGCATTAAATGCCGCACACCTGGACTCCTTTCGCTCGGGCCCTGTGCTGCGTGCTGGGACGACAGAGTGGGTCAAACGGACGCTGTCCTTGTGGTGTCCGCTGTCAGGTGGAGAAGAAAAACAATTAGTCACAGCGAAGTGTGGCAAGTGCTACAAGCTGAAAACCGTATTTCACTTTTCCCCCAACGTCAGTGTAACTTAGACTTGTTCCAAGAGCAGCGAACGCCGAGTGGAGACCTACTACGGACCGGCACTCCCTGTCCTGCGTGTGCTCCGACCCGACAAGGTACTTACTGTCACTGTCCCCACTTAGCAGATGAGGAGACAGAGCACAGAGTGTTTAAGTAACTTGCACAAGGTCACACAGCTGATAAGGGAGAGCTGGGATTTCAGTTAAGGCCCCGTTTCCCCGGACTCCCTGTTCTCCGTCACTGATTCCCTGTTGCTTGGAAAACAAGAGCCACGGCAAGGTAAGAAAGAAAATGTTACCCAAAGGTTCTCTACCCTCTACCCGCGGGTCCTTAGCATTTGGGTGTGTTCTCTTTTCCTTTTAAAATTTCTTTTATTATGAATATAACAGAGCACACTGTAGAAAAACACATGAAACAAACACACAGCTTAACATCACTATAAAGCAAATACTTGTGTCACTACTTCCCAGGTAGAGAAATGGAATTTTGCTGACACCCCAGACCCTTTCCCCAGCAGCACCCTCCCCCTCCCCACAGGGAACTGTCATTTTGACCTTCATGGCAATCAGTTTTCCCCTTTTCTTTTTCGATTTATCGCCTTGCAGGAGTGTTTGCATTTCTGGTTGTGTTACTGGATTCAGTTGAATTGCTGGATGTGTATGTTCCACTTGAATAGCCAGTGCCAAACAGTTTTCTAAGGTGATTGAACTGATTTATGTTAATATTTCTTCTAGCATGTGCAATTTCCTGTTGCTCTCTACGTCCTTGCTAACACTTGGCATTGTTAGTATTGATTCCAGCTATTCTGCTGGATATGTGGTAATAGTCCCTGATGATTAATCATATTGATAATTTTCATGTGGTTATTGGTCATTTGCATATTCTCTTTTGTGAAGTGCTTGTTCAAGTTCCTTGCTTATTTTTCTATTGGGACGTCTGTCGTTTTCTTACTGGCTTGTGGGTGTTCACTGTTCTGCACATGAGCCCTTAATTGGTTACAAATGGGACAAATAGATTCTTTTATTCTGTGACTTGCCTTGTCACCCCCTGAATGGTGTCTTTTGATGAATAGAATTTCTTTTTTTTTTTTTGAGGAAATTATAGCTCTGTTTTATAGAAGTAATCTTTACTTACACAAATTCACAATTGAGTATGACGTTCTATTTTGTTGATCTTTTTGAAGAATCAGCTTTTGGTTTCATTGATTCTATTGTTTTTCTATTCTCTATTTTATTTATCTTTTCTCTAATATTTATTATTATAATTATTTCTTCTGGTGGCTTTGGATTTAGTTTACTCTTCTTTTTTCCAGTTCCTCAAAATGTAAAGTTAGGTTATTGATTTGAGATCTTTTTTATTATGGGCATTTATAGTTATAAATTTCCCTCTGAGTGCTGCCTTCTCTGTATCCCATAAGTTTAGGTATGTTGTGTTGTTGCTTTCATTTATCTTTAAGTATTTTCTAATTTTCTTTGTGATTTCTTCTTTGATCCATTGGTTGTTTAAGAGTGTTTTGTTTAATTTCCATATATCTATGAGTTTTCCAGTTTTTTTTCTATTATTTATTTCTAGCTTAATTTCATTGTGGTTGGAAAAGATACTTTGTATGATCTCAATGTTTAAATACTTATTGAGACTTGCTTTGTGGCCTAACATATGGTCTATTTTGAAGAATGTTCCATGTATACTTGAGAATGTCGTGAGTTCTGCTGTTAGATGTTGTGTATCTATATCTATATCTATGTCTGGAGATCTAGTTGGTTTATAGTGTTGGTCAAGTCCTCTATTTCCTTATTGATTTTCTATCTGGTTGTTCTATTCATTATTGAAGTGGTATAGTTGAAGTCTCCAATCATTATTGTAGAACTGTCTTGTTCGTCCTTCAATTCTGTTATTTTATTTATTTATTTATTTATTTTTTTGAGACAAAGTCTCATTCTTTCGCCCTGGGTCAATTTTGTTAATGTTGGCTCATATATTTTGGGGCTCTGTTGTTTGGTTTATATATGTTTACAGTTATATCTTCTTGAGGAGTTGACCCTTTTTCAATATATAATGTCCTTCTTTGTTTCTTTTAATAGTTTTTGATTTAAAGCCTATTTTGTCTGATATTAGTGCAGCCGTCCAGCTCTCTTTTGGTTACTATTTGCAGAGAATATCTTTTTCTTTCAATACATTTGTATCTTTGGATCTAAAGTAAGTCTCTTGTAGATAGAATGTAGTTGGATATGCTTTTAAAATCTAATCAGCTGATCTCTGCTTTTTGATTTTGAGAGTTCACTCCATATACATTTAAAATAATCACTGATAAGGCAGGACTTATACCTGCCACTTTGCTATTTGTTTTTTGTACATCATAACTTTTTTGTCTCTCATTTCCTTCCTTTATGTCTTTTTTTACTGCCTTCTTTTATGTTTAGTTGATTTTTGTAGTGAACTGTTTTGATTCCCTTCTCGTTTCCTTTTGTATGTCTTCTATAGATATTTTCTTTGTGTTTACCATGGGGATTATCTTTAACATGCTAAATTTATAACAATCTATTTTCAATGGATATAAATTTAATTTCAGTAGCATATAAAACTGCTCTTGGACACCCCCATTCTCCTTCCTATGTTGTTGTCATATTGACTTTCCACATTGTGTGCCCAACAGCATAGATATATAACTGTTGTTTAATGTATTTGTCTTTTAAATTCTGTAGGAAATAAAAAGGGGAGTTACAAACCAAAAATATAATAATATTTGTTTTTATATTTTCCCATGGATTTATCTTACCAGAGATTTTTATTTCTTTATTTGGCTTTGAGTTACTATCTACCACCCTTTCATTTCAACCTGAAGGACTCCCTTTGGCATTTCTTGTAGAAAAGGTGTAGTGGTAACAAACTCCCTCAGCTTTTGTTTATCTGGGAATGTCTTAATCTCTTTCATTTTTGGACAGTTTTGCTAGATTTAGAATTGTTGGTTGATAGTTTTTTTCTTTCAGCATTTTAAATATATCATTTCACTGTCTTCTGGCTTCCTTAGTTTCTGATGAGACATTGGCTGTTAATCTTATTGAGGATCTTGTTTATGTGAGGAATTGCTTCTCTTTGTAGCTTTCAAAATCTCTCTTTGTCCTTGTCTTTTGATAATTTGATTATAATATGTGTTGGTGTAGATCTCTTTGAGTTTATCCTACTTTGTGTTTGTTAAGCTGCTCAGTTTCTTGGATTTGTAGATTCATGTTTTTAACCAAATTTGGGAAGTTATTTGTTATTATTTCTTCAAATATTCTTTCTTCCCCTGTATCTCTCTCTTCTCCTTCTGGAACTCCCACAATACATATGTTGATCTGCTCGATGGTATCTCATAGGTCCTTTAGGCTCTGTTCATTTCATGTTTTTCTTTCTACTTTTTAGGCCTGATAATTTCAGTTGTCCTATCTTCAAGTTTGCTGATTCTTTCTTCTGCTTGCCCAAATCTACTGTTGAACCCTTCTGATGAAATTTTCATTTCAGTTATTGTACTTCTCAGCTCCAGAATTTGTAGGTGTCTCAGCTGAGTCCCAGGAGTGATAATGTGGTGTTAGTATGTGTTAATGACATATCTTCACTCTGGCAGGGCCATAGCTACAATTTCCCTCAGCATTTTTGCTCTCAACCCAATAGCATCTACAATCTGCCAAGCCACAGGTAGTTTCTTTCTGCACACATGGCCCAGGCCTCAGCTACAGATTTGTAAGAAACTCCTACATTGACCTACTGGACTCCCTCTCTGCACAGCTTTCTTCTCTCCAGTGCCCTATCTCCCAAATTCCAGCTGCTTTAGCTGTCCCAAACTCTGATGTCTGTATCCTCAGCTCAGTGATAATGTCATGCTCTGTTTGGGCTCAGCTTTTTGAAACATGATTGGAAAATTGTCCCAAAGCAGAGAGCTGGGTGGCTGGGTGATTGTATAACTCCTTCATGAATTTCCCTTCTCTCAGGGATCCCTGTCTGCTGTTCCTGTCTGAATAGTTGCCATCTGTCTATATCTATATTTATGTCTTTATTTATCTATCTCTCTTTATATTTCATTATCTATATATTCAAGTTTTATAGTTGTTTATGGTGGGAGGGCTAGACTGGTACCAGCTACTCCATCATAGTTAGAAGTTCCCTTCTTTCTTTTCTGGTGAAGTGAAGCGCATGTTGGCAAAGATGTTGAGACAGATGCCAGGCAGAGCCAGCCACTCTCTCTGACCCCCTGTGGTTTTCAGGTCTCTATGAGTGAGTGACATGGCAAGCACTTAGACTCTGCAAGCACTTAGGTGTGACGTCTCATGGCCCTCTGTCTTTAGCATACTCTAAATGAAGGGACTTCTACTACATGAGCACTGGTGGCAAGATTTTCTTGGATCCTGGAAGGCATTCACTTTATTGTTGCCACCAAATAGTTTGTTAATTTCTTATTAAAAATCCCGTTCTGCCTGTATTAGTCTGCCCTTTTGCAGCAAGAAAGTTAAGGTTGCCCTGTTGTCTGGTTGGGAGTGAATGGGAGCATGACCCTCCCCAAGGGTTATGCCCAGTTATGCCCAGTAGACTGGGCTTCTTTGCTGCTGACCGTTATTAACACATAGACCAGACTCTTGGCTTTGGGTCTGTAGGCGGAAAGCCATGTAGTAAACAGTGTTCCAGCAGCGGGGGACACACAAGGGGCATCTTTCAGCCCGTTAGGAAGGAGGCCCGGCCAAGGCAAACACTGGAACAGGGAGGCTAGTCTAAGGCAAGCTACGTCTATAAAGGAACTCGAAGCTGGGCATCTCTCTCTGCTCCAGGCGCCCACAGGCAACTCATTCATCCCACAGACATCCAGTGATTGCTTGTGCTGAGCCAGGCCCTGCGCTGGGTTCTGGGAATACAGGGTGAGGGAAAGAGTCATCAAGGACGTGGTGCTTGAATTGGCTTCTGGGGCCAAATCTTGGTTCCAAAAAAAATTGAGAAAAAAAGTTGCCATGAGCTCATCTTTTCCACATTTGAAGAAAAGGCCATACAAATCAAGTTCATATATTGGAAAGGGACCCAGAGGTTTCCTTTTGGAGCTTGAGAGCTGCTTGGAGGGGGAACTCTGGCCTTGCCTAACCCACCCACATGCTTTCAAGAGCCCATATCCAGTTGTGTTTCCATGGCTGAAGATATGAACAAGCTCTGGCCTTTTCGGAGGCCTGAGGACCCCTCTGGCTCCCTCTTCCTTCTTTTCTCTCCCAGGAGCAGACATCTGAGCTCGAGGAGGTCTACCCCGCATTGTAGGATTAGGCGGGCCCTGTGGACTCCATCCCTGCGTTACTCCTGGGGCCAGACCCTCTCTCCTTGCCCTCCTGGCACCTTCAGTCTAGCATGTAGAAAAGGTGTGGTTCTATCTCAGGTGCCCTGCGTCCCACTGTGGCCAAGGTGCATATTTAGGGGGCTCTGTGTGTTCTTTTGATAAGTGAATCCACTTTTGTCAAATAAAGTCTTGGTGTTTTCTCCGAAAATTCAGTTTCTGTTGAAAGGAGATCTCTGCAAAGTCTAAGACTCCAGAGATTTCCTAAGTTTCCAAAGATGATTTCTGGATTTCCTTTTGTCAGTTTTATGGATACATCTCGGATTCCTTTCTTGGTCATATTCTTGTGAGCCTCTGGCTTTGGGCCTGGGGTCATGAGTGAGGGGAGGCAGGCAGAGGCGTCTTGCTTGCTGGGGGTAGGTAGTTTTTGGGGTTCTCTTGGCCACGATGGTGGATAAAACCTCCAGTGTGGGGTTCATGTGCTGCCCAGGTCTGTGTGCCTGGACCATGCCCTCGACCATTCCTCGTCCTGGTTTCCCACCGTCTTTCTCTGCTCCCCCACCAGTGTGTATGGCCCTTTTCTACCTTTTTCCATCGCCGCCCACACGATGCTGAAGTTCACGTGTACCATGCTCTTCCAGGGCCAAGCTTAGATCTTTGAGAAAGCACGTTTCTTTTTGTTTTTCAGGAAGGAAAAGTCTATGCTTTGATGGTCAGAATTAATTATGATGAAAGTTTATGGATTTAAAAATAAAACAATTAGGTCTGGAAGATGCACTATGGAAGAGGTTCTCTAGGAGCGGCAGTACGCAGACTCTGTGGTCCACGCTACGTTTCATGGGAGAATGGGGCTACTGAATCGGGAGGGGGGACCTGCCCTGGAAGCTGAGAGGGCAGAGGGACGCCTAACCCGCCACCGTGAGGGGCCTCGAGATTGGAGCCGTGACCTCCGGGGTGATGGTTGTAAGGCCTCTGCTTCTCGCAGCCGAGCAAGCGCGAGTGCCAGCCGGCGAGGAGGACACTGCCCTGTTCATCTGCTCCGTTGCGTGAAACAAGGAACCGTTTGCTAACACTCACCAGGGCGGGCGGGGGCCCAGGCTGCAAAGCGGTGCTTTAGATTCTTCAGGAATGCGGGGGGTGGGGCAGGGGAGTCCATAATTACTTCTGATAGAAAGATAAATAAATAGGGAAAAATACATGAAGATGTGAGCCAGTATTGGCCAAATACAGCCACACCTTTCTGATGAACTGGGTTTCAAGGAAAGGATTTTCATGCCGAATAAACCACGCTAAGCCGTGACGAGTCTGATTCCTCCCCGCTAGGTCCTCCCGGCACAGTGAGAGGAGGTTTTTTTTTTTTTTGTTTGTTTTTTTTTTGGAGACAGAGTCTCACTCTGTTGCCCAGGCTAGAGTGAGTGCCGTGGCGTCAGCCTAGCTCACAGCAACCTCAAACTCCTGAGCTCAAGCGATCCTCCTGTCTCAGCCTCCCGAGTAGCTGGGACTACAGGCATGCGCCACCATGCCCGGCTAATTTTTTCTATATATATTTTTAGCTGTCCATATAATGTCTTTCTATTTTTAGTAGAGGTGGGGTCTCGCTCTTGCTCAGGCTGGTCTCGAACTCCTGAGCTCAAACGATCCGCCCACCTCGGCCTCCCAGAGTGCTAGGATTACAGGCGTGAGCCACCGCGCCCGGCCGAGAGGAGGTTTTTGTGTAATTGGCCCTTGAAACATTGTTACAATCACTTTGTGGCCTCCTTCAGCTTATTTTTAATTACAAGGTCTATTGCGTTGTTAAATTATTAACTCTGACAATTACTTATCTTGGCATTTTCTTGTCTTGATGAAAATGAAAACGGCAAGGTCATGTTAGCTCACTTGAGGTTTGGGTCCGCGGCTGCTTAAGTGGAGATGAATCAGATCGGGGACGTCTGCGGTTGCGCAGGGTCTGCTCGGGGAACGGGACAGAGAGCTCGGGGAACAGGACAGAGAGCTCGGGGAATGGGCAGGTGGGGCCGGGCGGCCAGAGCCTGCTGCGGAGGTGGGAGGTGCTGGTGGGCCACGGGCAGCTCCTTCTCCTTGTGCACGTCTCCTCCGGGATGCACAGCCCCAGGCAGAGCCAGGGAGCAGGGCGTCCCTCTGCCTGTCCCCTCTCGTGGTCCCCACCTGCCCTTCTAAATCCCACCTATCTGCTAAGGCCGGTTCCAGACCCTTTCTTCCTTGACCCCTCTCAGCCACACTGACGTCCTCCTCTGATCCCTGTGGTACTCCCTCTGACAACGTCGGCAGCAACAACAGCAGCTAAGCCAGAAGGGTGTCTGACATTTATTGAGTGCCCATAGTATGCCTGATGCCTTGGCCACAGCCGGCTATGGCAGGCCCAGAGGTCATGCTGCCATCTGTCCAGCAGAGGGCAGTGTGACCACACCACAGAGACACCTCCTCTGCCTGTTCTTGGGGAAAAGAGCTTCAGGATTTCCGCTGGGTGCTGGGAGGATGCTTCTGGCTTTGACAGCGAGTCCGACGTCCGACAGTGGGGGCAAAAGGAAGCACAACTGTCATCCCTCCTTGCCTCCAACCCTGGGGGGCCCCTGGGGGTCGAGTCCCAACCCCAAGTCATTCTGTGTTCAATCCCCCACTCCACGGAGGGCAAAGGGCAGGCACGAGCCTGGAGAGATGCCAGTGCCGATTCCCTGGAGGGCACTTGGCGAGCTGCTTCCTTAGGGGCTTACAGATGGTTCCCAAACCCGAGGGCCACTTGGTGGGAGCCCCGATGGTCACGTGTACTAGGTGATGGGCACCACCGTCGAGGGACCAGTTGGCCATTTGGCACAGCTGGCTCAGTAGGCAAATCTCTTGCAGAGCAAGAGCTGCTCAATGGGAGCCGGTTGTGCCGGGGTGTGGTTCCGGAGGGGAAGACAGTGAGGCTGCTGGTGGGACACGGCCGTGTCACACTGGGACTGCGCTCGCCCGCAGAGAGAAGGAGAGACGCCAGCCGGCCCCCACACTGGGCGATTTCGCCGACACAGCTCCGCACGTGGTTTCGTGGCTTGGGGAACGGGCAAGAGCTTCCCCTCAGAAATCTGTGACAACCCCAGCGACTGTCAGGACTCTCAAGGCTGAATTTTCTTTCTTTTTAATCTTGAGGAAAGCGCATTGGTACCTTGTCCCCAGCAGAGACAGGCTGGGAGCTTTCTGTGACCACGGCTCCATGAGGAGTTCAGGTCCAGGTCCCCCCCTCCCCCGCATCTGAGGCTGCGGCTCTGAGGGTTAGAGGTTGACGCTGCCGCCAGTCTGGGCTCCAGGGGAGCCCCTGGGTCAGAGGTTCGAAGCAGCCCGAGCTCTCTCTGCAGTCTCCCCACATCCTCCCGCTCTTCTCCAGGCTCTGAGAGGAGAAGATGCTAATCTAGCTCAGACTGCCGACTGCCCCGCCCCAGCCGCCCACCCTCTGCCGGGCAGCGGGAGGGGATGGACCCGGCGCACACAGGGGTCTGCGTGTCCGAAGGCAGCGCCTGATTCCGGGCCTCCCCCACCCCAGCCCTCGCTGTGCAAGCTCTGAAGCTCACGGAAGCTGCCGTGTGTGTGTGTGTGTGTGTGTGTGTGTGTGCATGCGTGCACAGGTGTGTCCATAGGCCTGGCAGGTGGAGGACCCCCTTCCTCCCCGGGGTGGGTTTGGAGGGATTTGCCTTTCACTGCCCGAGATGCAGCTGGGGGGAAATGTTCCCTGGCCCTGACCTGGTGGGTCACTGGGGCCGGTTGTGTGCCCTGGTTCATGACATGAATGCCAATGCTGATGCTATCTGGCATTTCTTGAGCACTTTAGCACTAGCTAGGCTCCTCACATGGGTTCCCCACTTTAATTCTTACAAGAGCCCTATGATGTAGGTGCTATATATTAATACAATATATAAAATAATATATGTGAATATCTATCTATGTAGCCCTCCTTACAGAAGGCAGAACCTGAGTTGTGGGGAGGTCAAGCCAAAGGTGTCTCAGGGACTGAGTCCCAGAACCAGCACCTTGCGGGAGGGGCTCGGAGGAGGCTGCTGATGAGCCGGGGAGAAGGTTCAGATGCCTCCCCACCCCCACTGTGGCCCCACTGACTTGGGGGGACGTGGGCTCACCCACCAGCCCCACCCCGCCCCCAGCTAATCTTGGGAGCAGGGAAGGGCCGCTGTCCTGCCACAGTCTGGGCTGACGGGTGGGATTGAGTCCTTGGAATTCAGGGAGGATGGCAGGGAGGATGGCAAGGCGGATCCCTAGCAGATGAGGAAACTGAGGCCGGGAAGGACAAGGGCTTGTCCGAGGTCTCACAGCTAGTCAGTGGTGGGGTTTGCTGGCTCCTTCCCAGCACCGCACAGCCCTGAGCTCCGCACGTCCCTGAGAAAACGGCCCAATAGGGTCAGAAGCAAGGAGGTCACTGAAAATAATCTGATTTAAAATGTGATAAATAAATTAATTGCTGTTTTTTTTTTTTTTGAAACAGAGTCTCGCTCTGTTGCCCGGGCGAGAGTGAGTGCCGTGGCATCCTCCTAGCTCACAGCAACCTCAAACTCCTGGGCTCAAGCGATCCTCCTGCCTCAGCCTCCTGAGTAGCTGGGACTACAGGCATGCGCCACCATGCCCGGCTAATTTTTTCTATGTATTTTTAGTTGTCCATATAATTTCTTTCTATTTTTAGTAGAGACGGGGTCTCGCTCTTGCTCAGGCTGGTCTCGAACTCCTGAGCTCAAAGGATCCGCCCGCCTCGGCCTCCCAAGTGCTAGGATTACAGGCGTGAGCCACCGCGCCCGGCCTATTGCTGTGTTTTTAATTGCTAAACATATGCACAACAAACAGCAAATCAACTCAGGCAGTGCAAAAGGGTAAATGATGACAACTAGGTCTCCGTCCCGTTCCTCCTGTCCCCCGTTCTCCCCGTACAGTCTCGGCTGCTTGTTTCTTGCACATCCTCCGCCCGCTTGGTTTCCAGCATCCGTCGCCGCTCGTTATGACCACGTGTGTCTTTCGTTCACCTGCTGCTCAGTAGTTGTGGCATCTTTATCGACACACGTCAACGCAGCCCTGGCACCTAGCCTGCAGGTTTTTGATGTGACAAATACTTTGTGCTTTTACCTGTCAAGGGCACAGCTGGTGTTGTCTCAGGGCCGTGCCACCTTTTCTGCTGTGGCCGAGATGTAGACTGTAGAGAGCTCGGCCGGCTTAGCCTGCACAGGTCCACCACGCAGAGGCGCCGCACTGAGGACAGCCGCCTGGGTCCGGTCAGCAGGAAGTGGTTGGTATCTTAGAAGCTTAGAGGGTGGGAGACAGACCCCGTGGCAGGTCTTTGAAGTTCCTGGGAGTCTGGTGGTTTGGAGAATATGGGGACGTTCTCTCCAAAGTGGAAGAAAAGTTGCTGTGTCTTGCTTTGTTTACCTTTAAGGAGGCACAAGGCTCGGGGCCCTCCATGGACTCTGGGAGCACCACGTGCCACGGGAGTGTGCTGTTCTGACCCGTCTGTTAGCTTATGAGGCTCACGGTTTTGTGCATGGCCCAGAACAAGAGGAGGCTCTGCAGTAGGTCTGGGCAGCCGCACAAGATGCTCTGACATTGGGCTTTATGACCCGGCAGATCAAGTGACACTTGAGCTGCCTGTGGTACAAGAGGATGCTATGCAGAGACTCTAGAAAGCTCCAGTCATATAATCACCCCACGGACCTTTAGGGTTTTAAAGAAAAGCCACGATTTCTTATGCAAATAACTATTCTCCTTTTGAGAAACAGCTCTTGGCTTCCCACTGGGCCCGGGTAGATTAAATGTGTGACATCAAGTGACCAGGCAAGCTGGGCCACCCGTCCTGGTGGGGACTGTCAGGCCGCAGGGCCGGGTGTGCACAGCGGCAGTCCCTCGAGAGGAACCGGCAGTCCAGGTCAGCTGCGCGGTTCTTACCACGTTGCCTTGACCTACACTGTGGACACGTGGGAGTTTCTTTCAACGAGTTGATGAGGGGAAAAATGGGACGTAGTTTACAGCTGGTCCCGCAGGACGTGCGGGCACACTGCGGAAGGGGACGGCTATGGCGTCGACCTTAATGCAAAATACCCCTCAAAGACAGTGGTGGAGAGACATTCCCTACGAGGGCAGAACTTCAAGGACCACCTGCGGCTGTCCACTGTCTCTGGACTCAGAGGTGACCGGAAGTGTGAATCTACTCCAATCCCCCGGCAAGGGCTAATGGTTTGGCTGGGGGGTCAGAACAAGATCAGGAGGTCGGTGGGGGTCTGGAGAGGGGGTGCTTGCACAGATCTCTCAGGAGGAGCGTAGCGCGGGGAGAAGTGAGTCCCCTGTGAATTCTCACCCAGTTGCATCCATAGCAAAGGAGGCGTCCAGCAACCAGGTGGACCGTGGTGACGTGTTCTGTGGCGTTGGTCATCTGCACTTCCCGGTGGCCCAGCGCTCGCTGGACAGGCCCATGAACGAGGAGCCCACGGCAGAAGGAATGGAGACACACATGGACTCAGAACCCGGATTTGTCGTCTCCGAAGCTGACGGTTATCACCACCACTGCCGGGAACAGAGGCCAAAGCTGCGCCCCTGGTGTGGCTCCTCCTTGGGATGCTGGACCCTCCCATCATGGAGGGGACAGTGACTTGCTCCCCCTGAAGACAGCTGCTGTGGGCACGATGCGCCTTCCCTGCCTTCCCTGCCTTCCCTGCTGCTGCTGGCACCGCTGTTCGGGGACTCGCGGGGTGCCGCATGCACCAGCGTGGCGCCAGAGAGCGCTGCTTCTGCCCACGGGACGCGTTTCATTGGAAAGGAGGCAAAGCAACCGGCCTGTGCTCACGGAATTCACTGGTCTTACCTACCACGTGAAGCAGCTGGCCTGATTTAGCTTGAGCCATGTGAAAGTGCTAATATTCAATTGTTTTTGACTTACAAAACGAGCAATTTCACAGACTTGACTCAATGCAACAGTGGAATGGCCTCTTGAAGACTCATGTGTGGCACCAACTGGGAAACGACATCCTGCAAGATGGGGCCGTGTTGCGCCGAGTGCAGGGCGTGCTCTGCATCGGGGGCCGACCGTGAGGCTGCTCCTCCTGCGGGCAGAGCACGGGGAGCCTGGAGCCGCGAGAGTGAGAGGGTGAAAGTGGGCTCCCCCTTCACTGCTCTCCCCAGTTACCCACGCACATAAGTTTTGCTTCCTGGCCTTGCAACTTTGGGCTCAGCTACTTTGGAAGTCTTTGTTTCCAAGGGAGAAACCAGGAAACGCCACAATGACTCCGTGGAAGAAGAAGTTGACGCTGCCACCTGGTTACTTTCTGCCCCTGACGACTCAGCACACAGGCAGACGTTGGGATGATTGATCCCGAGAACTAATAAATTCAGTGTTGGCCTAAGTTAGTTTGCGCTGGCTTTCTGTCCTGTGCAATGAAGATACATGTTAATAGCAGGAGCTCAATAACTGCTGAAGTATAAGTTAGTTTCTCTTCCATCTCTTGAGATTGCTCCATGTTTGGGCCGCAGATTAGCAGGAATAATTCATATTTTCTTCTACGGGTGAGAGCATCTTTTCTGACCTTGACCTTGACCACACCTGGAAATGTCATCCACCCTGGGGGGGTGGCAGGACAACCTGGAGAGAGCAGCAGAGAACGGCAACAAACTCTTGGTTGTCTTTTAAAAGATGAAAAATGGAAAAAGTATTTAGCAATTTCACTTTATGTTTAATATAACTGTATGTTTAACTCCTTTCTCAAAACACTCCCCAGGGCCTTTGAAAGTTTCTGCAGGACAAAATTTGAAATTGCTGCTTTGTTTGCACAACTGAAGGGGTAGCTTGAGCTATGAGAACTCAGAAGGAGTCACCTTTTGTCTCGTCTCCTCCTTGTTATAATGTCCAGTGATGCCTATTTAATGGGTGGAAAATGAGGCCCTTGGTGTCTCTGTCGGGCCCTGAGAACCGATCTGGTGGTGTGACTTTCACTCGGAATTAATGCCTGGCGTGGCGAGGGGCTGAATAAACTCATTAGGAAAGCTGACTGATTTCCTCATTGTCACCGAACAGCATTCACTGTGTGTGTGCTTAGAATAATGTCTTTTCCACCAGCCCAATGGGAAAGTGCTCTAATGTATTTCCCTGAATTTGGCCTGCCACTGTTGTAAATTACCCTGCTTAATGGACTCTGGATTCTGTTATCTATTTGGAAACTTCTGAGCTCCTGGAGAACCAAATCAAGTGTCTCGGTCCCCAGGAAGGGACGCAGGCTTAGAAGATTTACAACTCTGTGAACGTCATTATTGATGTCTGTTGTATTTTGCAAACAACTTTCCTGTGGCATAAGTGCTCATGATGAGGCCGTGGGCAGTTTTTTTGATAAGTCGCCCTGAAATAATGACAACCAGGGGCCATAAATCCCGTCTGGGAATCGACATTCCAGGAAGGTATTTGGCCATGACTTCAACCCCGCCCCGCCCCGCGGTAGGCGGGGACCCTGCCGGGGCCTCAGCCACCGCCAGGGCATTTACTGAGAGCAGCTAAGACAACATGAACAACTGCAGCTCACGTCTGTGGAGCCCTTCCCGGCTTGCAGAGGGTCCACAGGGCTTGTGTCACCTGAGGACGGTGGAAATCGAGGCCCAGAGCGTCGCCAGCAGTGGGGGCTGCACACAGAGCACAGCTCGGGCCTCCTGCCTCGAGGCCACCGTTTCTAAGGACACAGAGCTGGGAGCACTGGGCTGTGACCTTTGCCAGGCAGGAGGGGGATGGCAGCAGCGGTGGCGGCTGCACCGTAGGTTCATGGTTGGCACCATCACGTCAGCCATCCAGAGTGGGCCACAGGGGACGGGTGACCACAGGGCGGGTCCTGGCAGGGTGGGTCCTCCGAGGGCAGGGGAAGCTGTGCAGTGCCGTCTGTCCTGGCTGCAGGAGGGGATGCGCAAGGCTCCGGGGTGTGTCAGGAGACACAGGGAGGAGGCCGGGGGAAAGGCACAGGACTTGGCCTCTGTCCCCGCATAGCACAGCCTTTTCTGGTAAGTCCAGGCTTTGCTGGCCACACTAGCAGTGTCAGAGTGCTGGCACCGTCATTTAGATCCTCGGCCAGGGAGCTGGAAGGTTGCGCCTGGCGACAAGCCACAACCCAGCCAGTCCCAGGCGAAAGGAAGAGGGTCAGGCAGCAGGGAGCAGGTGGGCCCACCTGGGGCCACAAGGTCCCCACAGGCTTTCAGGGCTCAGATGTCTCGGGGGACAACATGGGGGAGGGAGAAGGGTGGGTGGGAGGAGGAAGGGAAGAGGAGAAGGAGGGGGAGGGAAGGAGATGGAGAAAGAGGAGGGAGGCGTGGGGAGGGGAGGGAGGCGGCAGAGAGGAGCCTTGGCCACGTGGTCGTGGGGGCAGCCCCGTGAGGCTGCAGTGTGGCCCAAACACGGCCCTCGAGCCGAGGGCTCAGCCTGGGGCAGGACCAGGGGGCCTCTTGGCCTGAGCCTCCCGTGCACAATGGCCTCCTGCATTAGACTTTGGGAATTATTCCAAGTGAGGTTTTAATGTTAGGAGCAGTAATTTGTTAAATGTTTTAAGATTTACATCCCCATCTTGGCAGGCCTTTGGCTTTCGATCTGTCAGAGGCCTAAGAAAGTGGACGTGGTCCGGACCCCTGGGCCCTGGGCGGCCCCCTGAGAGGCCCTTTGTCAGGAGCAGGCCGGGCCCCACCGCACACGGGCCCACCGGGACGTGCTACTGAGAGAACTAAGCGTGTCTGAATCAGCTCCTTCCACCCCAGCAGTGAGGGTGAGATCTCACCTGGGGTTGGGAGGGCTGAACACGGGCCGCTGGCGCTGGACAGACAGCGTGACAGCGCTTATCCGCCCCGTGCACTCGCAGCCTGGGGGAGGGGGACACTCCACGCCGGCCCCTTGGGGACTGCACTTGGGAGCCAGGTGACCTGCCCGTGGCTGTGGAGGCCTCGCAGTGCCGAGAGGGCCAGGGGCCTGGTTCCCTGGGCGGGCGGGACTGACTCGGTGACCTGCGGCTGGCAGGGACCTGAAAGCCACCACTCAGGGACCAGCAGGCGCTGTCTGGTCCCCTGGGTGAGGAGGCTGTTTGGCCCGAGACCCTCACCCACAGGGACAGGGTGGGGAGGGGTCAGACCATGCGAGGCCTGCCCAGTCTCGCCAGAGGTGAAGGCAGCGCACAACGCCAGGCCATCCTCTCGGGACTTACGGCACGAGGGTGATGATGGACTTGGGGCTCCTGCCTCAAGCACGGGGTGCAGGAGGAGGCTGGAGACCGAGCGGCAGCAGCAGGTTCAGGGGGCCCAGGGGGAGCTCCGGAGGGGCCCGTGGGGACGGCCGGGGCCCGAGGAGACAAATTAAAGTCACCTCTTGCTGGCCCATTCTTGTGGGTTCTTCTTGAGGCTGCCTCGGCTGTGCCCAAGCTAAATCAGACTTACCGTGGTAGAGGACTGTCCCATTCTTCCGACCTGATGGAGAACAAACACACGGGTGTCTTCAGTCCAGGGGTCCCACGGCCAGGGGGCCAGCCACCAGGACAGCAAACTCACCTGGTAGGTACAGGCCCAGGGTCCTAGCAGGAAGAAAGCCCCAGAATACCCTCCGTTCCCCCCTTTCCCCTTAAAATCCTGGACCCAGGCTCATAGCATGGCCGTGGGAGCCCCCGGCAAGGTGGGGAGACGTGGCCCAGGGCCACGCGATCCAGATCTCCGCGGTTTCCCCTTGATCACGTCGTCTCCACCCTTTCAGGCTGACGGGGCAGATGTCCCCACAGCACCCTTGACCCCGGCAGCCTCTGCACCCCCCGTGCCGCGGGCTTCGCTGCTCCTCCGTGTCCTGCGCCAGACACAGGGCTCCAAGTCCCCACCCGTGCCTTCCCGGAGCTCACGCCGATTCCATCCGCCGTTCCAGGACCTTTTGCAGCTCCGCGGACATGGGAGCACCTCCCTGCTAAGCCCATCATCACTGCCACGCTTTCCTGTGTGTGGAAACCCAGGATGCAGGGACAGTTTGGACGTGAGTCTGTTTTGCTCTCACTGCAGGACTTGGGACACTTTTCCTAAACCTGCGAAGGGGCTGGTGGTTCGGTTTGCGGCTGTCCCAAGCGATAGAGTCTGGCACCCCGGGCCCAGGCACTTGCTGGGGACCAGCAGGACCTCGGGGAGCACCTGGCAGAGGCCCACCCTTGACGCTACACCGGGGTGATGTCGGCTCCTTCCTGAACATTCTGCCCTGTGCAGGACCCCCAAGAATACTGCATGGCTATGGGGAGGGAAAGAGGCCTCCCTAAAACCTGGCAGATGTTGACTTTCTCATCAACCTTGGAAAGTGGCTCGTGAGACACTGCACACTCATTTTTGTTCTAATTATGAAAGTAATTCATCTTAGCAAATCTGGGAAATATGGGCGAGTGCAAAGACAGCCAGCTTCACCCAGGCCCTACTGCCCAGAGGTAAGCGCTGCTGCCAGCCGGCCTCGCTCCCTCCGGGCGCACTTCATGTCTGTTTGGAAATAGACACACGCCATTTACAAGGTGGGCGTCCCCTGCAGACAGAGTTTTGTTTGCTGCCTTTTATTTGACAGCTGGACAATGTGCCACCGTGTGGGTCGCCTGTCACATGGCCAGTTCCTCTATTTTGGGTTACTTGGGTGTGTCCAGGCTTTTGCTGTGATTAATAACGCTGCAGTAAACATCCTTGCACATCGATCTCTGTGTGTGTCTCTGATGAAGTGATTAGCCAAGTGTCACCGTGCACAGACCCCGTTCGGGACTAAGCGGGGTCTCCTGACCCCGAGGTCCAAAGCCAGGGGCAGATCCCGTTTGCGGAGCTCTTGTGCATTTGGCGAGGTGCAGTGTGTGCCAGGTTAGAGCTAAACTTCTCTTTACCTGCTTGATCTCATTCAAACCTTCCCCATGACCCTTTAGGGTGACACTAATCCTGCCCCTGGTTGACAGATGAGGGCACTGAGGCACAGACAGAGGCCGATTAATTGCCCAAGACCCCAGCGTCAGTACGTGGCAACGCTGGAACTTGAAAACAAAAGAAACAGAGACAAACCACCGGCTGCGGAGCAAACGGACGTGGCTCTGACACGCGTGTGCGTCAGCCTGTCCCAGCCGCCTCCCACGCGCCCACCCCGGCGCTGCTTGTATTTTCACTCTCTCTGCTGCTTGGGTTTCATACACCCCGTCCTCCGAGTGGGTGTTCCGGACGCTTCCAATTCGGGGCTGTTGAGCCTGACACTTCCTCTGCATCACCCAGCTCGGAGCTCCTGTCCACCTCCACCTACCAAGCTGAAGCTTCCAGGAGGAAACTTCAAAATGTCACTGGAGCAGGGACGGCGCATTCACTGGTGGGCACCTGCTGTGACGCACGGTTGGGCTCAGAGCTGCTGGAAACATCCTCTCGGCTGGGGCCGCTGCGGCCGGCAGAGCTCCATGAGCCCCAGGCCCTGCCAAGCCAGCCCCGGGAGACAGGATGCACCACATGGAGCTTCGGGAAGGTCCCCCATGGTCTCCCAGGGGACCGGGGACCCACACATGCTCCGAGGAGAGAGACCAGACTGCGGGCAGCCCATGCTTGTCCTCAGCTGCCCCACATGCTCCGGGCTCTTCCAGTCCCAGGAACCTGCAAAGCCCCTGGGCTCGTCTTTCCAGAACGTCTTTCTTCCTGCCAAAGCCCGAGGTGCTGACGAAGAAAAAGCAGAGTGAGAGCACCGTGCTGAGAGCGTGCGTGGGTGCTGTGGGTTGGATTGTGCCACGCGGAAGGTATCTCGCTGTCCTCGCCCCCAGTACGTCAGAACGCGACGTTTTTTGGAAATGGGGTATTTGCAGATGTGATTTGTTAAAATAAGATACTACTGGATCAGGGTGGGCCCTGAGTCCGTGACGGGTGTCCTTATAAGAAGGCCGTGTGAAGACACGCAGGGAGGAAGACCCCACGTGGCACCGGGGGCTGAGACTGGGGTGAGGCAGAGACGCTGGCGCAGAATAGATTCTCCCCTAGAGCTGTCAGGGGCGCACGGCCGTGCATACACCAGGACTTTGGACTTGGCCTCCAGGACTGAGAGAATAACTTCCTGTTGTTTAAAGCCACCCAGTGTGTGGACAGTAACAGAGGGGTGGATTGAGGGGCTTGGCCCCCGCCGAGGCACTGGAACTCCTATTCCCAGGGGCCGGGAAGTCGTCCTCAGGAGGGGAAGGGAGCGTTAGAGCAGGATTTTCTCCCCAAAGTCCAAGCAGAAGAGAACATATTCAAAGCGTGGCCCTAAATCTGCATTCTTGGTGGTCTCGAGGGTCTGTCCCCGGGTCTGTCCCGTTCTGTCAGACCCTGTAACGTGCGTGGGCCTGCGGGTGCACCGCTGACTCGAGGCCTGGTCTGGGGAGCAGGTTTTGCGTGTTCTAGGTCAACACCGAGGTTGGACTTCGCACGTGCAAACCAGAGAGTATAAAGGGATTGCCTCTAAATCACCTTAAGAAGTCCCTGACTGGAATTTTAAGTCCGTGTATCAGCATGAGGGACTCTGTGTCACTCTCTGCCACCCCTAGTTTTCAGTTGTAACCAGAAGATAAAAACAGTTCATCGGAGACTCGTGGTTGGACAGGGCAGCACCTGCTCCTCACGGTCCGTCCTTGTCTCTCTCTGTCAAGGTGAGGTCAGAGGCGGGGAGCAGTCAGCCGGGGAGGGGACTTTGCCGTCTGTATTGATGAGGAGGAAACCTGGGCGGGGCCCCGGGGCCCATGGCTGCCACCATCAAACCTCCGCTGGCGCTGGCTGGGGCTGCGGTGAAGCCTCGTGGATGAGGCTGAACTTGCCCTCCCCCAGGCCACCGATCAGCTGAGCCACCCGGCTCGGGGTAAAAGCCTCCATCCTCCTCCTTCCTTTCGTTGTTTGTCCCCCTTTAAAACCTTCCAGTCCTCTTCAGCTGAGGGGAAGCTGAGGCCGCGTGGAGGGAGCGGACGTGCTCACGGTGGTGCTGGGCGGGGGCAGGGCTGGGCTGGGGGCCTGGCTGTCCTGCCTGGAGCCCGTGGGCCCCGTGTCCCAGATCAGCGTGGACTGTTAAAAGAGTATTTATTAATTTTGACATGAATCTTGACATTAAAAACGAAAACAACTGGCCCATGCAGCATTTTCCAAAATGTGCCCTAGGAACTCCAGGCCCGAGAGAGGCGAACTCTCTTCCCTCTGTGGGGGACACAGGGGGATCCTTCACAGGGGCCCATGTAACTTCCCTGAGTCCCCAGTTCCCCTCTGATTCCGAACTTTAGAAGCCTCCCTCCCTCCCTCTTCCCTCCTCCCTCCTCCGTCCCTTTCTATTAACAAACATCCGGACAGTTTGGACGCCATCCGATCCTTGGGAGTCTTCCTTACGAGGAAAGCCCTCGTTCTCCATTTTCAGATGGTGACACGGAGGGGACAGGGCATGGAGCTGAGACCTCGTGGCTAAACCTCAGATCTGGCAGTGACACCCCCGGGCTCTCGCGCTGGCTCCTGGTGTAGAACAGGAAGGGGAGCAAGAGTGACTCCATGACAGGCTGGACCTCCTGGAATAGGCCTAAGTTTTGGTTTCCCCGAGGCGGGTCCTCCGCTTCCCCGAAATGCTGCTGATAACAACTAAAAGGTCCCGGGACTTGGAACCAACCAATCAGAAGCCAACATGACCTTGGAGCCAACCAATCAGGAGCCAACACGATCAGCCACTCTTGAAGGAGCAATTGAACTAAGGGAGGGAGGGGGATGGTGTGCCCAGTGCATGGAACCTACTGAACAGTATAAAAGCTTAGTTTTTACTCCAGGGCGGGGTCCTGGTTCCTGGAGAGGCCACTGCGTTGGCGCTCTGGGACTTGGACCCTAGCTCGAGCTAGCCAATAAACTCCTTTGCCTTTTGCAGCCTCGGTGACTGTGCCTCTCTGTTCCTGGGGCCGAGGGAAACCGATTCTAACATTGGCAAGGACGACTGGGCTCCCCAGGAGGGCAGTGGCTGGGGGCGGCTGGCGGGGTGGGCAGGTGGGCAAGGAGCTGACTCCGAGCCTGGCAGCTGCCTCCGGAGCCAGCGGAGCCGCCTGCGGCTCATTATTCGCTTCCCCTGCCTCAGCCCGCAGCCCCCTGGGCCCGATCGCAGACCCCTCTGCTCGCAGACCCATCTCGCACTCGTTTGATGCCTCTCCAAAGGGCTCCATCTGCTCTCCCTCCATTCCTGACAGGTGGCTCGCACGGCTCCCCGAAGGCCCCAAACACCGGGAAGCATCTTCTGCAGCATCGACTTGGCTTTTATGTCTCATTTCTGTCTCCCCATCGTGCACTTGCTGCAACCACGGACATTTGTATGGAGATGGAACCCGCGTCCGTCAGGGCTCATCTGCGCAGGCTGCCTGGCGAGCAGGCCTGGGGGCCACCCGCCCACCGCACCCACCCACGCGGCCCTGAGGCTCCCCACACAGCCGGCTCCAGCCTCCGGGAGCGGGAGGACGCCATCCGGCAGGGATTTACGGCCTGATGGGCCTCCCTGGGCCACCGGAGCCTCTGTGTCGACACTGAAATAAATGTCACCCCGTCCACAAGCTGTGTGCAGCCACCCGGCCCCATGCGGCTGCAGCTGTGTTGCGCAGTGCTCGGCCGGAGGGTGGGCGTCGCTGGGCCGGGACCGGGTGTGGGGGCTCTGGGGCCCGAGCAGGCTGCGGTGACAGCAGCGCATCTCTCCCGCCATCCAGAAACGCCCACGCGAGCCGCAACCCTCAGTGATCCATTCGGTGGCTCAGGACGGGACTCGGGGAGTGAATGTGATGACGTGGGGCCTTTGGGAGGTGATCAGGTTCAGACGAGGCCATGAGAGTGGGGCCCTCGTGCTGGGACTAGTGCCCTTGTGAGCAGAGGGAGAGACAGGAGCCCGTCCCCTCTCTGCCACGCGAGGACGCAGCGAAGGCCATGGTCAGGAAGGGGCCTCGTTAGAGCCTGACCACGCCGGCGGCCTGGCCTCAGACTTCAGCCTCCAGAACCATGAGCGATGAGCGTGTGTTGCGCAAGCCACCCCTTCTGTGGTGTTTTGTCACAGCAGCCTGAGCTGACCGGGACAACGGGAAACTTCTGGAGCAGATGGAGGAGGTCTGTCTGCTCCAGGCCACGCAGTGCTGGTCCTGCGGCTCCAAGATCCAGATGCCTGGCTCTCGGCCGGTGGGTGTGGCCAGGGAATCCCAAGGAAGGCCAGGGTGGGGAGGCGCATCTGAGGGTGGGGACACTGATGGCCCGCCTTGGGGACCGGGGCTGCTCTGCCATGTGGCCCACAGCAGGCCCTGTCTCTGGGGTCCTCCCCTCCATCGCGCTCCGGCTTTCTGGCTCAGGAGTCCCTAGCCCACACCACCCCCACCTCCAGGAGTGCGTTAGCCCCGGGCCTGGCCGAGGCAGCAAATGCCTACTGAGGACCTTTGACATGGTGGGCACTGTCTAGGTGCCCGGACACAGCAGTGGGCAAAACGGGCACAAGTCCCACCCCCTTGCAGTTTCCATTCTAGTGGAGGAAGAAACACAGCCAAGAAAATAAAGTAAAATATCTGCTGCATTAGAAGGCTGTGAATGATTGGGAGAAAAATAAAGCTCAGAAGAGAGACAGGGTGCACGTGGGTGGGGATGGAAATGGGGAGCGCTGAGAGGTGACATTTGAGGACAGACTTGAAGGAGGTGTGAGAGGAACCCGGGGAGGGAACAGAGAGTGCAAAATCCCTGAGGCAGGAGATTGGTGGGTGGGTTTGAAGAGCAGCAAGGAGCCACCATGACACAGCAGAGGGGAGAAGATTTGGAGGTGGGGGCAGAAGTGGGGCCTTTGGCGAGTGCTCAGAGGGAGGTGGGCAGCCAGTGGGGTTGGAGCAGAGAGGGGATGCGGAGTCCCCAAGTGTTGACGGCAGCCCTCTGTTTCGATGGGCAGCTGGGGGCAGGAGTGGCAGCAGGGCCTGCTGGTGGCTGGGCAGCGTGGGCTGGGTGAGGGACGGGGGTAGGGGCTGCCCAGGGTGGGCAGTGGGGCGGGTGAGGGACACAGAGGGAGGCAGAGTCCCCAGGACGCCATTCCAGCCCCGGGTCCAAGCTTACCTCACACCCCTAGGCTTGCAGTTACATCAGCCAATAATGTCCCAGTTTGGCTTGGTCGGTTTCTGTCATTCACAACGGAAAGAGTTCCGACCACGGCAGGGAGGCACCCCACGTCCACGGCAGAACCGCCCCAAGGCCGTCTCTGGTCTCCGCCCGCGCTGACACCTGTTCCACGGGGCACGGAGTCCTCTTTCCACAGGGGTTTCTTACAGTGGCCACTGTTATCCGAGGATGAGCAAAGAGGGACGGAGGAGAAAATAACGGAGAGTCACTGGAGAGGACGAGTTTTGTTTGCTTGGTGGTTTGTTATTTTGCTTATTTATCTATTCAAGAGAAAGGGTCGCAGGACCACGCCTGTACCTTCCACCCCAAGAGCTGCGACAGAGGTGAAGTGTGGGGGGCTGGGGCTCCCCGGAGAGGTTGAGGGGTGGGAATATTAGCAGGGTGAGCCCCTGAACGCAGGAATAGGCAGGGTGACAGATTCAAGAGAAACAGAATCGTCAGGCCTTGAGACACTGTCTGAGGGGCTGGGGGGAGAATGGAGCGGTGTGTTTTTTCCTCCAAAGCAACTGGGCAGACAGCGGCAGACCCACCGAGGCAGAGGAGTGGAGCGAGAGCAGCCCCTGGGGCCCCTCCCCCCCTTAGTAATCTCTTGCTCTATCTACATGTTTGCTTTTGAAGGACATTTTCCCTCCATGGCTCGAAGCCACTTAATTCATTAGTTCTTTATCATTTATGTCCTATTTCATTATGTTATAATCTTTACAGTTGTTAATTTGCATTTCATTTCCTGCACTACCAAAAAAAAAAAAAAAAAAAAAACCCTAGCCATGAAAAATGTTATTGTTGTAAATATTAATACAAGTCACAAATGATCACCATCCAGACCCATTTATCACAGCAGCGGCTCCCTTGTCGGAGGCTGGAGGATTCAGGGTAATTACCCAAAGCAAGAGCTCCGTATGCCCTGAGGGCTGAACGCGGCAGAACTGGTCACCAGCCGGGAGACAGTGTGAAAAGAGGCAGAGAAAACAGTACCTGCCGACAGCCAGGGCCGACTCCCTGCTTTTGCACCTAATGTCGCTCCGGATGCAGACCCCGCCTGCCCGCAGACCCCGCCTGCCTGCACCTGAGCCTCACAGGTCTCAGCCTGTCAGTCCCAGCCCTGACAAGGCCCCCACCTGCCCGCAGACCCCGTCTGCCTGCACCTGAGCCTCACAGGTCTCAGCCTGTGAGTCCCAACCCTGACAAAGTCCCCGCCTGCCCGCAGACCCCGCCTGCCCGCAGACCCCGCCTGCCTGCACCGGAGCCTCACAGGCTCAAGGACAGTGGGCTGCTGCCGTGCCTGGTGGGGAGAGTCTGTGGCCAGGGGGCTGGAGCAGGGAGAAGCTGAGGGGAGGTCTTCCCTGGCAGGGGGCCAGGAGAAGGTGTGTGGTGGCCCTGGGAGGGAAGGGGGGCGGGGTGTGGGGTGCTGCTCTGCATGTCTCAGCCCCAAGCCCCTCAATGTCTTCTCTCCTGGCCCAGAACAGGACTCTTGCCCCTGGGCCTTCTAATGGAAAATCGCACCACAGAGAGTTACTTCCCTGCCCTGGGGACAAGAGATGACGCACACTCCTGGCCCCCAAATGAGCTGCCTCGGTATCTAGACCCAGCATGAATGCCCATCCCCCCCTAAGAAAGCCTGCAGCCCTGCCGGAGCACGGAGTGACCGGGTGGTGGTGGGTGGCGCTCGCCAGCTGGGGCCCCTGCTGCGCTGCTCGGCTGAGGCTGTGGACTCTGTCCCCAGCGTGGGCCTGTGACCCCGGCTCTGCTCCAGAACATGCCTGAGTCCCAGCCCTGACAAAGCCCCCACCTGCACCTGACCCCGGGGTGAGCCCCAGCCCTGGCCACAGACCCACCTGGATGCCACCTCCAGAGGGAGCCCCGACTGTGACCTGTGGGGAGCGGTCTAGGCCTCCTAGTGTATCCGCCCAGGACATGCATAGTCAGGCCCTCCACCTATCCCTGTGGGACACGCCTGTGGGACACACCTATCCAGGGCTATAAAAGCAGCTTGCATTTCCTGTTCGAGGTCTCTCGCCATGTAACTGTTGTAGGTGCCTCATTAAACTACTGCTGGAAGAACTCCAACTGGTCGTGTCGTACTTGCTGGCAACTGCGGCGCGACAAGTGGTGCCGAAACCCGGGAACTCTTGCACCAGGCGGAGACGACCTCATTAGAGGTGAGTTCAGAACCACAGTAGTAGAGGTAGGGTCGGACCCCCCCCCCCCCCCCCCCCGAGAGTGCTTTGATATGGGGAATTCCCCGAGCGCCCAGCTGCTCCGTGCTCTACAGGAGCTTTTGGCTGCACGAGAGTTGAAAATCCCCGAGCGTGTCTTACGGCATTTTATGCAGGAAGTAGATCGTGTGGCACCATGGTTTCTCCACTTGGGCTCTTTCACCGTTCCGAGCTGGGATAAATTAGAGAAGGACCTTCGCTGTGCCCATGCTACTGGGCTCCTTCAAGAGTGCGTCCTTCCTATTTGGGCATTGGTGCGCACCTGCCTAGAGGACTCTCCTTGTAGTATTCAAGTGCAGCAGGGGCAGCAGGCTCTGAGTGACTATCAAGATAGCATGTCAGAAAGGGATAAGGGTGGTCCGGACCGGCCGGGGCGTTCGAGAACCCGGTCGGAAGAAAAGCGGGGAGCCGCCCGCAAGGGAGGGCGCTCAGGAAGGCGACGGGGACGCCCGTTGCCCGGCCCGTTATCTAGGGAGGACGTGGCTTGTAAAATGGCCGCCCTCCGTCTGTCTTCTTCTTCTTCTTCTTCTTCCTCTTCTTTGTCCCGCTCTTCTTCCTCGTCTCGCGAGAGGGAGGCGGAGCTTTCTCCGGCCGATAAGGCGGACTTGGAGGAGGCGGCGGCGGCGTATGAGGTGGAGCGTTATCGCCCGCCTCCGTATGCCTCCGCCCCTCCCCCACCAGTTGATGGCGGGGGAGGTACATCTTTCATGTCCGACCGGGTTCGGAGAAAAGTCAGCCAGTGCTTTCCTGTATACTTCCCGGGCCTTTCAACAATTTTGCCGCCGTCTCGGCGTTACCCATCGCACTAGCTTGCCCTATAACCCCCAGGCCCAGGGCATTGTAGAACGCGCCCATGGCACAATCAAAGTCTACTTACAAAAACAAAAGGGGGAGGCTGGGGCTTTGGGCGGTGGTAGGTCTCCCAAATCTGCCCTATCTCTTACTCTATATACTCTAAATTTTTTGCTGCTGGATGATCGTGGTCGCTCGGCGGCAGATCGCCATGTGGATCCCGGCCCCCCCCTTTCCGAGCGGGTGATGTGGAAAGATGTGCTTTGTAATCAATGGAAAGGACCGGATCTGATTCTCAGCAGATCCAGGGGAGCTGTTTGTGTTTTTCCACAGGACGCCCCGGACCCTATCTGGGTTCCGACACGCCTCACGCGACGCCTCAGTCATCCTGCTGCTTCCTCGCCGGCTCCTGACGACGATGCTGTTGTGGCGGATTCTGCTTTCCCTGACCATGACCCTCCTCGCCCTGGGAGTGCTGTCCAGGGCGAAACGTCGTTGGGCCATCCTGCCTGTGTTCCCGAGACCCCTGCCGGTGTCTCATGATTCGCAGATATTCCCCCGGTTCTTTATTACCAATGCTTCCCTAGGACTTCCCTACCTCCCGTGGTCCAACGAGTCTGGAGCGGTTCCCGGCAATGAATCCTATATCCTTGCTGGGTCCTTGTGCTTTACTACCATTATCCCGACTAACGGCAACCTGTCCTGTATACTTCTTGCCAACCAGACGGGTGCTTGGGTGGACCGGCCGCGTCCCCGCAACGGGACCTTTGCTAATGGGACTTTTGTGACAGGGATGTGGCCTGCGTTACACAAAACTGTGAACATTTGAGACCGCTGCGTCAGGCGCTCAGTTTTCCAACGTGACCTTCGGTCCCACGCCTGTTTGTCTCTGGCCTCCATTCATCTGGATTGTGGCCCGCCTGGAAAACCATACGGCCACCCTTAACTGCTCAACCGTAAACTGCACGTATACACGTTGCTGGAATGCCTCAGAACACAGGATGGCCGTGGTTGCACGCATGCCCCGGTACGTCCCCTGGCCGGTTGACGCACCGGATTCGTTGGTTCTCTTTCGACATCGTAGGGACTTTGGCGTGACAGCTCTTGTCTTTGCTATTGCAGCGGCCTCCGCTGCGGCCCTTACCGCCGCTTCGATCGCGGCGGCGGGTGCCGTACAAACGGCACAGGTCCTAAATAACCTGTCAGCAACGGTAGCAACTGCCTTGGACACACAAAGCTCTATCAACTCACACCTGGCGGGAGGGATTATGCTCCTAAATCAACGTGTGGACTTGGTTCAAGAACAGGTGGACAGTTTGGTACAGCTCGCCCAGCTTGGTTGCGAGCGACGACTGCCGGGATTGTGTATTACTTCGATCCCATATTCTAACCTTTCCCAGGTGGCCAATCTCTCTAAAGAGCTTTCTCGGCTGTTACAGGGCTCTTGGTCTGCCAATTTCTCCAAGCTAGCCACTCAGTTACAACTAGAAATCACCCATATTAATTCTACCCGGTTAGATCCTATGCTTACTGATGGCCTCCTCCCCACCTTTTTGTCGCTTCTACACGGGGTTCGGGAATGGGCAGGTCTTGGATCCCTGGGCCTGCTGGGATGTCTTGCTTTTTGGCCTCGTGTTCTGGATGCTCATGCGTGTCCGTTGGCAGCAACAAAGGGATCGAGTGGTCATGGCTCAAGCCTTTGCTGCCCTTCATGAGGGCTCTCCTCCTGGAGTGTGGATAAGCATGTTACATACGGACGGCAACTACCGCTTTTCCCCTTGACAGCATGGCGTGGCCCTTGCACCCCGAGGGCTTGTCCCCATTGCACCGGGAAGGGCGCGCGACCCCTGTTTTGTGGTCAGCCCTTGCACCTTCATGAGCTCTCGCTCATTGCACTGAAGAGTGGTGACCATACGCCCCTTGGTGAACTGTGACCCTAGATCCGGACTGGGGCTTCCGTTCACCATGAGGCAAAAACAAAAGGGGGAGCTGTGGGGAGCGGTCTAGGCCTCCTAGTGTATCCGCCCAGGACATGCATAGTCAGGCCCTCCACCTATCCCTGTGGGACACGCCTGTGGGACACACCTATCCGGGGCTATAAAAGCAGCTTGCATTTCCTGTTCGAGGTCTCTCGCCATGTAACTGTTGTAGGTGCCTCATTAAACTACTGCTGGAAGAACTCCAACTGGTCGTGTCGTACTTGCTGGCAACTGCGGCGCGACAGTGACCCCCACCGAGCTCTCACCTGGAGCCAGACCTCTCCCCTTTAAAGTCACGTTTTCCTCTTGTAAGTGTCAAGGACCCCGTGCCACGGTGCATCATGAGTCTGTTCCTCAGCAGCCTTTGTCCCAACAGCTCCAGCGTCCACTTGTGACTCGTGATGGACTCAGTTGTGTCTTCTCATTAATCAGTCGCCATTCTCTGAAAAAGAGGAGACTTTTCTTTTTTTTCCGTGCTCCTTCCTCCCTGGCTCTCTTCTGTGGAGTATTGCTCTGGACTCATGGATTTTTTTTTTGTTATCAATGTGTTGAAATCTCCCTGATTATTCAGTATTCTTTTTGATGCTGACTTGGTCCCAAATTTGGCCAGTGGGACCCCCTTTCAGTTGGCTCGAGTGTGTTTTGGACACGACCCCTCAGCTTTGATCATCCCTTTGCCTGGTGGTCCCGGACACACCTGGCGTGAGTCCCTCCAGGCACACCTGCGCCTCCCTGCTCTCGGACCCGCGTCAGCTGGTTGTCCAAGAATCCCTCGCACTCTCTCCTGCTGTCTCCTCGTAGCGCAGCACAGAGAACATGCCCACCTGTTCTTGTGTCCGTGGGGCTTGTGCAGAGATCTTCTGTGATGTGTTGGCCACTCTTCGAAGGTGGTGTCTCTGAGGATGACGGGCGTGACAGAGAGAGATGACCTCTGGGGAGTCACAAGTTGCCATCCAGGATGGTTGGACTAAGCAGGGACGAGGGTACCCGCGAGGCCAGGGCCCTGCAGTGCACTGAGCGGTGTCTCCTCAAAAGACACGTCCACATCCTGGAAAATGTGAATGCAATTAAGCTAAGGATACCTTAATTACACCTGTGATGAGAACAGCCTGGTCTCCCCAGGTGAACCTTATAGCCAGAGACAAGTACCGTGTAGGAGACGGGAGGAGGAGGAAGCTGGGGCAGAGGGTAGCGGAGTGCGGCCACCGAGGGCCTGGAGCAGCCAGGAAGAGCGAGGAAGGATTCGCCCCTAGGGCCTTCGGAGGGAACATGCCGGTCAACACCTTGATCTTGGACTTCTGCCCTCCGGCACTGTGACGGCTAAATTTCTGCTGTGTTAGCCCACCCGGTCTGTGGCATGGTGGTCCCGCTTAGCCACAGGGGATACACATCCAGGTTCCTGCCGGTGTCTGGAACTGTGGGTGGAAACAAACCCTGGATATACTGTTTCTCCTCCACAGTGTCGAGTGGATACACTGGATAAAGGGGGAGTCACATCCCGGTGGGACTGCGTGAGATTTCACCACACTACTCAGAACGGTGAGCGATTTAAAACTTATGAATTGTTTATTTTTGGAATTTTCCATTTAATATTATTGGATTGTAGTTGAGCACGAGTAACTGATGCCGGAAAGTGAGACCGCAGATGAGGGGGACGACTGTACTTTGTTAGGACGGGTGTGGGAAACGCACACTGGCTCTGAGCAACAGTGTAGCTGAGACAGCATCAGAGCCGTTACCGTGGGGATCGGCATGGTGGTGACCACCTTGCAGTCACCGTGTGGTTGGCTCTGTTTGCATTTGGGGTCGCTGCACGGATCCTCTAAGGTCCTGACCTAGCGCCGCCCTTGTGCCCTGACAGCTGGTGCCGTGGCTTTGCCGGGGTTCACAGAATGGCTGGCACAGCCCCCAGACCCGGGGCAGCCACTCGGCAGTCTGTGGGGCGGCCCCCCGCACGAGGCTGCTGCTCCAGTGTGGAGGGGCCCAGGTGCTTGGTGCACCCCCATTCCTTGGTCTGTGCACCCAGGGCCATGCACCCACAGGGGTGACACAGGACTGGGGCCTGCGGCAGCACTGAGGGGCTCAGCATGCGGGGCCGGAGCCACGGTCGTCACAGCTGCATGCCCCCCACTCGTCCTGAGACCGCTCCCTACAGCGGCCCCCGCCCTCCGCCCTGGGCCGTGCAGAGCCCCGGCCTTTGGCCTTGGGATCAGGGGAGGTCGGGAGGAAGTGACCTTGGGCCCCGAGCCCAGCCAACCCTCTAGCTCCAGAAAAGCGAAACCGCTGTGACGCTCCGTATCTCCAGCTAACGGCCAAACAGAACCATAAATTCCGATTAGGGCAGGATGCTGGTTGGCAATGACACGCACAAAAGTTTGTGATTAGTGAACTGTGAAAGCTAACATGACATGCTCGTAATTGGGATGTATTTACTGCGCGAAAAAAACGCCACGCTGCCATTTGGGCAAAGTGACTTTGACGGAACTTTCTGAAGGAGACGGACACGACTCCCCTCTTCGCTCACCAAACAGCAGTGGCCGTTATTGATGGCGCTTCTCAGACGGCACCGCAGAGAGCGCCGGCTGCGACGTCTTGTCAGGGCTGCTCCGCGGTGCCGTATTTTCCGGGTGCTTACGAGGCCCTGTTCATCTGCAGCATTAGCCCGGTGATTTATGGACCTCAAAGAGCTTACTTCATTCCCATGTTTTAGGCATTTTCGCCTTTTTACAACAAACCTTATTCCAATATAATCAATGGACGTTTCTCCTCCTGGCTGGGCGGGGAGTGCCGTGCGGGTTTACAGCAAAATCAATGCGAGGATAAATGGACAGCGAGGAGAGTCCACTGTCGGGGCGGACAGAGGCGTGTAAGGCCCTGGCCCGGTGGCACGGCCAGCAGGCGGGGCACGTCAGAGGCCGGCTGTGCTGAATGTGGACGAGAGGTGCCCTCCTCCCTGCCTGGCCCAGAGGGACTGGGGGCGGAGGGCTCGGCCTCGCTTTTGTTAAATATAATAGATGTGTTTATAAGCGACGCCCTGCACGTCTCGTTAATGTTTGAAGCTGTTTGAATGTGTGTTTTTGAATCACAGTGACAAATGATTCCCAAACACCTCAGTGTTCCAACAGCTGCTTTCTTGGGGACGAGGAAGCAGCTGAGTGGCTTGCAGCTGGGCCTACTGTCCCCGCACAGCTGCGAAGGCCCCCGGAGGAACCCCAGGTCTTTCTGCTCACCCTCTTCTCTTAGTCAGTGCCAGGGAAGTCCTGTATTCTCTCTGGAGACACAGAGGGGGCCATGACAGCAGGCTGCCATTTCCGGAGGCGCAGGGAGGTGGGGAGAGTGTGGGGCATCAGGATGGCGTCTACCACGAGGTAAATGAGGTCATTTGAGACAAAAGGTCATTGTTTTTTTGGAGGTGGGGAGTCTCTGGACTGTATTAGACTGGAGCTCCTCCCTGCCAGCCGCAGGGGCTGGTCCCTGGGCACAGTGAGTGGGGTCGAGGAGGCGGAGCCTATGCGGTGATGCGACCATGGGGAGCGGCTGTAAACACAGAGAAGCTTAGCTCCCTGCCCACGGCTCACCTCCTGCTGCGCTGCCTGGTTCCTAACAGGCCACAGACTGGTACCTGTCCGCAGCCCAGGGGTGGGGGACCGTAGCTCTAGAGCATCCCTGCTACCTTCTGGCCAGAGACCTCTCCTGTCCCTGGGGCTTGAAGGATTTGCTTCCGTCCCCAGGTCTTTATTTAAGTTAGTTCCCTTACAATCAAGTAACCCTCCCACCCCTGATAATACTTTTCAGAAAGGCCACAGAACACTCAGGGCCGCCACCTCCCTTCCCCTGCTCTGTCTTCCCAAGGTGGCTTCATTGAGTGGGCAGAGATCTTTGGAGGTTTGGCTTTATAACGGTCTCTGCTGAGCACTGAGGGCTTAGTGGTGAACATGCAGATATAGTTCCTTTCTTCAAAAAATCTACACTCTCATCTTTGCACTAGGCACCATCCAGCATTTAATTACCCCCTACACTGGGCCGGTCCCTGTGGATTTTGTGCATTACAATTCCAGCAAGTCTGCAGGTTCCTAGAGGGTCCTTGTCCCTCCCTGCAGCACAGCTGAGCAGAGGGCCAGACACAGAGTTGGGGCTCCCACTGGACTTGCTTCTACCTCCCCCAGGGGACTAATGACCTGGCTCTAAACTTCAATGATCCTCTGTCACTAAGCCAGGAACTTCTGGAGGCCCTAAGCCACGTGTGGCAGAGATGGCTGACCGCCCACCAAGATCCCTTCTGCCTTGGCCATGGTAAAGAGCTGCAGCTGGGAAGCCCACCCAGGAGCTACATTTTCCAGCCAGCCTCTATCTCCCACCCCCATCCCTGTGCCCCAAGCATGGGTGTGGCATTGGTTAGTGACGACAGAATGTGAACAGAAGTGATGTATGTTGCTTTCCTTGTCATCAGCTGGGTGATGATCACAAGGTTCTGGGGTGATGGAGCCACAAGATGGAAAGATCCTGGGCCCCGGAATCACTGAGTGGGGTGAAGCCATACACCTACCCGGGACCCTTGCTTTAGATGTTCTGTAAGCAAGAAACAAGCTACTATTTGTCTGTGTTTGAATCTTTATACATATTTAGGTCTATTTGTTACAGTAGTACAAATAGACCTTAACTAAAATGCTTTGTCTCATTCATTACCCAGCCCGGTATATAGGGAACGCTGACCAGACAAAAACCCGTGACAAATGAATGAATGTGTGGTTAGTAGCTACTTCTTACCTTACACTAATAATCCCAGAAAGGAGGGCTACTGCCCTTCGTTATCCAGAGTAGGAAAGTGAGCAAAAGGGATGTGACTAGTCGTGGATTAGATTTCGAATTTGGTGGGGGTGGAGGTGGGCAGGGGAGGGTGTTTCAGAAACGGATCCCAGGTGTCCACTGTCCCCTCTCTGGGCACCAGGATAAGACCCTGCTTCTGGCTCCCTGCCAGGAGATACTTCCTCAGCAACTTGCTCATCTCCCTCAGCCATTTGTTTGTGAAGGAATCATGCCCTCAGCCAGGGCAGGTCTCAGAAATCGCTGTGCTTTGCTTATTTATTTTTCAACTTATATAAAATACATAGTAAAGTGGAGCAAATAATGTAATGGACACCCGTATGCCTACCACCTTCTGTGCCACCTATTAACTTCTGTTGCATCTTGCTAGATTTGCTTTTTCTTTTTTTGTTTTTACTGAAGCATTTAGAAATAAACGACAGACATCATGATATTTTATTCCTGGTTCCTATTTCAATATGCACTGCTAAAAGATAAGCTAGCACTCGTATATGATCATAATGCCATCATTGTACCTACCAAAGGTAACAGTTTCCTGACCCATCTCATACCCCGTCTACATTCAAACCTCCCCAAACACGCCGTATGGAGTAGTTTCTTCAGACTAGTATCCAATCAGGGACCAAGCACCGCGTTTGTTTGTTGCCCACGACCTTCTGAGAAGCCAGCCAGCCGGGGTCAATGGCTCCTCCAGGCCTGGAGGGTGAAGGTGTTTGCATGTGGAGTTCGGCTGCAGGTCTGAGCAGATAATTACTCATTAGTGAGAACAAGCACAAGTGAAGGATCATGGTACTCAGGGCTCCGTCCCCTTAATTTATGGGCTCCGGTCATTGAGCACTTATGTCTCAGTGCTTACACTGTTCATTAGATACACCTGGGAGCCCCAGCAAGGGCCAGTCAGTGCCACCAGGGTGACCTCCAGCAAAGCATGGCCCACTCAAGGTCACCAAGCAGGTCTGGGCCTGAGGGTGGGCCAGGGCCCCTGTGTGCGGCTCCTGCCCCCCAAAACAGAGTCCTGGACTCCTCTCCAAGGGCAGAAGCCAAAGCCCAGCCAGAGAGGGGCGAGGGTGCAACCAGGCCGTGGCCAAGCATTCCCAGGCTTGGGATTGGATTTGGCCCCCTTCCCTGGAGAAAAAGAAAGGCTGGCGGGACATCAGCTGAGGGAGCCCAGGGGCAAACGTAGTTTCCCATCAGGCCATGGGCAGGACACCAAAAATTGTAAATGTTTTAGGGAAGTTGTATTTCAGGTCCACCCGAATCCTTTCTCAAAGTACAGGACTTTTTATTCTGTGAATCATTTGTTCTAGGGTATCAGGTTTCTGGGAATTGGGTTTTTTGAAAGCATAAAAGCACAGGAGTTAAAGCGTGGACCCAGGAGTGGAACCCCTGGATTCCAGACTCTGCCTCCTCACAGGTGACTCGGCTACGCAAGCCCCAGCTCCTTTGGCTGCAAAATCACGACCCTACCTTAGAGAGTGGTGATGAGGATTGTGTAAGATGATGCTCGCATTAATAGCGGGCACGTAACGTAAACGTTGGCCGGCTATGATCATTACCATTATGATAGTAACCCGCTACCCGGACAACCAGGCAGAACTGCACAGGTCACCCAGACTGTACGCACACCTGGCACGACGGCCACACGCTTGGGCTCCTGCTGGGACGGGGATGTCAGAACAGGACAGAGGTGCTTTGGGCTTGGAGAGGGGGTGTCTGGGGCTGATGTAGGCATTATCCATGGCAAAGCTCCTGAAAAATCTGCAACTCCGGTCTCGTCCAAGTTTCAGCCAGGACTGGACTAGCTAAGGCTGGCCCAGGACAGAGATCGGTCATGGTATTAATCTTTTAGCCTTTGTTTCCTTGTCTGCCAAGTGAGGATGGCGCCGGGTGGTCCCACGCTGGGGCTCAGTGAGACTGGGGTGGGGAGACAACCTAGCCCCCTTGGTGGCTTCTGAACATGCCACTGATGCATCTACCCTGGCCTGGCCCCCACCTGCCAAGCTCGCTGTGGGGGCCCGTGCCAGTCTGCAGATAGCACGGGAGGCCGTGGCCTCTGGGGACATGGCTGTCCTCGGGCCCCGCTCCGGGTCCCCTGTGTGCCTCCTGCACCTGCGCCAGGTTCAGAGCCTGCCTGTCTGCCAGGTGCTCTGCGGCAGCTCCTGCCGGAGCGCTGGGTTGGTGCTGGCGCCTGGCCTCCCGCGGCTGCTCCCCCTCCCTGCAGAGAGCAGGGTCTCCGGTCCAGCTTAGACCTTTCTGGGCTGGAGCCCTGGGCAGGCTCCCCGTGCGGACATGGCCGCTCGGGGCTGTGACTCGGGCTGGCTGGTCATCCTCCCCGCCCAGCTTGGCTGCCGGGCTGAGTCCAGCCAGCCTGGCCCTGGGGCTCGGGGGAGGGAAGACCGCAGAGGCGCAGGGGCTTCCAGGCCCTCGGCCACTGCCCTCAGCACCCTCCTCTGCTCCACTTCCCTCCAAGAATGCCGGCCGGCATTTAGTAAGTGCTTGTTGTGTGCAAAGTGCCTTCCACGCAGCGCCTCAGTTTCTCCCCATCAGCCCTCTTTCCCCCACTATGACTGAGGCCAGAGAGGCCAAGCCTGAGGTCACACAGCCGGTGCTCACGCTGTCCCTTGGCGGCAGAGTCGCAGCTGCTCTGAGCTGCAGGACAGCCGCTTCAGACACGTCTCAGGCTGGTCACCGCCTGCAGCGGGTCGGCACCATCACCAAGGCAGGGGCCACGGCGAGATCAGGCCTCTGGGCTGGAGATTCCCTCACAGACCGAGTCTGAGCGCCTTCCTTGCTTGACTTTCCGAAGCACCTCCACCTCGGCCGAGTCAGCCAGTCCCCCGGACACCCCCAGGAGTGCCGCGGCAGCTCCTGGCACTGCCCTTGCGGTAGGTGGGGACTCTGAGAGCCAGAGACGGTGCGGAGCCCGCCAGGGGGTTGCTGCTCGGGGAGCCCGATTCCTGGACAGGCAGGTGCTTGTCCTCGGGTCCTTCCCCTCCCCTTGCCGTGACACCTGTGTCAGCCTGGGAGGCCCGACCTGGAGCCCAGGTGCGTCTCTGCCCCTGGGAAGGTGCCGGCCAGGACGGAGCCCACGAGGGCCTCTGTTCTCTTTCTGAGGGGCTGATGTCTGACCCGTGCCGGGTCCCTGATCTTCAAACTGTCACTCTGTGATGTTAATGTGACTTAAAGGACCAAGCCTAGGCTGCAGCCTGCTGAGCTGGGGAGGAGGCCAGGCACTGTTGGTCACAGCCCCTTGGGGTGCCTGGGGTGTGGCAGGCAAACACTGCTGGGACATTGCGGCGGCTGAGCTCAGTAACACTGTGTTGTGTTTCTCACACCTCGTACAGCTGGGTGACCTCACCAGGCAGCTCTGCCCCAGGCAGTGGTTCAGGGAACCTGGCCTGGTCCAAGTCATGACTCTGACTTCAGCCACCCCCGTCACCAAGGGGCCATCTCCATTCCAGAAGAGAAAGCGGCAGGGGATCTCCCACATCAGGTTTGTTTTAGCCGGGCTCCCGCGGCCGTCGGTTCTGCCCACGTCACGCTGGTCAGAGCTCAGGTGCGTGGCCACGTCTAACCGCAAGGCCAGCTGAGCAAGGCCATCCGCCCGAAGGCCAGGAGGAGCGCGACAAGCTTTGGCGAGCGTGGTCCTTGGGAGTGTGGAGCGAGGCCTTCTCAGGTGTGCGTCTGTGTCCTCCCTTCTCTGTCCCTGGAACTGTGGTCCCAGCAGGTTGGGGCCTGTTGTCCTTGTTCTTATTACTCCTACCTTGTGCTGCTCTCTGCCGAGACATCTGGCTTGGCCACCTGGGAGGGGCCACCCTCAGAACGCTGGCGTCTCCCGGGCTGCACGGGACCTTTGCTGGAGGTCCCGGTGCCTCTGCGGGACAAGGGACCCTGAGGACTGAGCCCTGGGCTCGGGCTGGGCTCCAGCCCTGACGGTTGTGCCCGGCGACCCTGGGTGCAGCTCCCACACCTGACGAGCTCACCTGCGCTCAGAGGAGGGGTGAAGGCCCCCGAGGAGATGAAGCGCCGCAGGGAGGAGGGGCAGAGGGGGGCAGGCTCACAGCTGGGAGCGCCCCGCAGAGAGGCGCTTCTGACGCGACTCCGCGTGTGCCCAGGACCCAACACGGGACTCCCTAGGCCCTGGCTCGCCTCCCCCGCCAGGCCGCCCACCTTGACTGTGCGTCTGATCACCGGCACCGTACCCTGAGGCCCAGGGGACCTTAACACGTTAGTGGCATTTGATCCAGCCCTGCTCCACTCCAGTTAAAAATAAGTCTCATAGATCGAGGCCGAGCCCTGGGGGACAGCGATGTTACAGCTCATCACCTGATGATGTTCAAACCCAGTTATAAAAATACACAGCCCCTCTGCTCAGGGGAGCGGGTGACCTACTTTATGCCTCCTGGACCCACACGGCGTCGGCAGGGGCGACGTCCAGGCGCTTGTTCTGTTTTTAAATTTCTGCAACTTGCGGTTTCTGGCTGACGGCTCTTCTGAAAGCCCGAAGCCCCACTGTGAGTTTTCCCATGGGCTGGTGCCGCGGCGGCTCGCTTCTGTCCACACTGCAGGGCTCCCGCTTCTGTCCACACTGCGGGGCTCCAGCTTCCGTCCACACTGTAGGGCTCTCGCTTCTGTCCACATGCGGGGCTCTCGCTTCCGTCCACACAGCGGGGCTCCCGCTTCTGTCCACACTGCAGGGCTCTCGCGGCACAGGTTCGCTGGGCATCCAAGTGTGAGGCTTCTTGGGTTTCTTCCTGTCCCCACCGTCAGGGTATCCGTCCCCAGGTGTTTACGTCCCCTCCCTTCACCGTGCCTGGTACTGAGGGCCCAGCAGGAGGGGACCCGCCGCCCCTGTTCTTACCATCCTGCCGGGACGGTCAGCTCTGAAACCTCCCGCCTGGGAGCCTCTCCAGAGCCCAGAGGGACAGAGCCAGAGGACAGAGCCAGAGGACAGAGCCAGAGCCCGGGGACACGGAGAAACGTCCACTGACTCTTCACTCACTCATTCGGCAGGCATTTCCTGAGCACGTTCTGGGAGGCAGATGTGGAGCCCCCCTCACGGGCTCAGCCTCGGTGAGTTTACGATGGTGACAAGCGCCAGGGAAGAGGTTCGTATGAGGTGCTGGGAGAGCCTAGAGAGCGGAGGTCTGACCCAGTCCTGGAAGTCAGGGAGGGCTCCCTGGAGGAAGTGACGAGGCAGCTGAGATGAGGGAGGGAAAGCCAGGTGGGGGAGAAGAGTAGAGGATCAGGAACTGGGCTGCGGAACAGAGAGGGAGGTCAGCTGAGGAAGCCGCCTGGGGCCATCGGCCGACCACAGTCGCATCTGCAAGGGCCGGGGACAGGGACGTGTCTCCCCCTCCCCCACCGCCCCCTTTACCAGCCCCCTGCAGCAGCCTGGGCGCAGCGGGTGTGGAGAAGCCCCCGCTGGCTGAACGCAAGAGCAGGGCTCCCTTTTTCTAGGAGCCTCTCAGGCCTGCAAGGTCGCGCAGCCCCTTGGAGGTCGCACCGCAGCTCAGAGTCACCTGTCTGGTCCGGGGGGCGAGCTGGCCGGGCAAACGCACTCTGTCCTTCAGCCGCCTTGGTGGCAAATGCCCAACCACTGCTGCCCCTCCCGTGGGTTTCAGACACGCTTTTTCTCCCGGCAATATACATACATATGTTTTAGAGTAAATTTTATTGTTCATACTTGAGGTTTGCGATACGGTGTGGGACTCACACAGTCACTGTTGTGAAGCAGATGAACGTATCTATCATCGCACAGCGTTGCTGTTTTTGGCCACAAGAGTAGCTAAAATCTATTTATCACATACACTCTTGCTATTCATTTTTTAAGGAACACATTTGTTTTCTTGAAAAAAAAAAATCGAGGCGCTTGGTTGCCTGTTTTGGGAGTGGGCCGCCGTCTCATCTGCCAGACTTGGGAGCTGGGCCCAGGCGTTTAGATGGCTCCTCCCCCTGCAGCCCCGGCTCTCGGCCTCTCACCCTCAGGGCCGGCAGGTCTGCGGTGTCTCCCGGGCGCCTGGCTGGGTCTGGCTGCGCGGCCCCGGGGGAGGCCCGTGGGCTCCTGGGAGCCACCGTGTGGCAGGACTCTTGAGGGGCGGTCCTGGGCGTGCGGGGTGGGTGCAGGTGGTCAGGTGAGGCCCTTCAAGGCGGCACAGAGCACCTCTGTCCCAGGGGACGCGTGGGCCCTCCAGGGGGCCACTGTCAGACTGGAGGCCGTGACGCCGGCCCCAGCACACGGTGCCTCCATCCTCCACGTCGCGGCCCTGCACTCTCGTCAGGGGTGCGGAGCCGGCAGGCTTTGCTGCTCACCTGGAGGGGACGTAAGGGCTCCGGCCTGACTCAGGAGTGCAGGTTCTAATGGGGTGCTAGAAGCTTCGTCACGTCAGAGCTGGACCCGTCACCTCCCTAGTCGTTTCCACGGCTACACTTGGCCCTGTTTGTGGAAATGTACAGCCTGCTAAACCCACCGCAGGGAGGCAGCCTCTCTGGAGGGAGAACCCCTCCCCCACCCCCAATTCAGCCAGTCCGGGGCGGCCTGGGTGACCTAGGACATGAGCCGGGGGGGCCCTCCAAGGGCTAGAACTTGGCATTAGAGGGCGTGGCTAAAGAGATTATTACCGACATTACTGTTATAATTGACTAATTATTGTGGGATAATTAGAGTGTGATTAGGTAAATAAATGAGTCAAGTGGCACTGATTTTCCACGTTACATTTATACTTACCAAAGAGCTTCCCCAGTTGGGCTTTCATTTATTTCCCTCTAAAATGATCTGATGACATCAGTTACTACTAATCCCATTTTCCAGAGAAGGAAACTGAGGCCCAGGAGGCCGTTTGACTTGCCCGGGTTTTCTCGTCAGTCCCAGCAGAGCTGTGAAGCTCTGACGTACCCCACCCTCCGGCCGGGTCCCCGCTGCCCACCCAGAGAACCCGGGCCCGACACAGACAGTCAAGGGCTTTCGCCTTTGGCCCCGGGCGCCTGGTATAAAAAGTCTCAGAGATCTGGCCCAGGAGTCACGTGTGACTTCTGGGGTCTTGTGTGCTCCACGGCCTGCAGGCAGATTTCCCAGGACGAGAGAAGGACCGTGTTGCACAGCAGGAAAGGTGACAGGTCCTCAGCCTGAAGCCCCCTCGCTCTGGAGGCCAGGAGGCCGGCGTCACGTCGCATCAGCTTCTGCGAAGTTGGCTGTTCACGGCCTGGGCAGGCTGAGGGTCAGTGAGCAGAAGGAGTGCCCCTGGCTGGGTGGAAGGCCAGTCTTGGGGACACGCAGGGAGAAGAGCAGGGACCGGGGAGGCCCAAGCAGACCCGGCCTCCAAGGGGAAACACGTGCAGGGCTTGGTCCAGACTCCTGGCAGCCTCGCTGGGGGCCGTGTGTGATGCCTGTCCTGGGAGCCCCCCCGGGCACAGGACCCCCCATCAGTATGCCGAGAGCTGAGTCCCCCGCGCTCCTGCCACCCGCCTGCCCTGCCCGATGCATTATTAACGAGGCAGCCTTCATTTCCAGGTTTTGGGTAGCTAATTTGTTCCCACAATCATGATTTCAAATATCACATGAATAATTCAGAGAATGATCTTACCGTAGTTAGATAAGCCTGTGAGCTGACACACATCTGAATGCATCAGCTTCCCCACCCCCGGGGCACGGAGGGAGGTGCCGGCCACGCGGCAGGGCCCCTGCGTAGGCCACCGTGGCGCTCAGAACTTCACTTCAAGAGCCCGAGCCCGCCTCGGGGTCAACGGGGTAATAGGCACTGTCATTTGTCATGGAGGAGCTTTTGCTGCTGGGAGTCGGTTGGTCACAAACGGCAATTAGTCTCCCCTCCCAGATCTGGATCGGAGACACACACGGTTGCTCGACAAGCCCTGGATGGTACAGCAACGACCCCTCCGGCTCAGAAAGGCACACAAGTGTCCACCTCTGCGTGTGAAGCAGGCGGCTCTGCCATGTGGCAGTCAGACAGGAAAAGACCACCCCCTGCCAGCCACGCTCGCTCTTCAGGAAGGCGGGGTGTGGATAGAAATTACCTGTTTTTTTTTTTTCCTGGAGGTGGTGGGAGAGCACCCCGGCTCCGTCCCTTACTAACTGTGTTATAACAGGAAATCTGCTTCCCTTCTCTGAGCCTCAGGTTCTTCATCTGTAAATTGGGTGCAATATTTCCAGGACTGGCTCATCCACTGGGTTTTTGTGAGAGGTGAAAATGAAGCAATGGATGCAACACTTTGCAAACTACAGAGTGCTGCAGAGATGCAAGGATTGCTCTATGGCTGCTTCCTGCAAGAGAGAGACTTCTCTGTGTTCCTTCTCAATAAATACCCAAGAAAAGGCAATTCCAGGCCCTCTCCCTGACACTCACTCTGGTATTTGGGGACCTACGCAGTGGCTCATTTATGGAGTGCTCACTTACCGTGTGCCAGGCACCCGCCTCCAACCTCAGGCCCCTGCACTCTCAGGAGCAGCTCTGGCGGGGCAGGAGTCACCTGTGCCAGTTGTAGGAGAACCTCTGGCCCTGGGCACGGAGCTGGTTCTAGAGTAACTGTCCACCTGAGAAGCTCCACTGCTGAGGGCAGAAGGGTCACAGTGTCCATGGGCTCCATCGAGGGCTGTCTGAGAGCCGTAGCCCAGGGGAAGGAGCGGAGTGAGACCCGGTGGCATTTCCACTGTGCCTGGCACTGTGCTGGCCACAGCGTGTGCTCACCAAATGCCTGTAAAAAGTGGCTCAGGCCCACAGTCCTTCTCAGGTGCCGGAGGCCCAGTCCGTGTGTGGGTTCCAGCTGCAGCACGGCTTGAGGCTGAGGGTGGGGGCAGCTGGGCCGGGGCTGCAGGGCTGGGCCTGAGATCTGTAGCCGGGGCTGCTGGCTGAGGTCGGGCTGAGGTCCAGGGCCCTGCTCGGGGAGGGGAGGGAGGAGGGCCCAGGGAGGGCAGCCAGGTAGGACAGGGAGAAGACCAGAGGCCAGGGCTGTGGGGACCAGGCTGGGCTGCCAGGGAGAGTGGGGGCTGGGGAACCCACCAAGGGCAGCACGGTACAGAGGTTAGCAAGGCAGGGGTTTGGTTCAGACCTGGGGTCAATCCTGGCACTACCAATGGGAAAGATGGGTGACCTTTTCAGACTTGTAGAGATGATGGTGACACCCAGCCTTGGCACCGTGCTGTGGGTTCCATGAGCTGATGCCTTGAAGGCAGTTAGCACAGTGCCCGGCATGCAGGGAGAGCACAGCACAAGCTACCACCACTGCCGTTACCATTGCCACTACCACTACCATTGCCATTGCCATTGCCACTACCATTGCCATTGCCATTGCCACTACCATAGCATTGCCAATGCCACTACCGTTACCATTGCCACTACCACTACCACTACCATTGCCATTGCCATTGCCACTACCATAGCATTGCCAATGCCACTACCGTTACCATTGCCACTACCACTACCATTGCCATTGCCATTGCCACTACCATAGCATTGCCAATGCCACTACCGTTACCATTGCCACTACCACTACCATTGCCATTGCCATTGCCATTGCCACTACCGTTACCACTACCATTGCCATTGCCATTGCCACTACCATAGCATTGCCACTACCGTTACCATTGCCACTACCACTACCATTGCCATTGCCATTGCCACTACCATAGCATTGCCAATGCCACTACCGTTACCATTGCCACTACCGTTACCATTGCCATTACCATTGTCATTACCATTACCATTGCCATTGCCATTACCACTACCATTGCCATTACTACTACCACTACCATTGCCATTACTACTACCACTACCATTGCCATTACTACTACCATTACTATTACCATTGCCATTACCATAGCACCTATCATCATGATACTCACTGGTTTCCTGGAACCTCTCAGCTGCCCCCGACTGCAGAACTTTCCCTGGATGGGGGATGTGCACACTGCGCACCCTTCTCACCGGCTCCTCCAGAGGCTCCTGGGTGAGCATCGCGTCTGGTACTGCCCACTGCCTGCTGCCTGGGAGTTCAGGGCTTCCTTCTTGACTCCAGCTCTCCCTCATTGTTTTCTCTGGGTCAGATGCTCAGGCCCAGCTTATAATGCCCCAGGGAGACATGGGGGAGGTGGGGGCTGCGTCCTTAGAGACCCTTGGCCAACCTTGCTGGAAGCACCAGTGCCGGCGGAGCTGGTGGGGAATGTCCTGCGCAGAGTCGTGCCCTCTTTGGGCGGAGCTCCAGGACAGAGTGGGAGACCAGATCTGCCCAGGGAGGAGGGGTCAGAGCATTACGTGAGGCCCCGGTGGAGGGGGAGTTGGTGAGACTGCAGAACAGGGGGATGGCCGGGCTGAGCTTCCAGATGCCAGCCAGGCTGCCGAGCAATCCATTTATCAGGATCTCGGTGACAGGTGTTTAAAAGGAAAAATATTTGCATGTGGGTTTTTTCAAAATGATTAATATTCAAATTAGTGTTGGAGATCCAAATCGCTACAGTGTAACTAGGCAGAAAACTTCTCTGACAGCTTGTGATTTTCAGACCATTCCGCCATTCCCTGCTGCACCCACCCTCAGAAATGTCTCTGGGCTTCTGCAGATTGTCCTGCGTTGGCAGCAGCTCGTGGGGACTCAATTCCTGTGTCTTGCCATGCCGAGGACACCTGGCCCTGTAGGCCACACGCAGCCTCCCTGTGACCAGCCAGGGCCCTTGAGAGGCCACCTCCTGACGTGCCCCTCTACCACTCAGGTGTCCTCTGCATATGTCACACTGCTGAGGTGCCTCCTAAGGCACAGCTGTGAGCACACGGACCCCTGCTCTGGCAACGCCCGTGTTGCTCCCCTGCTTGCAGAACAAAGTCTCACCCCCCTTTCCAGCAAATCATCATCGGGCCCCAAATTCGCTTTCCAACCCTCTAACCCCCGCTTCCCTCTGCCCCAGCCGAGCCAGCCACCCAGGGCTCCCCGGCATGAATCCGTCCACCCCTTCTGTGCTGGGGCTCCGCTGTGGCCTCGGCTGGAGGTCCTCTCCCTTCACTGGAAGCATCCTGTGCCAAAGTTCATCGGGGCCCACCTCTTCTTAACCAAATATAATCCTATTTTACAGTTCAGAGAACTGGCCTCGCAGAAGGTAATCTCAATAGTCATTTTTATTTCTCAGGTTCAGAGCGGACTGTAAATGTGGCATTTTAGCTCAGAGGCCATTTCTAATCCTGTAAGATACGCGTGGAGGAAGGAAATTCAGAGCAGCCTCAGTTCACAGCCTTTGACAGAGCTTGGGCCCTGCCTGTGGGAGCTCAGGGAGGAACGGCCAGGATGGCACAGCAGGGGGGTCACTGCAGAGCCAGGCAGGGGTGTCCTGGGGAGGGTGGCCTGGGCTCCTGGCTGTCATGGGAGCTGGGCAGGGGGCCACGGCCAGGCCACACCCTCTCTGTCTGACATCAAAGGCCCCCAGAGACCCCCAGAATTCAGGAAGCAGAGCCCCTCTCACACACGTGACCAGGTCCTCTTCCTGCCCCAGCCCATCCCCGGCTGGAGCGCTCAGCCTTTGCAGGGTGCGTTTCACAGGCGAACTTGCACTGGGAAGGCCTGAGACGGAGGCAGAAAAACTGAGGAGAGGAGGAGGAAGGGCGGAAAAGGTCGGCAGGCCTCCGGGGGCTGGGTGGGAGGGTTTTCCAGGGTGGGCACAGCTTAGGTGGGTGGGATGCCGACAGAATGAAGGTGGAGAAACAAGACTTTAAGAGTGTTTGCCATGCTTTATGGGTGGAATCTCCCTTTGGAGACAAAGGTTTAGCTTGCTTTGCAATTATAGTTAATGTTTAAATTGGTACTTTTAAAAAAGCAAAGTTACACCCAGACCGGCCCCCAGGCAGGCTCACTTTGTCTGGCTCCTGCGGCCAAGGCACCCCGCCCGAGAGAGGCAGGGAGACCCCCAGAGCCAGCGGCCGTGCCTGGGCTCCCCGACCCGTGCCGTTCCCTTTAGAGCAGGCGGGACCGCGGGTGAAACTGCATTTACCGCATTCCCATCTGTAGCACTAGGAGGCTAGAAATAAATGAAAAGTAATATAATTTCAGGGTGCAGCACTACATGGACGTTAAAAAGAATTGCCTTAAAAGATGCCTAAGCCAAAAAGAAACTCCAGAACGGAAATCAGAATAATTTTTTAAAAGTATAATATATCAAAACTCATGGGATATTGCCAAAACCGTACATTTAGAAAAACCGTATTATTCTAAATCCCTATGTCTCCAGGAAAGATGAAACACACACACACACACACACACACACACACAGAGTGAACTAAGTCTCTGCATTAAAGATCTTAGAGCTGTGAGAAAGATGGCGAGAAAGCAGGGACCTGAGCAGGAATAAAGCTGAACAAACGCGACAGGAGAAATGAGTATTGACCGGCAAACCCAATAATTAGGCCTTTGAAAAAACCCCCAAAGCCATTAGTCCCACTGATCAAAGAAAGGGCAAATACATAAACAAATAAAGCCAGAAATGAAACACGAGCGGCCACAAATCATGTAAGAGAGATTTGCAAGATCTGAGGGGAATATTGACTCCATGTATGTGAGTGATGTGGAGACAGACGCACGTCTGCAAAAAGCCCCAGGTGTCGCACCTGCGGCCACAGCGCCCTTGCCAAGGGTGCACGTCGTCTTGCTTTGTCCTTGGGTTCTGCTGTGGGCTGAATCGTTTCCCCCAGAAGCTATATTCAGGTTCTAATCCTGGGCACCTGTGAGTGCAGCCTTGCTTGGAAATGGTGCCTTTGCAGAGACCAGCAAGTGAAGACGAGGTCGTTAGGATGGACCCTAATCCACCAGGACTGCTGTCCTTGTAAGCAGAGAAACCTGAATGCAGACGCAGTGGACTGTCCTGTGAGGACGGAGGCAGAGACGGGAGTGACACAGTTCTCAGCCAAGGGAGTTTAGAACCTCTCAGAGAATGAAAAGGAATTCCCGTGATTTGACCCCGGGACACTGTGTCTCTAAATCTTCATTATTCCAATTTGACGCCTCTGAATCTCCCCAGGGACAAAAGTGTAATAAATGTGGACTTTGGTTTGTTGGGCTTCACTCATCAAACTCTTTATCCTGGCTGGGAAATCTGAACTTGCAGATGCGCTGAGTGTCTGCGTCCAGGTGACTCTAAGCGACTTCTAAGCCAGGTGTGTAGGTGGGGGAGGTGAGAGGTGGATTTGGGGGAGGCCCATGGCTGGGCCCTGAGCTTCCTCGTCCGGGTGGTCAGGATGGCCCTGCTCAGGGAAGGTAAGCCGGGCACCCCCACCTTTCCACCTGCCCCTCCTCCACAGCAGCTGAAACGCGGTCCCGAGCCTGCCAGCCTCAGAGGGGACAGTCCCACCTCTGCTGCCGCCGTCCCCTCCACAGACTCTCACATCTGCAATCTCCACCCCATCAGGGCCCCCCCAATCTTTGCAGCCTTGGAAATAGTCAGTATGTGCTAAACATGCAGTGACAACCGCCGTCTGTGGAGGATATTTTTAAGGGTGATAGGATCTGAGAGTCATTAGTGCCAGAAACACGGATCTCATCTGATTTTCAGAGACGAAGTGCCACATCCCAGATGCTGCGGCCAACACCGCAGGCCAGGACCTCAAACAGCCACGCTCCTGGTGTGCAGGGCCAAGAGCTGCCACCGAGCGCTGGGAACACGGCCAGAAATCACGCGTGTGGGACGCCCACGTTGGGCTCCAAATCTCCATCACTGCAGCCTGGACAGAGATTCCAGTCCGCAGAGGCCGGACTCCCACCTCAGCCACCTCCTCCAGCTCCGTGCGTTCCACTCCTCCAGACCCACCCAGGGGAGTGGCGGTGTTCGGGGTCCTCTGGGCGTGAAGGCCACATCTGGCAAGGGAGCCTCACACGGAGCAGGCACGGCCAACCCCTCCAGCCCGCGTCTGAGGCCCAGGCCGCGGGGGACTCGAGGTCCAGCACTTCCTGGCTTCGTGGCCCTCTTGTTTGCTGTGATGCCCAGGTACAAGCGGGCTCTCTGGGAACGGAGCTTGGGACTGAAGAGGGAAGCCATCCCCCGCCCCTACCCCACCGCCCCGAGGTCAGAACTGCTTCCCAGGCGATTGATTTCCCCTCTAGATCAGCACTGTCCTCTACAAATACCATGGGAGCCACACATTTTACATTTTAGATTTTCTAGTAGCCACATTAAAAAAGTGAAAAGGAACAGGGAACACTAATTTGAATAATACTTTGTATTTAACCCAATGTATCCAAAATACTATCATTCGATGTGTAATCAATATATAAAACCATTAATGTGGCAGGCGGCTACCGCGACCGGATGGTCGTGTGGCTTCCGCCCCAGGAGTCTGGGCGCTCACCGAGGAGGCCAGAGCCGGGTGCAGGACACAGTGGCCTCCGGGCCAGGCAGCAGCTATGTGGGGCCTGGGAGGGGCCTTGAACGAGAAGGGCCGAGGCTGGACCCCAACACGCCTGGGGAGGGAGAGTCCTGGGCTCCCCACGCCGCCCTCCCGGCATTCGGAGCACCCGTGTCCGTGGTTTCCCGTGTCTGATGTCCTTGGCCTCCCGTGTCTGCGTCTGTGTCCTTGACCCCCCTGTCTAGTGTCCACGGTCTCTCGTGTTAGCATCCGAGATTGCTGTGTCTGAGGTCCACGTCCTGTCACAAGGCAGCTGGACGGTTGGGGGCAGCCAGTGTGGCCAGACACCTGCCCGTGACCTCGCTCTGGGCGCAGTGGGGAGGGCGCATGGAGTCCCTGCAGCGTCACCTGTCCTGGTCGAGGGGCTAGACTCTGGTCTGAGGGTGAGGGAAGCTATTGGGGGGTCCGGGCAGAGGGGTGGTGTGGCCTGGTTTCCATGTAATAGGACTGCTGTGGTCTGGGCGAGAGACTGTGGTGGTTTGGACCAACGTGTGGCCGTAAGGGTGAAGGCTGCCTCGAGATCACTTGGTCCAGCCGCCTGTGTTTCAGATGGGGAAACTGAGGGGGCAAAGAAGAAACCATTGTCATCTCTTCCTTAGGGGCTGGGGATGGGCAGGACCCCAGACCTGGCCTTGTCCTCCACTGTCCAGTGCCTTCGCCTGGGTGGCTTTCCTTCCAGTTCTCTGCATTGGACCCTTGTTTTGACGCATGGGGGAGTGGCCAGAAGGCCAAGTCTGCTCTGGCTGTCCTGTTGTCCCCTCTCCACTGCAGCCCCCTCTACTGTAGCCCCTCCTTCACTGCAGCCCCCTCCTCCACTGCAGCCCCTTCCTCCACTGCAGCCCCCACCTCCACTGCAGCCCCCTCCTCCACTGCAGCCCCCTCCTCCACTGCAGCCCCCTCCTCCACTGCAGCCCCCACCTCCACTGCAGCCCCCTGCTCCTTTAGTTATCCCCCTCCTCATCTCCCGTCACCTTCTCCTCTCCCTTTCTTCACCTCCTCTGCCTCCTCCTCCTCCTCCTCCCTCCACTTGTCCCGGTTGAAGGAGGTGCTGAGGCCAACTTGGGGGCTGCCTGTTGCTGAGGGCTTTGTGTGGGTGGTATTTGGTGTCTACCAGCTGTGGGGGCCCTGCCGCTAGGGGGCTGGGGGGAGAGGCGGAGATGGTTCAGCTGCCGTGGGTTCTGACTCGTAGGGACAGTGTGGGGACATCTGATTTCCTAGGCTGGGGAACCCTTTGGGACAGGGACTACCTTGGAGCCTTCTGCAAGCCGAGGAGACCATCTTGGAGGAATGCCCGTGACTGTGACCTTCACGGTGCTCCTTTTCTTGGGCTGTGTGGTAAGTAACGTCATTAAGATGAATGTGTGTTTTGGCAGAGGGTGTAAATATATGAACAGTGTCCTCTCCAGCCCCATAGATCACCTTGTGTTTATTCAGTGCCTGGCGCATACGCTAGAAGGCACACGTTGCTATTTGGGGCCGTGAGTTTTAAAGTACATTAAAGGAGTTTACTGAAAACTCTTGGCAAACAGATAAAATACAATTACTCTAATTCCCAAGGCGTTGCAGCTAGAATGTCCTGAAAACCTGCAGTGTAATAACTCACAGGGAGCGTGGCAGGCAGCCTCGGAGGCATCAGAAGCGCCGCTTTTGTAAACTTCAGAGGCAGCCAGGAGTCCTCCCTTGGGAGGCCTCGTCCTGTGTTTTATTAACCTCCCTGTTTCTGGCTGAGGAGCTGCAGGGGGGATCTAGCCAGCAGGGCAGGCTCCTGACCTCACGAGCTTTTCTAGGGTCACCGTGTGGGGGGAGGGGGGATGAGACTTCTCCGGCTGCACCCTGCCCCGCCCCCGCCGGTCCACATGACCTTCATCAGCCCAATCACCTTGCACGATGGCGAATTCCACCTCCCCATGAAGCGTCCAGGACTCTTAGCCCTTCCTGGGAAATGGACGCTTTTGGTGGGCTCTGCGGAAGAAGGATATGAGTGATTAGGTGTGTCAGCCTCCCAGGGGATTTGAGGTTGACGTCCAAGCTATATACAGGGAACACAGGACAATTCCTGGTGCAGAGGTGAAGTTGCCAGCCCATGGAGCTTGGGCAAGATGCCACAGGGGCTCTGGTCTGCCTTGCGTCCCCCCACTTGCCAGGGAGTGGAAAATGCCCCCAAGCACACAGACTCTTGGCACCGCGGAGCCTCAGCACCCTGTGCCCATGTGGGTGGGTCCAGAGCCCGGAGGCCCGGACTGTCCTGAGAAGGAGAGTTGGTAGACAGTGGGTGGCTTAGCATCTGGGCATCTGTGTGGTCAGAGGTAGATGACAGCCAGAGGGCCAGAACTCTGAGGACCCTGAACCCTTTTCTGGGAGCACAGGGAGCAGGGGGTGGCCCTTCCTTGAGCAGAGCTCCTCCCTGGCTGCCGGTCCTGGAGCCAAGGGCCGGCCCACCCCTCCGAGGCTGGGCCTGGGTCTGCCATGCTGCTGGCCACGGGCAGGCCTGGAGCGTTTGCGGAGGGTGGGCAGGTGGCACGTAGAGTGGGCGGAGTCGGGGGAGCCCAGCCTTTGCCCCGTCCAGCGTCTGTGACCAAGTTCTCAGGGCGGAGCAGATCCCTGTGGGAAAAGGGTCTTCCACAAGGCAGAGACATCGCAGCAGCCAAAACCCACCCAGCTGCACGAGCTAGAATGTTGGAGGGTCTGAGGAAGGCAGCGGGCGGGATGGAAGTTTGGGGGGGGTCTCTGGACCCCTGCTTTCTACTGCACCTCGCCTGTGTCTCAGGAGCATGACAGTGATGAACTCTCCCCCAAACAGCAATGCCTGGGATTTACAAAGCCTGCCCTTTGGCATTGCCGGTTAGGGGCCAGCGGGCGCCTGGCACCCGTGGCTGCCTCAGTGGTACCTCACACGCTGTCCTCTGGGAGGGGCCCCCGGGCCTCCAGCCGGAGCCTGGCTTTGCTGTCTCTCAACTTGGCTGGTTGTTTTCTTTTCTTAAAAGGCTGTGCACGAGGCTCGCACTTGCAAATGAGCATCATCTGGTCGTGGGACTGGGCGCACACAGCCTCGTAGCTGGGCATCATGCGGGGAGCCCCGGCCAGTCACGGCCCTCATGGGTGTGGGACTGGGAATATCCCAGGTGGCCCCCATGGACTTGACCTAGACTTTCTTCCAGTCCCAGGTTTACTGGGGCCTGGGAAATTGAGACTTAATCGCTCAGACAGAACAATATCTAGAGTCTCTTGAGGGAGATACGGGAATTAGACCTGTTCACCCTGACTGGCCCCTCTCGGCCGTAGCCGCCGTTTAAAGCACCTTTCCCACCACCGGCGAGCCCGCGTACGTGGTGATCAGAGTAGTTGTTCGACGGGGCGACTTATTAATCAGCATTAGTTACGGCAGTTAAGCTTTCACAGATAATGAAATGTAAATGCGCCTCCAGAACACGCCGTGTTTCCTGGAACCAAACACGCTCGCCGCGGTCAGATTCTGCGGAGTGTTGACTGTGAGGTTGTGCACACTCTGTAGACGGCCACACAGACGCCGGCGCGGCCGGGAGCCGCCCAGACGGCGGGAAGGGGAGCGGCCTGTCTTCGCTCCTCCCACTGCGGACGTCGCCTCAACTGTTCCTAACGGTTTCCCACTGGGTTTCTTTCTTTTTTTATTGTTTTTTAAGAGATGAAATCTCGATAAGTTGCGCAGGCTGAGACAGGTGGTGGCAGTTGTTGTCCCTCATATATAGGCCGAGGACACGCTGGGCTGGCTGCAGGTGATGTGCGCAGGGATTTTGTGCAACTGGGCCTTGAGCTGGGTAGGACAGCACTGAAGGATTGGAAGCTTCTCTGGGTAAGAGGGAGCTCCAACAGGTCTTTGAGGGCTGCAGGGCTACTCCTGGGGAGGCCCCAGGATTTCTGGGCGGGAGGCCCGGGGGTGGAGGCCTCCCTCCAGACCTGCTCCTGGGAGTCCCGGGCGCCTCTGCCCAGAGCTGGCCTCCGCGCCAGGCTGCAGCCCGCACCTGCGCACCTGTGCCAACCCACACTCGCCCTTCTCCCATTTGCATATTCTGAATGGAGCTGATTGCCTAAATTGAAGGTATCATGCTATAATGATTATTATAATTAAAACTATTATCATCTGAAAGAGACCAGAGAAACGGGGAAACCACTGCGAAGACTTTAAAAGCTTTTAAAGCAGGCTAAAAGCACCTTTGTGTGGAGTGTTCTCAAGAGAGGGGCCGATGAGTGGGCACCTGTGGGCTCTGAACTGCAGCTCTGGCTGCGGCCGGGCCGGGAGCCTGGTTCTCCAAGAGGCGGGCGGGGCTGGAGGGTTGCATGGTCAGAGGGGGGCAGCTGCCCAGTTGCTCCAGTCCCAAAGCTATGAGCAATTCGGGCAGAGGAGAAGCCACTTTGAGGGCCCCGGGCCAGGCTGGGATGGGAAAGAGCGCTGTGTTGGCTGTGGGGCCTGAGAACAGCTACGTCCCCCACATTCAGCCCGGCTCTTGCAGGAGAGAGGGAGGCAGTGTCTGGGTCTGCAGGCGAGAGACCTCGGGGCCTCCAGGTGACAGCAGGAGGGGACAGGGGTTCTGGAATGGTGGGAAGAGCTGGTGTGGCAGGACCTGGGCTTGAAGCAGGCTCTGGACTCGGCAGTCTGGGACCCCAGGGCTCGGGGTGCACGGCCCACGGACCCAGGTGGATTTGGAGCATGTGAGGAGGTGGACATGCAGCCGAGGAGGGGCTGGCACAGCAGACAGCAGCCCCCTGAGACCATCCAGCCTCACGCCCGCCCACCTCCCCACCCCGTGTGGCACAAGGGGGAAACTGAGGCTCTGAGAGGTGAGGGATGGGCCAGAGTCACCCATTGGCAGGGGGTAGGCCAGGCTCTGACCTGCCTCAGGCCCCAGGGTGCTGCGCCCTCCTCTGTCCTCTCTGGCGTGTGGCGGTGGTGGCTGTGCTCGGCGCGCTCTATGTCGCACTGGTACCGTGTGTGCACTCTGGGCTCCGCCGAGCACTTCACTGTGTTCCGTCTCTCCTTGGTTTCACTTTTTTTCCTTCTCCTTTAAGATAAAAAACCAGTTACATGATTAATACATAAAATCATTCTTATTAAGAAATCAAACAGTATAAATGATAAAAGCTAACACACAGCTTTTATCATATACCTAGATGTGTATGTGTGTGCAGCGTGTGTGTATGTATATGTGTGTCTAATACATTTAATCCTCGTACGGTCCCTGAGGTGGATCTAATCTCTGTTTTATAGAACAGAAAATGGGAGCCCTTGCCTGGGCCCACACGGGGGGATCTAGGAGCCAGGCAGGTGGGCCCAGAGCCCGTGTGCGGGATGCCGGTGCTGCCTTGGGAAGGGAGGCGGAACATGCCCCTTTGGCACACGGATTGTTTCAAGCTAAAGGCAATTGCGAAGCAGCAGGTACAAGAAAAGCTCGCTGCCCTGCCTTTCCTTGCCCAAAGCAGGATGTAAATTTACAACAGTGTCCTTCCCACCCTCTCCACCAGGAAGGACAAAGGCTGGTCACCCAAGACGATTTAGACCTTTGTTAGCCCAGAGACTGCACCCGAGGAGTCTACATGACGAACTTTCCTAACTCGTCCTCACCTACCGTTTGTTTCCCATATTGGCCTCCCCGCAACTTGCCTCCCTTAGAGACTCAAGGCTCTTTCCTTTGGTCTTGTCGCTTCTCTAGAAACGCATCGTTCTTTCTTAAGATGCTACATGGGCCGGAGTTGCAGCCAGTTCTTTCAGAATGACTCTTTCCCTGTGTTTTTGCCCACGTATATGTGAAATATACATGTTAATAAACTTGTATTTGTTTTTCTTCTGTGAGTGTGTCTCTTGTTACAGTGGCCCTAGCTAGGAACTCAGAAGAGTAGAAGAAACATTGTTTTTCCTCCCCTACAGCTGCTCCTGTCTGTCCATGTGGAGAAAGTGAAAGTCGACCTTGAGAACGTTCCCTCTCCCCTCCCACAGAGGGGACCGCGGTTACGGTTTGGTGTGTCTTATTTCACAGCTTTTCCCAGGAATCGACACATACACAGAGGGCATTTTTTGGGGTATATGTTTTTGAACATAAATGGTATCATTTGGTACATATTATCTGCAGCTTGCTTCACTGAACGATAGATAATACATCCTGGACATATTTTCATGCCAACGCCTTACCCTTCCTAATTGTCCCAGGGTATTCCCCAGTTTATTCGCTATAGAATATATACCAATAATCACAAAGACACAAATTTAAAAAAAGATGCAATTTTTTCGCCTATCCATTTTGCAAAGATTAAAAAGATCGCTGTTATCAAGTGTCGGCAAGGACGAGGGAGAACTCTCCTCACTGCTGGTGGGCGTGTACGTCGGCACAGCCGTCGTGGAGGGCAATTTGGCAGTGTCTGTTAAAGTTTAAACTGGGCCCACTTTGTCCCAACCCGCCAGCTTTAAGATCTCTGACCTAGAGAAGTCAGTGCACACACGAGCCAAGAAGCATGTCCCGTGAGACATGCGTCGTGCTGTTCATGCCAGCACAGTGTTGAAAGCGGCCTGTTTTCTTCTTGGTCTGGTCCCTCGGCAGGGCTGTGGGTTCCTGGGTCTGGTGCTGGGTCTTGGCTGTGCAGCCCCCCAGAGCAGATGCAGGTCTGACCACGGGCCAGGAGATCAGACACCTGCTGGTTTATTTCTCTTTAGTTTTCTACCCAGGCTCTGTGCACAGAGGTATCCAGATAGAACTGCTGGGCTTGTGATGAAAGAGGGCCGTGTCCTGCCCCTCTCTCTTGCTCCCAGCTCCCAGGTTTCCAGGTTCCAGTGTTTAAGCTAGTTCTTCTCGTATTTTACCCATATTTCTATACAACTTGATTTAACTGCTATTTCTTGACCTTTTCCCCCCATTTTAGAGGTGATACATTGACTTACTTTCGTGGAAGGGGAAGCTGTTTCATGTTTATTACCTACGGGGCATCCGTGGCCCCGCAAGCTCCCCCTTCCGCTGACCTCCTGAGAACGTTAAATCTTCATCTGGGGCTAAATCAATGTTCAGTGTTTCCGTTACTATGACCACACAGCCATCATTCACAGCGAGCCACGTGTCGTACTAGGATTATATTTTTCTTTCTTGTACAACTTTTAATTTTCTCAGAAGTTAATAATCGCCCTGTTTCTTTTCATTGTTTGTTTTATATGTGCCAGTTACAAATTATTTTCCAAACTCCGTGACAGAACTGAAAAGCTCTGAATATGTCGAGCACACCAGGCTCTCCACTTGCTGTGTTGTTTGCTTATTTTTCAGACAGCCCTGCAGAGCCTCCCAGCCCCTCCCCTGCCGGCACTGCTGTTCTGTAGCAGATTTTCACTCTAGAACTTTCTGTCACCATCTTCTGGACATCCCCCCCGGATCCGGGGTCCCACTTTTTGGATCATGCTCTTCCTTGGATTTTCCTCTTCTTTGGGGGAAGTACTTTGGTAACTTCTTGAGAAAGAGTGAGGAGGTGGTAAGTCTTTTGAGACCTTGTTTATCTGAAATGTCTTTATTCTGGCCTCACGTTCGATGGATAGGCTGGCTGTAGATCGTAAATCACTTTTCCTCAGAAATTCGAAGTCATTGTTCTATTGTCTTACAGTTTCCATTGTTGCTGAGACATCAGAAGCCTTTCAGATCCTGAGGGGTGTGTGAGCTGCTTATTTTCTTTGGAAATTTTTAGGATTTTTCCCCGTTTCTGTGTCCACAGTTCATGATTAGTTTCCTTGGAACGGGTCTTCCTTCTCTTGTTTAGTTCACACTGCCATATACCTGGAGGATCTGTGAAATCTTGGAATATATTCCCTTCAGTTCTGGAGCAATATCTTGAATTATTTTTTTGATAATTGCATGCTTTCTGTTTATTTTCTTTTTCTGTAAATACAATCTTGTGATGAATGATGGACCTCTTGGATTAACCCTTGAATTTTATCACCTTTCTTATTTTCTACCTTCCCCCGCAATTTTTATAAAGATTTCCTCTACTTTATTTTTCAAACATTTTATTGAATTAAAAATTTTCTGCTATTATATTTTTAATTTCCAAGAGTATTTTCTGAATGTTCATTTTTATATTAATAAGCCCTTTATTCTTATTTCATGACTATAATATCTTCTAATTTTTTGAGTATATTAAAATACATACATTGTATATATATTTTTCTTCTGTTTCCTATAACCTATTTCCTTTGGAATTCTTTTTCTCCCCGTTTGCTTTGATCTGTCGTTCACTTGGAGACTGTTCTCGAGTCTGGCGGTCGGGGGCTGCCACACCAGGGGTGAGGACTGGGTCGCTCACTGGCAGCTCTGTGCTTGGGTGCGGCTCACTGACCAGTGGCCGGCACGGGCGACTGGGGCGCGGGGACTTGGCTGTTTTGTTATGGGTTCCCCAGTGCTGTATCTTTAGGTCTTTTCTCTTGGGGTGATCAAGTTTCCCAGGGAGAAATCTTCCCACCATTTGCCTGGGGGAGGGGGATAGGTCTGGCTGAGAACCTTCTGGAAGCTCAGTGGGAGAAGGTGGTGTGAGTCTTCATCATCCAGCTTATTGACTTACCTTTAATCTCCTTGTTTTTAACACACCCTCCCCCCCCACCCCGCCATGCTCAGCTGTGTCTGCTGTCCCTGAGTCTAGAATCTCTTTGGCGCAAACTCTCCAGAGAGTTGACCTCCCACCTTTTTTCATGGTGAGGGTAGGGTGTCCTCTTGCTAGGAGGTTGGGGTAGAATTTCTAGTTCTCATGCGGACTTTCCATAAGTTCTCCTGTTTTCTTTTTTTGTTTGTTTAGTAGATTTTATTTTTTAGGGCAGTCTTAGGTTTGCAGCAACGTTGAGAGGCAGGTACAGAGATGTCCCATGTTCCTCCCACCCCTATAGCTGCATAGCCTCCCCCACCGTCAACACCGTGTGTCAGAGGGTTACACGGGTTACAGCGGATGGACATACAATGACACGTCAATATCACTGACGTCCACGGTTTATATTACAGTTCATTCTTGGTGTTGTACATTTTATGGGTTTGGACAAGCGTATGCTGACATGTGTCCACTGTTATAGAATCATACAGCGTAGTGTCACTGCCCTAAAAATCCTCCGTCCTCCGCCTATTCGTCCCTCCCTTCCCCAACCCCCAGCCGCCACTGATCTTTTTATTGTCTCCATGGTTTTGCCTTTTCCAGCCTGTCATAGAGTTGGAATCACACAGTATGTAGATTTTTCAGATTGGCTTCTTTCCCTTAGTAACATGCGTTTAAGGTTCTTCCGTGTCTTTTCGTGGTTTGATAGCTCTTTTCCTTTTACTGAATAATATTCCATCATCTGGATGCACCGTAGTTTGTTTATCCTACGTCCTTGGTTGCTCTCAGGTTTTGGCAATTACAGATGAAGCTGCTGTAAACATCCACGTGCGGGTGTGTATAGAGAGAAGCTCTGAACTCACGTGGGCCAGTCTCGAGGCCGGCAGGTGCTGTATCGTGCGGTAAGAGCACGTTCAGTTTGTAAGAAGCTGCCACGCTGTCCTCCAAAGGGGCCCTGCCGTTCGCATCCCACAGCCATGGGTGAGAGTTCCCGGCGCTCCGCGTCCTCAGCGGCGTGTGGTGGTGTCAGCGTTCCGGATTGTGGTGCGTGGTATCTTATTGCTTCAATTTGCAGTCCTCTAGTGACGCGATGCTCATTTGCCATCTGTGTACCTTCTTTGATGAGCTGTCTGTTCAAACCTTTTGCCCATTTTTTAGTTGGGCTTATTTTTTTTATTGTTGAATTTTTTTTTTTTTTTTTTTGTTGAGACAGAGTCTCACTTTGTTGCCCAGGCTAGAGTGAGTGCCGTGGCGTCAGCTTAGCTCACAGCAACCTCAAACTCCTGGGCTTAAGCGATCCTACTGCCTCAGCCTCCCGAGTAGCTGGGACTACAGGCATGCGCCACTATGCCCGGCTAATTTTTTTTCTATATAGATTTTTAGGTGTCCATATAATGTCTTTCTATTTTTAGTAGAGACGGGGTCTCGCTCAGGCTGGTCTCGAACTCCTGACCTTGAGCAATCCACCCGCCTCGGCCTCCCAGAGTGCTAGGATTACAGGCGTGAGCCACCGCGCCCGGCCTATTGTTGAATTTTAAGATCCTCCTGTTTTTAGCCCCACCCAGGCCTCTACCTTCTGGGGCAAGTGGAACTTTCTCACTTCCTGGGCTTCCTGGTTCTGAGTTGGCTTCCTCAGCTGAGCCTGGGCTTGGGTTCAGCTTCTTCTGACCTCTGACGTCTGCCTGCTCTTGGCTCTGCTTTCCAGCTTCCAAACTCTTGTTGACACAACTTGCATTCTGTCACGCTCTCTCTTCTTTGTCCTTGTGGGTTTCTGTCACTGAAAGATGCTCACTGCTATTCCTTTTAGGGGATTTTTCCAGGGAGAGGGGGAGCAGAGACAGATGTGTGTGTGTCGTCCTCTGCGTCTGCCCTGAACCGCTGCATCTCCTGGCAGCAGGAGCCCGAGCAGGGGCACAGCTCCTCTGTCTGTCATGTGTCCCCACAGGGAAGGCCTTTGCCAGGGCCCGGTTTCCTCCCTGGAATGCCGCGGTATGTAAGTGACAGAAAACCCAACGCAAATGGCTTAGACAATAAAGAGATTTCTCTCCTCTAACAAGAAGCTCTGAGAGAGGCCGCTCCAGGTTTGGTTAATTCTCAACAATGTCACGGAGGGCACAGGTTCTTTCCATTTTCCACCCCACCCTAATGCCCCTCATGGCCACAAAATTGCTGCTGTGGTTCCACCCAGGCCTCATGTCCGCACATACAAGTGTCCACAGGCAGAAAAGATAGCATCCCTTCCTTGTTTAACTCGCTTTTAAAATATACAGTTGTTTCTGTAGATGTTACACCCACAGGTTTGTAAATCTAAAACACTTAAAAGGTATGCAAAAAGATAGCTCTCTGTTACTCCTCTCCTTATCCGCTCACTAATAGGAATTGCTTGGGAATTCTTCCAGACTCTTGTTATATAATAAGATACATCACAAGCAAATATAAATGTATAGTTTTATCTACCCCATTCCCATTTTTCCTAAATGATAGCATACTCTATGCATTTTTGACACTTCGCTTTTTTATTACTTAGTAAAATATTTTGATACCTAAAGTGCATCTTCCATGTTATTTTTACAGCTGTATCACATTGCATTATACAGATACAATCTTATTTGTTCAACCGGTTATCTTTTGATAGATATTTAGGTGGTTTCCAATCTTTGCTGTTATAAACAGTTCTGCAAATAGATTAGTCTTCCTGCAGGATAAATTCCCAGGAGTGGGACTGCCGGGGCAGGAGGGGTGTGTATGTGTAACCTTGACAGATATTGTCCAATCGCCCCTCCCGGGCTTTGTGCCGGCGTATGCTCCTAACAGCAGGGTGGGAGGGGCCGCTTCCCATACCAGCATGTTGGATTCTTGCCAATCTGATAGGCGAAAAATGGTCCTCGTGTCTCTGTTTAAGAGCTAAGAAACCATTCCCGGAGGCTTCTCCAGCAGATCTGCTCTCCTGAGCAATGTCTCCTTGGCCACAATTTTGTAATGTGCCTGTTCCTAAGCCAGTCATCGGCAAAATGGATGCAATTGCCCTAATTGGTTTAAGGTTAATCCAGCTTTACATCTTGTGTTGGAACCGGGATACGGGGCAGCCTTCCTGCTGCGCAGATGCCTGGACAGCGCTGTTGTCTGTTAGCGGGGGAGACGGGCTGTCGGGTGGGCGCCCAGCAACGTCTGTGCCTGTGTTCCTCATCCACCCACCTGGGGAAGGGCTTGGCCGCAGACCTGTGCCTCTGGGGTGAGGCCAAGCTGCTCGTAGGAGTCCCCATTCTCATGGGGTCGATGGCGCTTGGCCGCCTGGGGTGGGAGGATGGTCCGGGGTTGGGGAAACATCCCGTTCTATCATGTGATCAGATCCCAGATGTTGGTTGCATTAACCAGGTCAGAGAAGAGCCCAGGCTTTAGAACTGGGCAGCCTGGGTTCAAATCCCCACTCTGCCACTTACCAGCCACGTGACCACTTATCCTCTTTAGGCCTCAGTTTTCTCAGCTGTAAAACTGGGCCAGGAACTCCTGTCTCAGGGCCTGCCAGGGGGCTGGGAGGTGTGTAGAAAGCATGCCCCGCCCAGGGGCTGGCACTCAGCACTCAGCAGGGGGCCACCCTGACTCGGTCTCCATCTTCCACAGCTCTGGCCGGGGTCATTAGCTCCTGGGGTAGGTGGTGGAGAGGGTCTGTTGTCCCTGTCCCCAGGCCCAGCACACAGCTGGGTTTACAAAAGGTGCTCAGTCTGTGCTTGTTGAGTAAACGGAGAACAGCAATAAATTAGGGCGCATCCTGGATGGTCGGCATGCTTGGCCACATTGAGGCAGGATTTCCCCAGAAGCCCCTGCATGGAGTCATTTCCACACGCCGTGCCTGCCCATGCCCCGCGGGGTTTACCCGCAGCATCCGGTCTACGTGGACTCATCAAGGCCCGTTTTGCATGAGGATCAATAGCTTCACTGCAGATCCAGCCGACATGGGTGGGGATACACCTGTTTGCCACGAGGAGAGCAGCCCTGAGTTGGGAGCCTCCGGAGCCTTTGGTCACTCCCTGTGAGTTTCCTGCACGTGGCACTGCCTTGATGGCCAGCGCCCAAGTCCTGGGTGACCGTCGTCACTGCCCTGGCAGAGGACTATTGCTGTAACCCAGAGATCAGACCAAAGAAGACCCGGTGGTGGCCGTGCTGGGCGTGCGACGGTGTCTGCATGCAGGAGGCAGAGGGCTTTGCCTGCTCGGGGCGAGTCACCCCGTGGGACAGACGCAGCCTGCAGCTGGCTGGGCCTCTCCTCTGTGACCCTCCTGTGCGGTGGCACCACGTTTGGCTCTGCCCCTCTGGTCACTTCTCTTGCAGACTGAACACCTCGGAGCAGGGATGCTTTGTCTGTATCCTGGGGTCTGTCACACACAGAGTGGGGACCGCTGAATGTTTGAGAACAAAACGCATTGTTTCTGGTTTTTCTTGCGCTGCTCTCCGGTCTGGGAGAAGGTGGCGAGGCTCGGTGGTAGGTGGCACTTGGGCAAGGTCTGAGGTCCAAGCGGGTGGAGAGCCTGTCGTCACAAGGACTTCAGCATCTGCCCAACTGTGACATTAAACAGAAAAGGATGATTAAGCATTTCTTACTTTTAAAATCTTGATATGATATTGAGAAGCCTTATTTTATAAATATTAGGGACATTCAATGAATCAACTCATATTGACTTATTAAGCACCTGCTAAGTGCCAGGTACAGTATTAGGCGTATTCACCATAAACGAGTCTTCCTGTATGTGTGACAGCCCCCCATCGAATCTGTCTGTATTACTTACCTTTTAGAGGAATACATTGATGCATTGCTCTATTAAAAGAGAATAAAGACACTTAAAGTCTTTAATGGGAGAGGGCTCACAAAGGAGTTTTTAAGATTAACTTAGAATTGTGTAGAATGTTCAGCACATTATGCTAATTCTTTTTCAGAAGCTGAACAGCTTAGAGGGGAAAAGAATCATGCTGTTCCCATCTTGTTGCAGAAGCCGGGTGATCTACGTCTCATCAGTGCTAACAAATATTCCCCTTAACAGCAGTTTGTGTTCGTAACAGTGAGAAATGCTTCCCCGGAAAATGTTATTAGCACTTACATTATCTTACGGATTACACTCTCAATGGAGGGTCCCGGTAAAGATGTAACGGCAGATTGCAGCCAATGGGCTCTCTAGTTTTATGCTAGAGATGAATTTATTTTGCAAAGTTGAAAGACATTCTTTGAAAACACACGCGTGTGCACATGTACACACACACACACACACACACAGACACACACAATGTCCAGAGCGCAGGCTGGCTAGGACCGTGGAGCTGGGCTGGGGCTGCAGCCTGCCGGGTCCCGGGCGGCTTCTCTGCCATGTCGGGGAAGCTGGGAGTCGGTGGAGTCTGCTGGGCGGAAGTGGTGCCGCCTTTCCCGGGACGGGCAGAACGAGAAGTGGCCCCGGCTGAGTGCGGCCCTGGCGCACACACCGGGCTTGGCACACTCACTCACAGAGCCTCCAGGCTAGGCTGCCGGCTCCACAAGGACAGGGTGCAGGGTGTCTGTTCCAGACTTCTCTGCCTGCCTGGGCCACCTCTTGAGGCCATGGCAGGACCCCAGGCTCAGGCCGGAACTAAGGCAGGACTGTGGCCCTGGAGAGCTGAGCGTGAGGACAGAGGACGGGAGAGCTGCCTGGACTGGGGGCTGGAGACAGGTTCTGGAGAGGCGGGCAGGGGAGGAAGAGGGGAGGAGAAAGGCACAAGCAAGTTTGGGAAGCACGAAGGAGCTCGGGGTGTATGCAGGGGGCCCAGGGCAGGGTCGGGGGGACCCAGGCTTAGTGTGTCCCCAGGCCTCCAGGCCCAAGGTCTAAGGCCCCACTTTCTGTTGTTATTATCCTTGGAGGGGCACTTGGGACCTTTCTCCTCCCAGGGGCCTCCTCCCCTTTCCAAAGGGCCACCCGCCATCTGCACAGTGAGGGGGCGGGGTCGGCCGCGTCTCTGTGGATCAGCGCTGACCGCCAGGGGCTCCAGGGGCGAGTTTCTACCCGTGCGCTCGCCGCTCCGCCCTCCTCCCACGGGGCATGTGTGCTGGACAGGGAGGGAGCTCCCCGGAGAAGCTCACGGTCCAGGGGAGGAAACAGCAGCAGCATGTGGGCTGCTGCGGGTCAAATGCCACCGAGGGGTCTTATCTGTGAGTCTTTGTGTCCCACCCAGGCCAAACGCAGAGACGGGGCCTTAGCCAGTCCTGATCTCAGTGAACGGAAGAGAAACCACAGGGATGTCAGGACAGGGTTGGTAAACGGGGAAGCTGATAAAGATGGGGGAGCATTCTAGGCTGACGCAGCGGCCGGGCAAAGGCCAGCAGGTGGGACGATATGACACTGTTGGGGGTGACCCAGGCTGTCTGAAGCACAGAGGGCCGGAGAGGCCAGAGCGAGGTGTCTGCACTTGCTCCTCCTTTGCTCTTCTGCGGGGGACCCTGAGCAGGGTGTGCCCAGATGGGGAGGCATCCCCAGGGCAGGACTACAGACATCCCTGAGGTTGGGGCTGCTCCCCCACCAGGGTGGCTGAGCGGGTTCGAGAACTGCTTAGAGGACAAGGGGCTGCAGCCTGAAGCTTGCAGCTGGGGGGGGGCGGGGTTTGGCCTCTCACCTTGCAGACTCTGAAAGGGACACCAGACCTTGTTCTAGAAGCAGGAGCAGCATGTGGGGGGTGTAATGTTGGTCTCCCGGTGGGGCCAGGGCTGCTTTAGGGACTGTCAGCCCTCTCAGCTGGGATGGAGCCCGGGCTCCCGGGGCTGTGTGAGCCCAGGACCCGGCAGGCTCTTGGCGCGGGCGGCGTACACCTGTGCAGCTGCCTCCACCTCTCACAGACGCTGCGTCTGGGCCGAGACGCCTCACTCAGGGCCCTCAAACCCCCAGAGTCTGGCAGGGAGGATGCCCCGGTCCCCGAAGCTCCGGGGCTGGGCAGGGGCGGCAGGGACAGGGGCCCCGAGTGAGGAACGCAGCTCGAGGCCCGGGCGCAGTCTGCAGGTGGGAAGGTGACCCTCGGGCTTTGCCTTTGCTCACAGCCCGAACACGCCTGCGCCTCCTTACTGCCCGCGCGGGCGGTTTCCCTCCCGCAGCTGAAAGCGAGAGAAGTACCCAGGACAGGACGATCTCTTCAGGGAGAAAACAAAGAAACACGATCACTTTCTGCCAAGCAAGGGGACACAGAGGGAGCTCCATGAGCCGCCAGGGAGTTTGCACGGAGAGTGGAGCCATGGCGGGTGGTGACCGGCTTTGGGGAGTGAGAACAGGACAGAACAGTGCTGTTTGCCTGAGCGACAGCGTCCACCCTCCCTGCGGGGCACTGGGGCCTTTCTCTTCTGGGAGTGTCCCCTCTCATGTCCCTCCCCAGGTGGCTGCTGGCTCTCCCGGTGCCCGGGCCTTTCCTCCGCCCTGCCTTAGAGGCCCGAGTGGCGCCTCCTCCTCCTCCAGAAGCTTCCCCCGCTCTCCAGAGCTGAGGCCCCATGAGTCCCACCCCGACCGAGGGCTCCCCCAGCACAGGCGCCCAGCCTGCTGTGCCCCCCTGTCCCCTCTGTGATGCTGGGTCCCTTGAGGGTGGGGACTACCATTGTTTTTGTTTCTGTAGCTCTAGGTCTTTGTCTGGGGCCCGAGATGATCTGTGGGGTGAGAATGAACGAGGCAGAAGAGGATGCGTGTTGACAATTTGGGGTGACAAAGTCAGGGCCAGGCAGGGGTCCTGGCACCAGTGTCCCTGCTAAGTGCACGAATGCCGGTTCTCTGGGGGCTGCGTGTCCGCGCGGTTCAGAGCCTGTCGCTACCCGCCATGATTCTCCCCCGTGGTGAGACAGGCTCTCTGAGGGCACATGTTTCATTCCGTCCACCCTGTGTCTTCGCAGTCTGGTTCGGGACCTGCAGTGGGAGCTTAATAAACGCTTGGAGCCTACGGGAATGACTGAGGGGACTTAGTGTGCCGTGAATGAAGCCCTGTGGTCAGTCTGGCCTTGGTCTCCCCATCTGTAAAGGGAGAGAGTGCCGGGGAGAATCCCACGGTCTCTGGAGCTCCCCGCAGAGCCACTCTGACCCCGGGCTCTGATGCTGTGGAGTCCCCAAGTCTCTGCCCCCTTCCCCACCCCAGGGCCCGGAGAGCATGTGTGTGGGGTTGACAGCAACATGTGGCTGAAGAGAGGACAGTGAGGACAGACACTGCAGACCCCAAGGAGTCCCCCAGATCCTGGGGGCCAAGCCCACGGCTGTAGCCTTCGTGGCCCCAGGGTGTGGCCCTCCCCAGCCCTCCGCAGAGCTGTCAGGCTGGGCCTGGGAGTGGCCGGGGAGAGGCGACGCCCACTGGGGAAAGCAGGAGCCCCCTTTGCTGTTCCTCCTCTTCTCTTCCTTCTGCTGGTTCCTCTTCTCCCTCCCCTTCTCTCTCTTGGTCTGGCAAAGAGAGCCTGGAACTTTCTGGAAGGTTCTTGGGGAGACGGGGTTATGAGGCCCATTCTCATCGAGTTTTAAAAGGAGGCCATCAGACCTCTCTGAGTTCAGGTTTCAATTACGCGTGAGGAATGCAGAAGCTGATGATAGCCTATGAAAATTCAATAAACCTTGAAAATGGCATCAGGGTTGATGTCTGTAATTTAAAATAATGGATACCAAGAAATTGTTTCTCGTTTGTCTCTGCTGCTGAGATGGTGGCACCAAAGAGACTTCGTTAGGCCTAGGTTTTTTTCTTTAAAGAAAGAAACTGTGCCATTTATCTCCACAGTGACAGATGCAGGAGGTGCTGATGACCGTGGTTAGCAAGACGCAGCCGGCCAAGCCTCAGCGCCGTTCGCAGTCTGGGACGAGCAGACGGACACACAACAATCGCTGCACGGTGGGAGGGGCGCAGAAACTTGAAGTCGCGTTCTGATATCAAAGTGTCACTTTTGGTTTATTAAGCAGCGTGTCTGGTTTGTGGTATTGTTCAGAAATAGGAGAAGGTGGCAGGAGGGGGCTGACAATGTGGCCAAGTCCCAGGCCACAGAACCCCCCAGAAGCCCCCTCTCTGCAGCCCCTCCCCACCTGGGAGCCGTGAACTGGAGGCGGGTGGGGGCACTGCCTGTGAGAGAGCCGTTGTCACCAGTGCCTGGCTCTCGGCTCCCGGGGTGGGCTGTGCTCGGCTAGCGGGATTCCTGAAGTGTGTGTGTGTGTTTCTGTGTGTACATATGTATGCGTGTGCATGTGTGTGTATGCATGCACCTGTTTGTGTGTTTATGTGCATATGTATATACATGTGTGCATGTGTATTTTTGTATATACATACACGCATGCATGTTCACGTATGTATGCATGTGTGTTTGTGTATATGCGCTCATGCATGTATGCATGTGTTTGTCTGTGTATATATCCTACGCATGTGTATATGTGCGTGCGTGTGCGTGTTTGTCTGTGTGATGCCCAGGCTTCTCCCTGGTGAGTCAGAGTTCTTCCTTTTGCAGGGCTCCCGTTTTAGAAACCAGAGCCCCAGACAGCCAGTTCCCGCGAGTGACAAGCTGCCACAGCAGAAGACACTCCATCTGAGGCTGATTAATGAAGTCCCTCGTTAGGACAAAGAACGTCTCACGTACGATCTTAAACTCTCCACAGCCCCGGCATGGCTGCATCCAGACCTACAGGGGATCCGGGCGTGGAGGCTCCACCGAGACCCCCGAATCTGGATCATTTGTTTCTTTGACCTTACGCTGGTTTCTCTCTGTGTGCCAGGCGTGGTGCTGCCCGTGCCGTGGTGGGGTGGCAGTGACACAGGTGGTCGGGGACACAGGTGGCCCTGTGGGCAGGCTGGGCAGGGCCAGGGGGTTCCCTTGTGAACCCGGCTGTTCTTCCAGTGTCACGCGGACGTCCCTTCCCTCTGCAGCACCGCTGCGTGTGCTGGTGGTGTGCTTCCGACGCAGGTCACGTGTGACAGCCCCTTTCTCCTCACGCACGTGCACACACGCCCACACCCATGTCCCGAAACGCAAGCCCAGTCCCTCCAGCAACAGCAGCCGGGGACACCCGACTGTTAGGAAACGGATCAAAGAACGCTAATTGATCAAATATTAAATGCCGGTTAAGCGCCGCACCGAATGACTCACCTTCTCTCCGAGAGCAACTTTGCAGCGCTGGATGGGAAGCAGGATTTTCGTGCTGATGTCATTGCTAGCAGGGGAGGGAAGGAAATGCTGTTTGTTTTCCCGAAGTGTTGCAGAATGTGAGAACCAAAGTCTTCACTTATTAAATTCAGTCCTGTGGGAATACCGTGTCAAGATTTTCTATCTCAGCCTGATCTGTGAAGGCTCGGGAGGCAGCGTATGGAGAGGACGGAGGCCGGAGGGGCCTGCGGAGGAGGGAGGCGAATGCTTCCGTGGGAGGAACAGCTGACGGACCCGGGGAAGCTTCGCTTGGAGGAGAGAAGGCTCAGAGACCAAGGGGGTCCCTGCTGTGGCCGAATCATGGCCCCCCAAGATGTCCCAATCCCTGGAACTGTGCATATGTTTCCTGACGTGGCAAAAAGAGACTTTGCCAATGTGAGGAAGAACCCTGAGACAGGGAGACTGTCCAGGTGGCCCAGTGGCACGGTCAGGGGCTGTTTACGGGAGCGGCAGGAGTGTTGGAGCCAGAGGAGCTGTGACTGACCTCGGAAGCAGAGTTCAGAGTGATGCCACCACGACCCACGGTGGCCTCTAGCAGCTGGAAAAGGCAGGGAATGGATTTTCCTCTGGAGCCTCCAGAGGGGACACAGCTCTGCCCACACCTTGCTTTTAGCCCTGTAGGATCTGCTTTGGACGCAGAAGTCCAACTGTCAGGTAATAAACTTACATTGTTTCAAGCCACTAAATGTGTGATACTTTGTTCCTGCAGCAGTGGAAACTAACACGTGCACCCTTGACTCTCCGCAGGGCTGGCTGCGGGCCCCAGGTCAGAGCCTGAGCCCACTCCGTTCGGGGCACGTGGGAGGCAGGTGTGCCCAGTTATAATCAGCAACGTCTGTAAGAACCTACTGTGCGCCGTGCTGTGCCCACAGCTCTGCCGCACTGGCCTGTGTCGTCCTCGAAGCGGCCCCTGGTCGGATACCGCTGCTGTCCTCGCTGTAGCAGGCAGTTATTGCCACGTAACAAGCAACGGCTTACAGCGACAAACGTGTTGTCTCTCAGCTTCTGGGGGTCAGGGACGCAGGAGAGGCTCAGCCAGGGTGCTGGCTCAGGTTTTCTCGTGAGACTGTCAGGCGTCTGCTGGCTGCAGCCGTTCCGAGGCGTGGCTGGGTTGGAGGGGCTGCTGCCCAGCTCGGGCTCTCTAGTTGACAGCAGAAACTTCCGTTCCTTGCCACGTGGGTGTCCCCATGGGTGGCTCACGGCATGGCAGCTTGTCCCCCAGAGCAGAGGGTGAGCGGGAGAGACCCCAGGATGGAAGCCATCGCCGGTCTGTAACTTAATCTCAGAAGGGCCGTCCCGCCACTCCTATCATACCCTCTTCGTCAGAAGCCAGTGGCTAGACTCAGACACAGGGGCGGGAACGCGGGGGGCAGAGGTCCCTGGGGGCCATCTGAGAAGCTGCCGCCCGCCCATTTACACGTCCAGAGAGGCTAAGCGGGTAGGAGAGCCGGGATGTGGATCCAGCTCCGGGCGAGCTCAGGGCCCGGCTTCTTAACCACTCTGCTGTCCTGTTGTAATGCAGCCCGAGTTACTCACGTACTTCGCCACCCTCAGATGTCACTTAATGCGCCTGCGTGGCCCTCACGTGGGCTTCAGTGCCAGCGTGGACCACCTGCACTGCTGTGTTTGGTGTTTTGTCCGTCTGTCCTGCCGGGTGGGACGGAGAGTCAGGCACAAGAGGGTAAGTGAGAGAAGGCGTGAAGGGGTGGGCTCACGGGGAGTCGTTACTGATGAAGAAGGGTCTCCTGGTGACACGGGGCCCTGGGACGAAGAGTCCTTCTGTGAAGGGCAGGACTGTGGGCCGATGTCCGTGTTCCGTGTTTGGCGTCTCTGCGTGGGGTTTCCGGGGGCCGTGGAAGCTGACCAGCTCGGGGGCTTCCTCGCCAGCCCCAGCCTCTCCTCCAGCATCGGTGGACCCCACGGCCCGGGGGGAGGAAGGCCCTGGTTGAGGGGCCTTGGAGGGTCCATTCTGGGGGCAGGAGAGGCCAGCGGTGTCCTCTGCACACAAGTCAAGAGAGTGGTGTCCATGGTCCAGGTGTCCCCTTTCGTTTTGGGGGGCAAAGGGGGTGGACAAAGCTCAGGGATCCCCAGAGGTCAGTGTCTTCCCGCAGCAGTGAGGGGGTTTCCCCCTCGCTGGTTCAGCGCAGTGGTGTCGCCTGGTCCCTAAGTGCCATCCGCTGGGAACCTCCAGGACGCTGGCTGCCAAGGGCTCTGGCCGGCGCGTCCGTCCCCGCTGAGCCTTGTTAGACGCGCAGGTTCTCAGTCTTTCCTCCCCAGACCCGCTGGAGCAGAGCCTCTGGGGCGGGGCCAGCAATCTGCGCTTTACGGAATCTTCTGGGTGACTCTGATGCAGATAAAACCTGAGAACCGTTACTCCAGGCATTTTTTTTCATTAAATCCTCCCAAGCTTTTATATTTTTAAAAGTAAAAATTTTCAATATATAAATGTTGGAAAATCCAGGGAAGCACTTAGAAATTTAAATAATCTGCAAATTAGTCTTAGTGCATATCACTTCATTATATAGGTATCTGTATATTTACAGATATACACAATATTTAACAAGATTGAGCTTTTACTATAAATATTATTGTGTATGCTGCTTTTTAAACATTTCTCCATGTCTTCAACATTCTCCCACTGCACCGTTTATTCCCGGCTGTGTCGTACTACGTTGCTGGAATGTTCCATGATCTAAACGATCCCCGGGGCTGGTCCCTCCTGAGCTCTGCTCGGACGTGTCGTAGCACAGACAGATGGGGAGCAGAACCAATTAACCTCTGCGCCCCACTCTGGGCTGGGGGGCCGGGGCCAGCGAGGAGGGTAATGACAGCCCAGCCCAGGGCTGGGGCCTGGACACAGCCACAAGGCTGTGAGCCTACTGGTTAGGGGACAGAGGAAGGACGTGCTCCAAGTTCAAGTTCAATGAGTGCCCAGAAGTGGCTTTTGAGGGAGGGGAAGTCATAGATTCTGAGTCTGGGTGAGAGAGAATTCTCGTGGATAGGAACAGAGAGAAGGAAGTCAGCATTTTGATCCTATTTCTGCTTAGAGAAAAGAAAACAACAAAAACAGAAACCTGTCTTTATATGCACAGAGAAACGTGTAGAAGGCTATAAACCCAAATGTTAATGTGATTTCTGAGTAGTGATGTTATGAGACATTCTCATTTTCTTCTTATTGCTTGTCTGTATCTTTTGAATTTTCTGTAATGAACATCTATTACTTTTGTAATAAAAACTTTTGTAATAAAAAATAAAAGAGACTAGGGAAGTTAAGAGGAGCCGTTGTTGTGGGTGGAAGATGCTGGAAGGTTCTGTGAGCTGTGCTGAGGAGCCGGGCCCCATAGAAGGGTTTAAGGAGGGAATCTGTACGTCTTTCTCCTCAAAATGCCGCGGGCCAGAGTGAGCGCCCTGCGGCTGGGGTGACTGAAGGACGCTTGCCCGGCACAGGGAGTGCTGGCAGTGGGGGCGCCGCGGCCTGGCCCCCAAGCCTGCTGTGCGTGTGCCTCACATGCTGCGTGTGTTCCCAGCCCGGCTGACGTGTGACGTGAGCAGGGAGGCAGAGCCCTGACTCGGGCCCCCCAGATCCCGGGCGGGGGCCTGGGCAGGCGGGGGGCACGAGGTCCCAGAGTCCCCTGCAGGCCGGCCGGTTAGGGGGGAGTCAGGGCTGTTAACCTCTCCTCCCCCCCTCGGCTTTCGCTCACTGCAGCGCCCTGAGGGGGAAACCTTGAAAGACGGCTCAGATGAGTTTCCGTGACATCTATCTGATCTGGCTCAGAAGGGGCTGCGCCAGTTTTTATTAAAGTTCGTTACTTTCGGTTACAAAAGAGGGGGTTTGGTGGGCCTGTGTCTTCCACCTAATTAAACCATTTCCCCCGCTCTTCTCCCCGGTGGGAAACATTCTCACCCTTGGGTGCAGAAAAAAGCAGAGAAAAATTTCTTCATTTTAAGGAAACCTATTTATCCGTGAAGGGCATTGAGCATTGAAGGAAACATAATTGGCTTGGTTTGGAGGTGAGGGGGAGGCGGCTGGGAACCGTGAGTCGGCGATCCTGGGGTTCCTCGAGACCCAGCACCCGCGGGGAGGGGTCTGCAGCGCCGGCTCCAAGGATTCCCGGGTTTCGGGTGGAATTCCGGAGGCTGGTTTGTCTGCAGGGACCTGGCGGCTGCTCCCTAGGGAAGACGGGGGCCACTGGCTGCAATGAGGATGGATTAGGTCTGAGACTAGCAGATCTCGATCTTTCTCTCTTCTCATTCTCTCAACAAGATTTCTGGCCTGGGAAAAAATGATGCTGGCTGGAAATGGTGCTTCAGAAGGGGCTGAGCTGAGGAGGCCGATCTTCCATGGGGCCTCCGGGGGGTTTATAAGCAGTGTGTGGGTGAGGGGCTGGGGCCAGCTGCACGGATATGAAGCTGAGCGCTGGGCTCACCGTCACCAACTTGTTTTCTACTGTTTTTCCTAAAGCATTTCTGCAGACACCCGCTGTAGGAGGCATGCCACCCAGAGAGCGGTGAGGAGTGGGCCTGGGGGTGAGGAAGCAGGGCCTTTGAGGCTTCCTGCCTGGCGGGGGACCGGGAGGCCACGCCGCTCTCCTTGTGCAGGGGCCCCTTTATGTTTCTTCTGCTGAAAAGGGCTGTTGTAGGGACAAGTGTGACCGTGATCTCATCTTCCCAGACAAGAGCCAGAGGGGAGGCCGCAAGACTAGGAGAAGTGAAGCTCGGAGAAGTGAGTTGACTGAGTGGATTCTGGGTTTCTGATTACTTTGTTCCCTGCCTTTTGTTTGGATCTGAAGGAAGATGGAGAAGGGGTGCAGAGGGGAGGGGCTGCTGTTCTGGCACAGCTGCTGGGAAGAAGGGGGTGACTGCTCCAGAGCCCGGTCCCTCACCTGTCTGTCTGACTGTAGGAAACTGGGGCTCCCAGCTCTTAACTCCACTGGTGGATCTGGGTCCCCGAGGGACCAGCAGGGAGCCTCATCCCTGACCAGAGTGGTTCTCTGTCCTTCCCGGAGGACACAAAGCTGTCCTATTGGTTGCCTGGGCCATGCCTGGCCTGCATGTCGGCCTGGGCCTGCGGAAGCCATCTCCTTCCACTGGGCCCCCGTGTTCTGGGTCCCCTGTACATGGCCCTGAGTGTCAGAAGCCGACACCCCAGAAAAGCTTTGAACACTCTGAAGACCCTGCCAGAGACAGGGTTCTGGGGAACCCACGATGGTGGGGTGGTGGGGTTGAGGGAGTCCAGAGCTGGCACTTGAAATGTGTCACTGTTTTATTGAAGTTTAAAATTTAATAAAACAAAATTTAAGGGAGATGTTGCAGCCCCAGATACATCGCTTGCCTTCTCGCTGACGCAGCACGGTGGCCAGTGCACAGCGGTGACTTCTGTCTCCGATGTCACAGGCGGAAGGCGTGGTGCAGTTGAGGACTCGTGGGACGGGGTGGGCTGGTGGCAGGCACCACACTCACCAGGGCCGGCAGTGGGACAGAGCCTGGGCCAAGGTCACGCCCTTGGTGCTGCCGTAGAGGACCCCAGACTCCCCAGTGCATTTCTGACACTTCTGCCTTTATTGCAACAGCGGGTCCTTGCGGCAGCTGTTGAGGGAAACCGAGGCTCCCCTCGTGGGGGAGCAGCCAGAGAGCAGCGGATTCAGAGCCAGACGGCCGAATCCTCGCTCTGCCGGGTACTTGCTGCTCGGGTTCTTCCTTCACCCGTGAAACGGCGATGACAGGAGATCCTCCCTCGCTGGGCTGTAGCCAGATGTCGCCTGTGAGGCGTTTAGCATGGAGCCGGCGCTCAGCACGAAATCAGGGGTTATTCTTTCCCCTTTTTATTATAGGTTGGGTGCTGCCGGGCATGGGGCTATTATCCGCACAGAGCCTGCAGTCAAGATGAGGAGATGGGCAAGTTCGCAGACATCTGAAATGCTTGGAGGTGTGCTAAGCTCTGAGAGGTACCAATAGTGTGTGCGTGCACCTGCACGTGAACCTGGGGAGGCTTCTAGGAGGAGGTGGTTTTTGACCTGGTCTTTAGGGAGATGGGGAGGGTTTCAATGAAAAGATCTAGAGAAATCTGACAAATGCTGCTTCAGCCAGGTGATCAATGTCAGCATCAGGGATGATGGAATCACGTTGATGTTACATCCTCCGGATATGATATAATGAGAACCGCACTTTGCTCGTGTGGTTTTCCTTCCACAAACCCATCACCCCAGTCTAATCCTGAGAAAAACAACACAAATTCCAACAGAGGGACATTCTACAAAATACCCGACAGTCCCCTCGATGCCAAAAGCAGGGAAGTATGAGAAAATCTCAGAGCCGAGGGAGCCCAAGCCCACGTGACAACTAAATGTCACTGGCGCCCTGGGTGAGATTCCGGAACAGGAAGAGGACACCAGGTAAGAGCTGATAAAATCTGAATAAAGTGTGAACTTGAATTAAAGAAAGAAAAAGGACGTAGGTCATTTTCTCTGAGAAGGAGAGACTGAGAGAAGTTTAGCAGCTGAGAGTTCTAAGGGGACGTTGACGGTGGTTAACACGCCGACGGCCACGCTAGGGAAGACACTTTCCCTGGGCTCACGGTGTTTTAGTACAACAAAACGATTCTTTCTAATTTGTCTTTTTTTGTTGTTTTCTGTGCATGAGTTGTATGCAACGCAATCCACAATTTTAGAACTAAATTTTCAACATTCATTGTGACAAAAAGAACATCAACAGGTGAAATTTTTCACTAACCGGCTGCAGGGTTTTGCTTCGCGCGGCCCAGGGCTCCCCTGGCCTGAGCTGAGCACAGGTCACGTGGCTGTCGCGTGTTAAAGGCTTTGGCCAAAGGCCGGACTCCAGCCCTCCCCGGTGCTGATGATGACGATGGTCAGAGTGACAACAGTAGCTACCATGACACGGTGACGCAGCCTGAGCCAGGTGCCCGCTGGCCGGGCTCTCACCTCCGTCGCACACACCTCTGAGCACGCGTTTGCGGACACGCTGCCCGCGAGTTAACGCTACTGCCCAGCGTGGGGCAGGGACCCCGACCCCACGGAAGTCACACACAGCCTGGCAGGTGTCATGAATAAGGGACACTGACTTCGCTGGTGATGGATGGAGGTGGCCTCTCCACCCGGGTGGACACTCAGGCCACCGAGGGGGGCGGCTGGCGAGCATGGCACAGGCCTCCGAGACCGAGACCAAGCCACCGCCGGGGACAGAGCACAGCCCCTCCCAGCAGCTGGGGTGACAACTCTTTTTTTTTTTAATCAGAGAAGCGATTAGTTTGGCCCAGATTTCCGGAGCTGAGAGAGCAGCAAGACATTTGCATGAAGGCCTTGGAGGGCCTGGAGTTCTCTGCTGTCATTTATAGCTTTCCTTTTAATCGCTGTTTATTTTTAAATATCTGCCTACTGTATAATACAAACTTATTAATACGGGCTTAGGCTCTTGTGGCCGTAGCCTCTGCCTTCAGCGCTGTTTCTGAAATCCCATTTATGGAGGACAAATAGCTTTTGGGTAAAAGAGACTTCGCCTCTTCAGAGAAGCAGTTGGCGGCTGCTCTCCCCGACGGTGCCTGGCTGCGGCTGGGGCGGGGAAGCAGATTATTTTATTTCAGTGTAAACTCTCCAGGGATCTGGCTGTCGAGGGAGGCGGCTGCCGTCTTCGTCTTCATTGCCTGCTTTTCCTCCTCCAAGTGCTGGGTGGGTTTCTCGTGGGCGGGGTCGGGCCATGGAGCTGGCAGGGGTCTGTCTCTGCCCACTGTGCCGGCTTCTCTGAACTTCAGAGACTCTCTCGGCAGGGTCTTTGCAGTCATCGCTCAGGCGGGTGTGTGTGCCGAGTTGTGTGTGTTTGTGTGTGTGTGTGAGTGCCCCGGGCCGGGTGGCTGGTAGGATTGGTTAAGAAGCACGCTCATTTCATGAGCCAGAATTTTCAGAGCACCAACTGTGAGCCAGTCGCTGGCCATGTAAAGATGCCAGGTCACCTCCCTAAAGATCCCAGGTCAACCTGAGAGGGGGAAGGATGGGGTGCGGTGGCAGCTTGCAGGAGGCGAACCTGACTTAGTTGGGGAGGGCTTCCTGAAGGAGGTGGTGTCTGGATTGGGCTCTGGAGGATGAGCAGAGGTCACCCTGCTGGCACCGTCCTCTTCCGGAAGAGAAGCGTGGGGCACCGGGTCTGCCCTTGCAGGCCTGGCACCTTGGGAGGGATGGTGTGAGATGGGGACAGGCCAGACACATGTGGCTCAAAGGACTGTGGAGGTGACAGCAAGGGGCAGCTGGCACCACGCTCTACCTGGACTGATGGGGTTCTCTAGGGCTGGGGAGGGGAGGGTGGCGTGTTCCTTATCTTGAGACCCTCGGACTACTTCGGAGACAAAATATTTTGGGAACAAATAGTGGGTGTTATATTGGCCAGCAAGGAGGACTCGACCCAGAGGTGGTTCCAGCTGGTAGGGAAGGGAATTAATTGTTTTATTCATCAAGGACCAAAGGGAGATCAGTGAGTGCCCCCATCTCGAGGGTGACGTGGGGACCAGGGAACTCAGGTGGTCTCTCCTGCCTGGACCCTCCTCTGGGGGTCACTGGGCGATGACATGGTCATGAGACCATCTTGCCTTTTCAGCTGGTGCCAAAGGGCTCCAGGGGCTCTTCTTGTCTGTGTTTAGCCTAAAAGTGGCTCCTTCTAGTGCCCAGGGTGCTCGGTTTCTGGCTGGAGGACGTACGGGTACCTTCCTCAGGAACGTGGCGACAGGCAGGCCGAGGACCCCTGGCTCGGGCTCTGTTATACGACAGAGACAAGACGGCCTCCTGGCCTGGTGGCTGGGAAAGTTCAGGGCACTGGTGGCAGGTTCCTTGTCCTCTCGGTTGCCCTGGAGCTGTGTGGGGGGCTCCTTGGAGGCTGGGCCAGGCGCTGTGCCCCTGGTGCCCCAGGGGAGCTGGTTCACCTGGTACCTATCGGTGTGGCAGCATCACAGGACCAGGTGTTGGGAAACTCAGGTCCCGGCTTAGGGAATTGCAGGGTTATACTGTCAGGTCACATAGCCTGGCTTTGCCTCCCTCCTCCTCCCCCTCCTCCTCCTCTTCCTCCTCCTCCTCCTCATCCTCCTCCTCCTCCTTCTCCTCCTCCCCTCCTCCTCCTCTTTCAGTTTTGACGTCTGTGGAGTGTGGGTAACTACGGTTACACGTGGCATTCGGTGCTTTGCCAGTGCAGACTGGGACTCGAACCTCGTGCCCACCTGCTCCTGTGCTCTGCAGGGTCCCCCTCCCCCGCTCCCGGCTGGGCCTCAGGGACCCGGGGAGGGGACAGACCAGAATGCCCAGCAGGCCCTGCCTCTCTGTGATTCGGCTCCTGAAGCACAGGAGAAAGTCGAGCACAGGACGTGAAGACGAACTCAACAGCAGGGACCTGAAAACAGCTCCCCTGACAGCTCGGGGGTGGGGGCGGGGGGCGGGGGGCGCTAAGTTTCTCCATCTGCGTCTCCTCGATTCCCAGTGACAGCAAAGTGCCCTTCCCAGGCAGGGCCAGATCGTGCAGGATGGCTTTGGAGTGGGACACAGCCCCCGCCAGCCTGCCCAGCCCCCAGGGAGGCTCTGTGTGAGCAGAGAGACCCTCCTGTCCGCGCTCTCTGGAGGGCCCAGGTCCCCCCTCGGGAGCCAGGTGTTATTGCCGGGGGATTCGCTGTCATTTCCTGCCCTGCAGAATCCCGTGTCGGGAAGCCCCACACGCTGGGAACAGTGTCCTGCCTGGACTTGGGGCCTGGTGTTGGGCAGGCCTTGCTGTACCCATTTTACAGGTAGAAAGGGTGAGGTCCAGAGTCGACCTGACGCCTTTGAGGCCACACACCGAGTCCCAGGCAGGCTGGGTCTGGAACCTGTTTCTCCTGGTGGCAGCTCCATGCAGTTCCTGCGTCGTCCCACGGTGGGTCCCCAACAGCGTCTTCTAGATCTTTCTTCCTCCCCTCATCTTCTTGTCCTTTTCTCCACCTTCTGGGGCTGTGCTGTCCAATATGGCAGCCACTGGCCACACGTGGCTACTGAGCGCTGGGAACGCTGCTAGTTCAGGTTGAGACGTGCTGTGAGGGTAAAATGCACCTGGAATTTGCTCGCTTAGTACAAAAAAAAAGTGTGTACGCTATTTTGTTAGTGATTTTTTATACTGATCACATGTCAATATGACACTATTTTGGATACATTGGGTTACATAAGATATAGTATTAAAATTACTTTGTGCTGTGGTTAGAAGACAATGTAAATGACCACGTGGCCCCGTCCTATTCTCTTGGGCAGGGCTGCCCTCCCGCTTTGCTGCTCAGTTGGTCCACGGACCGGCCGTGTGGACCTCACCTGGGCGCAGGCTGGGATGCGGGGGGTCAGGCGCCAGCCCGGATGTGCTGAGTCGGAACTGGCATTTTAACAGGGGCTCTGGGTGGTTCACAGGCTCACTATAGTTCTAGAAACTCAGAGAGCTCCGCCGTAGCCAGGTAAGGCCCTCCCTGCTGTGAGCCTGACCCCACCTGGTTACAGGTGGTCCCAAAAGTCCTTCCCAGAATCCTGAGTCGGAGCAGCAGGAGGCCGAGGGCAGTGACAAGGGTCCGTCCTGCTCCGCCCCCTGGCAGTGCTGTGGGGGGGTTTCAGCTTGGGGGCTAGGAGAGGGACCTCGGGGACACCCGTCAGGCCTTGAAGACCCATACGTGAGGTTGCAGTGACCTGAGGAACGGTGCCCTGAAGGAGGGGCGGTACAGGCTTGAATCATTTCAGTTCGGAGGGAACACCGGAAAGTTCTTGGATTTGTAGTCGTCCAAAATGGAGACTCACAGTAGCCCCAACTGTGTCAAACACAACCTCAAGGTTTGTCTCGCAAGCTTGAACAGCGCTTGGTGCCCACGCCCTGCCTCTGTGACTGTCCCCGAGGTGTAATTAACGAATCGCTGGCCTGACAGATGCCAGCATGTTCCCGAGTCTGCAGGTCCCAGGCGCTGGGGAAAGAGTGGACGTGCGGGGGTGCCCGGCAGGAAGGCTGCCCTTGCCCTGGTTCCTGTCGGCGCAAACACCCCGGTCTGGATTTGGGGCCTCCTGCCAGTGGGGTTTGGGGATGTCACATGCCCGGGCAGACCCCTGTCTGGTGGCTTTGGCCACTGACAGCCCCCAAGACGTGTAGACAGGAATTGGTTGGCCACAAAGGCCCCGAGTAAATCCACGTTTTGCACCTCAGTGCCCGGGTCTTGTTCTCACTGATGGTTTCTCTGAGATGAGCACATAAAGGGAAGGAAAAGGAGGTTCAGGTCTGGCCTGGTCCCTCGGCTCAGCGTGGATAATTAAGGCTCCTTCGTATGTGCCACACAGTGCTTGGCCGTCTGACCTGGGCCGATACTTACTGGCGGCTCAGTCTGCTCTTGGGCCGGTGCTCAAGACGCCACCTGGTCTCCCTCACGTGGGTGGGTGTGAGGACAGGGACGAGTCCCTCCCTGCATGCCATCACCTGAAGTTCTCAAACTGGAAGGGCCTGGCCACCTTCCTGCCTTCACCAGCCTGGCCCAGGGGGTTGTCCCCAGCCCTGGGTTGTGGCCCAGGGACACAGCCCCTCCTCCCCAGAGCCTGCCCACTGCCGTGTTGGGACCACGGTTGGCCGTCGGTGCCTTCCTGGACAGGTGAGGCAGGCTGGTTAGTTATCGTTGATGTGTTTCTTTATTAATTCAACAAATACCTGTGGAGTATCTACCAGGGGCCTGGCTCCATGCCGGGTGGCAGGTGAACCGCGATAAACAGATCTTGCCCACAGCAAGCCCGGCCATGACGCAACATCTAAACGTGCTGTGGTAGAGTCAGTAATAGTAACAGCTATCGCCTCTCAGGCACTTCCTATTTGCCAGGAATTTGGTGTGAAGTTTTTGCCTTTGATGTCAGCTTTATTTCTATCATTTACATTGTATAGACGAGGAAACTGAGGTCCAGAGATGATAAGAAAGTTGCCCAAGGGCTCAGAGCCTGGAGGGCCAGTCGCGTATGACTCCAGAGGCTCCGTCCTAATGACACTGCTACGCAGAGTCCCCTGGGAGCAGAGACGGGCACGTGGCCCATCTTGGCACCGCGTGTGGTGGGCAGGATTCCGAGATGTCCCAGGACCCCCAGCCCTTGGGGAACACGGCCTGCGTGGCCCACAGCGCTGGAGCGTGGGTGGTGCCGTGGATACGGGGGGTCACTAGAGAGCGAGCCCCCGCGGGCCGCGGGGAAGGAGGCTGCCGCGCTGTGGAGGGGCCGCGGTGGGCCCCGAGGGCAGCCGCCGGCGGGGAGAGTGAGCCCCCAGCTGACAGCCAGCAGGGAGTGGGGACCTCGGTCCTACAGCTGCGGGAACTGAACCGTCGACAGCCTGGATGACACCCGCCTGGGAGTGGACGCTGGCCCTGTCCGGCCTCCCACCGAGAACGCAGCCCAGCGACACCTCGACATCAGCCTCGGAGCCGGAGCAGGGGGTCCAGCCCAGCGCTGCCTGGACTTCTGACCCTCAGAGCTGTGACACGATCGATGGGTGTTGTTTTAAGCTGCTGATGTGCGGTAATTTGTCACACAGTCGTGGAAACACAGCAGGGAGCACCTCTTTGTGAGTTTCCGGTGGTGCCTGGGCCCTCAGAAGTCAGGACCTGCAGGGCTGTGGCCTGCTGTGACTTGCCTGGTGGCCCTGGTGGCTCTGGTCCCGACGGCCAGTTCTAGAGCTCTGGGCCTCCTGGCTTACCTTGCACAGAGCCCCCGGTCCCATGACAGCCTACTTTGCGTGGCCTGGCACAGCTACATTTTATTGTCGAATTAGCAGGAATAACAGCGGTGCTTTAGTGGCTGATTGGGAGCCGTATATTAGTGATCATATTAATAAGTGCACAGTGACAGGAGACCAGGGAGAGTGAGAAAATGAGACACAGTATTTATCCCCAGTGCAAAATCTTTTTTATTATTAAAGACACGGGGTTAACTGAGGATAGATTTAATGCCTGCTGCTAATTTCACTGTATGATCAGCAGCCCAGGTCCCCACTGCAGCCGGAGCTCTGGACCCTCACCCGGGCCGCCGGCTGCCTCGGAGGAGCTGCCGGCTGGAGAGTCGAGACTGTGGTCCTTTCCTGGGACTGCGCCTGGGCCTGCTGCGCCCTGCGGGTGGGTCCCGGGCAGCGACATGGGACAGGGTGAGGCCCTCATGTGTCTGGAGATGGCAACGTGAGGTCACCGCACCTCTGCGGTGGCTGAGACGGGGACAGCAGGGAGAGCGTTGGGACTGGCGCGGCCCCTCCTGGCTTGGCCTGGCTGCTAGGGTTTGTTTCTCTAGAGGGACCTGCTCAGCAGAGGGCTACGTGCTGGGAGGGTCTTGTGTTCTGGGGACTGCCAGCCTCGGCACCTCCCCGGGGCTCCATCCTGTCTGGTGGCTCGCTGGCCTGGGAAGGGACAGTGTGTGGGAGGAGGGGCCGAGGGGCTCTAGGTGGGAGGGGCTTGGGCTGGCCAGGGGACTGCACTGGGACCCGCTGCCAGCTTCGTCCTCTGGACGTTTTAGGGGAGGGCTAGAGGACAGGGGGTGGGACAGGAGAGAGAGGCGCAGAGTCTAGACACGCTGGCAGCCAGCGGCCGAGGCCAGGCCTGGCTCCCTGGACAGGCGAACCCAGTGAGAGGGGGTTCCTAGCGCTCCAGCCCAGCCCCCTTCTCGCTTCGCTGTGGGCTCCTCCACAGCCTGCGCAGCCTCTTCCCGCTGGCTCTGCGCTGGGACGCAGGAGCGACCCTCTCTATACACCGTACGCCTCCCCTCTCAGCAGACCTTGGGGAGGAGACAAGTGATGGCAGGTCAGGGGCTCGTGTGACATTGATGACGACAGGGAGTGTGGCACAAGGGAAGGCCTGGGCTCCGGCACGCACCGCCCTGGGCTCCCCTCCCGGCCAGCGCTCGTGGCTGGGTGGTGTCGGCCCTGGGTGCATCTCCGAGCCCTCCCTCCTCAGCTGTCACCAAGCCCCCCCCCCCCCATCTCTGCCTCACAGTGGGGTGGCTGTGAGGACCAAAAGGGAGAATGAATGTCTGTCAAGAGCGTTGGAGACTGTGGGCACATAGTAGGTGCTCAGTAGGAAGTGCGCTATTGTTGCTGGAAGGACTCAGACTCTAGTATTCTCAGAGGAACCTCCTGGTGGATATGGAGGTCAGTTTGTTCACTGGGTCGTTCTTTCTGAAAGTGCTTTGTGCTGGGTGTGGCGAGTGGTGGGTGCTGGGTTCTCAGTCAATATTCATTGAGTGGATGCGTCATAGACAGAGTCATAGACAAACCTCCTCCCCTCGGGGAGCTTGGCCTGGGCGGTGGGGGTGGGGCTGAGGAGCGGACGTGTTTTCTGGCCAGTTGATCTTACTTTGTCCAGTGCCAAGAAGGCCTTGAAGACACCTCCATGCCCGTGGGCCAGAGAAATTTCCTCCTCCTTCCATTGTGTGACATTCTTCTGGACACCAGCCAGGGACTGCAGTAAGAGAGGTCGCCATGATTCGCCCCATTTGGAAAAGACGGTGCAGCTATCCTCAGGCGGCGGCAGGGCGCCAGCGGTACCTTGTGGGCACAGCCCCCATTTCTCAGCCTCCTGTGGGCATCGGGGCCTCCGTCCCCTCCCAGTCGCGCAGTTCCTCTGCCTCCAACAAGCCTAGAGCAGATCCACAGCGAGTGCTTGGTTGAGAGACCAGCAATCGTTTTGGGAAATCCTCATGTGCTGCTCTGCCGAATGTGAGCGAGTTCCTGGGGAGGGGTCCCTGCAGGAAGGTCGGCCAGGGAGCGGTTCTCTTGCCCTTGCCCTTGAACTTCAGTTCTATGCAGAGCGCAGGTCTTTGCCTCCAGGTCGTGCTCCCCGTTCTCCAGTCTCGCGCAGACTTCGGCCTGGCAGCGTTCTGGCGCCAATAGCCAGCTTTAGACGCAGTTGGTGAAATAAAGGTCGGCCTCGCTGCCCCGAAAGCTGGAGAAAGCAGATGGAAAGTGAAGGACCGTAGCGTGCTGGGCCTGCGAGCGTGTGGGGGGCATCTCAGGGGCCGGGAGGGGCCACAGGACCTTCACCTTCGGAGGCTAATTGTGCGGAGACTGTCAGAGCCCAGGACCCTGTGCCGGTTCAGCTGCCTGGGGCTGAGGCTGGAAAATCTGTGTGGTTGTTTATGGCTCCGTTTTTTATCATCAGCAAAACTTTAATTACAGCTCTCACGAAACCTACCACCTTCTGCCGCATTTACAAGGCAGTAAATTTCCCTCCTCTCCTTGCACAGTCTGAGCCTCCAGTAGGGCCGTGTGTGTGCGCTGGAAGATATCGATTCCCCAAAGAAATTACAACAGCATTTGTTCTCAAGTAAACACACAGAGAGACTATTACAACACGGAGGAAGCGTCGATCGTCTCTGCTTTATTAAACACCACGGCTCTCAACGGGCAGCACGTCTAAATTACCCGGAGATGGGTAGAAGGGCCCGGCGGCAACGCCGGGGGTGCGGCCGCGGGTGGGAGGGCTCTAACGCGGAGGCAGAAGGGAGGCTGCGTCCCTCGCTCCTTGTTTCTCTCTCCCTCATCGAGCCACATTCTGCCCCCAACCCTCACCCCTGCAGGCCTTTCGCATTGAAGGGACGTTGATCGTGGCTCTCAGCGAGGCCGTGGGCAGCCACCGCCAAGCCGGCAGGAAAGAAGCCCGCACAAGACCTGCCAACTGGCCAATGGCCCCGTGTGTATTGGCAGACAGTAAACAAAAGCCTTTTAAAAACTTCTTGTTGTGTTGCTGGCGGGTGGAAAAGGTTGATGCATTCATCAGCCTAATTTGGAAAGTGGTGCACGGCCCATCTTTGCTTCAGAACTCCCAGAAATGCATCCCACGGAGCCAAGGGGTGCTCGGCCGTGACCTTGCCGCCACGAGGCCATGTGAGACAGAAGGTTTTATTAGAACAACTTAGTTCTGCCGTCCCACAAGCGCAGTGGCGGAATCCAACGCCTGCGGATGCCCGGTGCAATATTGTGCTCTGTATGGTGTTCATGGCGTGTTACCTGGTGTCCTGGTAATAAAAAGATGCCCCCCAACCCACACTCCATGATTACATGAATTTGTGAAACACAGGGGTGAAATAAAACTACACTTCATTGCTGCAGGATTTTTCAGAGGCTTTATGCTAATGTGCATTGTGGATTTGGAAGAGGGGGAAATAATATGTAAAGCTCCACGAAAAGAATTTTTTTAACGGATGCATATCTTGCAGGACCAGGGTTTTCCCAGAATATTCCTTGGGAAGTGCTGGTCTGAGGGAACACAGCAAGGTGGAACAGACGTGAGGAGTGGCCTGGATTTTCTTTGCTGGGCTTGGAGAAAGCAGCCTTTGGAGCGAGCCCGAGTGTGCCTGCAGGAGGGTCAGGCCGCGTCAGCCAGAGTGGCCAAAGCCTTGCTAGACAGGCCCCAAGTCTCCCTCGGTCCCTGAGAAGGCGCGTCTGGTATCGATGTGCTGGGCGTTGCCCACCGGGAGGCGGGTTGGCTGAGCTCCCACACGGGGGGTCTCTCGCCAGGACCCAGTCACGGCAGGCTTACCTCAGTGAAAGAAAATTAACTCCAGGTTCGTGGGTTTTCTGCCCCTGGTGACGGCAGCCTGGCTTGTTTGAGACCAACCCACTCTCAAGAACACCCAGAAAAGTTGTGGCCGTTGTGTTTCCAGACGGCCGCATCACTAGCTCCCCCATGCCACGTGCCCACGCGTGTGACGTCTCCTTCCAGTGTGACATTGACATGCCTGCCCATAGAGGTGGCTTTCGTGTTCCTTCCCTTTGACACAGACAGATCTTTGTAACTGTCATGACCAGTAGAACACAGCAGCAGTGAAGCTGGGTGACGCCGACATCATGACACCAAAGCGACCTCCCGGCTTCCTCATGTCCCCTGGGACGAGTGCCTTGGGGGCTCTGGGCCAGCCTGTGAGAGTCCCGCTGACCTGCAGCTTCCGTGAGGCGGCAAGTCCAACGGAGAGATTGCAGGAGGACAGGCAGAGAGGCGGGAGGAGCCCCCTTCCCAGCTACCTGCATCTCCCCAGACCGGGTACGCGACGTGTGCGTGGAGATGCCTTTGCGACGAGCCCAGCCGGAGCCGCCATCTGATCCCGGCCTCGCGGGAGGCCCCAAGCCAGGACCACGGCCTAGCTGCTCCCGAAATCCTGCCCAGCAATGACTGTGAGAGATCATAGTGGTTCATGTTTAAGCCACTAAGTTTTGGGGAAATTTGTTTTGCTGCCGTAATAACTGGAACACAGTTCCACAAAGCTAATAAAACATATGCTGGAGTCTTTGGAAAGCTACCAAAGTGACAACAGCTCGGCTCACGGGGCCAAGCTTCTTTTTTTTTTTTTTTTTTTTTTTTTGTTGAGACAGAGTCTCACTTTGTTGCCCAGGCTAGAGTGAGTGCCGTGGCGTCAGCTTAGCTCACAGCAACCTCAAACTCCTGGGCTTAAGCGATCCTACTGCCTCAGCCTCCCGAGTAGCTGGGACTACAGGCATGCGCCACTATGCCCGGCTAATTTTTTCTATATAGATTTTTAGGTGTCCATATAATGTCTTTCTATTTTTAGTAGAGACGGGGTCTCGCTCAGGCTGGTCTCGAACTCCTGACCTTGAGCAATCCACCCGCCTCGGCCTCCCAGAGTGCTAGGATTACAGGCGTGAGCCACCGCGCCCGGCCTGGGGCCAAGCTTCTTGAAAGAGGGGAAACCCCAGAAGCAGAACCAGACCTGTGGTGCCATTTTACCCCCGAGTTATTTGCTAACTTGAATGCAGCCGCTGAGACGCCGAGAAGCTGAGCGGAAAGTGGTTCGGAATGTCCGGGAGGCTGGGCATGGCTTTCGCACTTTCGTGAGGCTCTGGGGAAAACTGTGGTTAAGGCCGTGCTGAGTAGGAAGCCTGGTAAATACCCTCAACTGTCAGTTGCAACTACGGAGAGTAAAGTTGAACTTGAAATAGGCCAGCTCTCACAAAAGGTTGTCATTAAATCATCTCAGTTATTTACTAGATTAAGGTCATCTGTCTCTATCTGCCACTAGAGACAAAAATTAACTCTGTCTTGAACATTGCAACAATATCCAGAAACTCACATCATCTCTCTACAATATTTGGAATTCAATAAAAAAAAAACAACAAAAAACTGGGTGTGCACAAAGGCAAGAATTGACTGAAATTCAGTTGACTGAAATTCAAACTTGAGAGAATGCGTACAGGAGAACAGACTTACAGGAAGCCTAGAAATTGGAGTTATCAGACATGGGCTCTAAAAGAACTGATTAATATGTTCGAGAATCTGAGCAATAACATAGAGAATCTCTGTGGAGAAAATAATCAAATGGAAATTTGAGAATTGAGAAATCAATAACTAAGACTTCAATAGAGAGTTTACAGCATATTAGACACAGTGAAAGAGCAGATTAGTGAACTGGAAGAAAGATCACTCAAAAATTTTCATTTTGAAGGACAGTAAAGAAATGACAGAAAATGCAGAAAAGAGCAAAAGAGACCTATAGGGTGTGGTGAAACTGTCTAATACTGTGGTCCCCAACCCCAGGGCCGTGACCGACACTGGGCTGCACAGCGGGAGGTGAGCAGCGGGGAGCGAGTGAGCCAGCGAAGCTTCATCTGCGTTTACAGCTGCTCCCCTCGCTCGCCGTCCTTCCCCCCACCCAACCCTGGTCCGTGGAGAAGCTGTCTTCCACGACACCGGTCCCCGGTGCCAAGAATGTTGGGGACCACTGGTCTAATGTGTAACCGAAGTCTCAGAAAGCGGGGTGGGTAGAAGGCATGTTTGAAAAAATAATGGCCGAGGATTTTCCAAAACTGACTAAAGCATCAAGCCACAGATTGAATAAGAACTATGAACCCTAAATAGAATAAATTAAAAGGAATACACCCAGGCATATCATAGTAAAACTACTGAAAATCAGGGAAAAACAGGAATCCCAAAAGGTTCAGAGGAAAAAAGGACACATTTCCTTCTAAGAGCAAGACACTGACTTCCAAAGAACACGGGAAACCTGGTCAATGGAACGAAATAAAGGGAATTCTCACGACAGAAGGATGTTGGTCCCAAATGGAAGCATCTATAGCAGAGTTGAACAGTCCTGACGGTGGCCGAGGGGCCGGCAAAGCCTAAATGTGTGTCTGGCCTCTTAATAGGAAAAGTTTGCTCACACTTTATCGGCTCAAACGAGTCGCACGGCCGTGCCTAATTCCAAAAGGGATGGGGAGGACTGGCCACACTGGTGACCAGCACTAATGAATGCCCCGCAGGCAGAGAGAAAGCAAGTCCTACCTTGTGTCTGGCTGCGATCACACCGATCCTTAATTAACTGAATCTAAACTAAAGATAATTTACTATAAATGTCTGTTAAAAGCCTGAATTGCTTGTGTTCGTGCCGGCCTGGCTCTCCCTCAGAATGGCCGCCATCGATCTGTGTTTATTCTCATAACTGCAATTTACAGCTTGATAGCAACGGCTAGAGAAATTTGTGAGCAACCCAATGAGCAGTTTTAAGAAAAAAATCAATTCTCGTTCTCCAGAGTGCAAGGGGACATTTAATACTGTAAGTTGTCTGAGCTCAATTAGAAAGAGAAAAAGAAAAGCATTTATTTTCTTTAGCATCCTTTAGAGCTGTGGCCCTCAGTCCGTGTCCTGCCAGGAATCAGGCCGCAGAGCTCTGCCTCCGCCACACCTCCCACCCCCCCCCCCGCCCCGCCCCCGCCCTCCCCACCACCCCCGTCCAGGAAAAGTTGTCTTTCATGAAACTCAGGAACCGGCTGCACAGCGGGAGGTGAGTGAGGGGAACTTCACGCGTGTTTCCTGCTGTTCCCCATCGCTGGCGTCATGCTCACCCCCACCCCCGTCCATGGAAAAATTGTCTTCGAGGAACCCGGTCCCTTGTGCCAAAAAGGTTGGGGACCTTGGGGACCGCTGCTCCAGAGTACTTTATTATTTTTTATTTTTTTGAGACAGAGTCTCGCTCTGTTGTCCAGGGTAGCGTGCCGTGGCGTCAGCCTAGCTCACAGCAACTTCAAACTCCTGGGCTCAAGTGATCCTCCTGCCTCAGCCTCCCAAGTAGCTGGGACTACAGGCATGTGCCACCATGCCCGGCTAATTTTTCTATTTTCTGTAGAGATGGGGTCTTGCTCTTGCTCAGGCTGGTCTCGAACTCCTGAGTGCAAAGGATCCTCCTGCCTCGGCCTCCCAGAGTGCTGGGATCACAGGTGTAGCCATCATGCCCGGCCTCCAGAGTACTTTAAATCAACTCATAAACCCATTAAATTATAGGAATTATAACTCTAAAATCTTTTGGACAATTTAATACTTTCATTTATGAACTTTATAAAATACAGCGAACTCTAGTTAAAGTAACCGCTGCTTTAGAGTGATTGTTTCTGACTCTCATCTGGGAGTAACGTTTCCCAGGAGGCGAAACGGCCAGGCCGACACTCCTGCCTGGGTCAGCGCGTCCCTCCGCCAGCTTCAGACAAGCCCCAGTTCAGTCCCCACGTGCCGAGTGAGCCACTGAGTCCATAAGAAATGTGAGTGATTCCAAGACGTGATCGCAGTGTGGCTGGACGGAGAGAGGGAGACTCGCGCTCAGCTTCCCTCCCAGAGCTCCGCGGTGGCCGACGCTGGCGTGTTTGCCCACAAACAGCAGCTGGGGCTGCCCTGCCTGCACCGCTTTCTGCCCCTGGACACGCAGGCCCCGGAGAGCGAGCTCGGGAGTCCTGCCCAGCGGTTCCGGTTCTTGCTGAGATGTTTCCTTCCTGTCCCTTACAAAGTACAGCTCCTTTCTTGTGCCTGCAAAATAATAAACGTTCCTCCCCCTCAAAACAGAGAAGCCTCCAAATGGCTGCAGAGCTTTTGCAAACCACGCTGACTGGTAACGGATCAACCCCGAGGGCATGTCTGCACGCAGGCTTTCCTGCTCCTTGCGGGTCTAGCCGCCGAGTAATCGGAGGATGTAAGAGCCCTTGTTCCCTGCCATAAAGTAAGTTTATAGAGATATAATTAGCAACAGTATTATCTTCATTTGGACTGAGCCACGCTGAATGTCCTGTAAGAGTTGTTTATGAGGTGATATGAATGGTAATGGTATTAATGACGTGATTAGCCAGAAGTATCAATATTCCCTCTGCTCGCTGCCTCCTAATGAGCTTGCAAGCGGAGTTCTGGGTGGGCTGAGCCGGCGGATTTGCAGAAAGTTGGGAGGAAGCACCGGAGAGGGCCCTTGCTCCGCTTTGCGTTCGTAGCTCGGGGGTCTCCGTGTGCACAGATCCAGCGGCCAGACGCACCGTGTTCTCTGAGATGCCGGCCCGTGGCCCACCCAGGCACCCCCTGCCGCAGGGCCTGGCTCTCTCGCTACCTCCTCCCGACGCGTCAGAGCGCTCGGTGGGGGCTTGAATTATTCCCCCTGTGTTGCGGGTGGCCTGGGCGCGTGGGCTGTGTCGTGCACCGTGCTGTCTTCCTGAGGAGAGTGTGGGGGCTTTGAGATGGAAACCACGGCCTCATTTCCGGATCTCTGACAGCACCAGGGCGGGAGGAGGCTTGCGTGCCCCACCTCTGAGGGTCCCAGCCCTGTGTCTTTCGGCCTTAGCAGGTCCCTCCCAGGTGTCCCTAGAATTGTAGTAGGGAGAGGCAGGAGGCAGCAGATGCCGCCTAGCGCAGCTGGCCTCTCTACAGATGGGGAGGCTGAGGCACGGAGAGGTGATCGGTTGTGCCAGGGCCCCACGTGGTGCGTGGCAGAGCAGAGAACAGAGCTCACCTCCCAGTTCCTAGGCCTGGATTTTAAACGATGGTTGGGAGGAGAAGCTCCAACACCAGGCAGGGTAGTTCAGGCCACGTCCCAGAGTCCCGGGCGTTTGCCTCTCTCTAGGTGAGAGAGCAACTCGGAGCAGGGAAGCCACTGCCAGGTGCCAGTTCTGTCCCTCTGACGTGTGGCCATGCCTGAGCCTCAGTTTCTCTTCTGGGAAGTGGGGATGGTTTTCTGCATGCTGACGACTGGGTCTGAGCCTTGGCAGACACAGGTGGTGCTCAATGTGTGCTCACAGTAAGTGCTGAGTCCATGGATGAGTGGGGTGGGGATGTGAAAGGAAGAGTTGTTTGGTTTGGGTTTTGGTACCAGATACAGCCAAGAAATGTGTGAGCCTTTCCCTGGAGGACAGTGAGGAATCCCTGCGTGGGTCACCTGCCGGGACGGTGACTTCAGAGGGCCCAGCCAGGCGGTTTGTGGGGGCACCATATGGCCCCAGGAAGCTCCACCGGCTCCTCTTAGCCGCACTCCGGTCCTGTTACACCAACCCAATTGAGTTACGGCATCACAAGCTCTTTGTTTAGTGAACCCAGCACTTTGTATTAGTGACTACATCTGTCTTGTTATTTTGCATCGTCTTTGCGAGAAGCCAGCGTGCTGTCCTTGAGGAGGGAGCTGTAGAGACTAAGTGATTTGTGAAATCTAGTTTGTTCTTTTGGTTACCGTTAAATGGGATAAACAGTGGTGCTGGGGCTCAGGTGCAAGCGGGGGAGGGGAACGACAGCCCAGGGCGCCCCTTGGCTCTGGAGGACCCTGGTGCCCCTTGACCCAGGACACAGTTGGCGGAGGGTGTGGCTGCGCCTTCTCCGTCACCCAAGGAGGCGCAGTCTGTCTCAAGCAGTGGACAGGTGGGGCACAGGGGCTTGCAGAAGGGATGCCGGGATGTGAGATTAAGGTCGCCAATTCTTTGCATTTGTTCGGCTTAAAAAATAGCCACTTTCCCCAAGTAATATGTGTATATTACAGAAAATAGAGACAAAGCACAGTGAAAATCAAATCCCAGCACCGAGGAGGAAACACTGTTAACACTTCAGTGCGCAAACTTCTAGAATCTTTTAGGCATGTGTGTGCATCTATACTTACACATACACACTTACCATTTTTATAAGAAAGGGATCACAAGTGTGTCTGCGTTTTACCCTCACAGCCCTGGTGTCTTTGTTTCCCAGGGAGCCGCTGACCCAGCAGCCCCCACAAAGCCTTCCTGCCCCCGGCCACCGCCCTCCCCCAGCTTATGCACAGCAGGATGACCAAACTCTGACCTGTGTCACCAACACCCACAGCTCTGTGTGCACCGAGGTGGGGTTTCCATGCTGCTGTAGGGGACGGGGGCTGGGGTGGCCCTCGGCTTCCCTGGATGGCTCTGTCACCCGGGAAATACCGCGCCGTTCTGTGTCTCTGGGCAGCTCTTCCCTGCCTGGCACGCGGGGACGGCTGTGGCTGTGCCCTGTGTGTCCGACCCCGCAGGTTCTGGGGCAGATCCTGGTCAGTGTGTCCTGCAGGGCCACCAGCTGTGCCTGTGCTTTCTGCTCCATCCTTCTCCACCCCTGGGCGTTGGAGATGACCTTCTCTTGCTTGAGGACGGCTCCGGGCAGGTGTGTGACCGGCCCTGTAGGCAATGCACGGGGTTTGGGGTAAGACGGGTGGAAGAAACCCGTGGCTTTGTGGGGGAAGAAGAGTCTACAAACTTCGGTGTCTTCTCTCTGGCCTTGAGAAGCTCGACTGCTCTTCTCCAGTCACTCCCAGTGACGTTAAGGGATCTGTGTTGGTGCTGATATAAAAGAGAGTGTTTGCTCGGTGCTCACTTTCCATTTTCCCAGAGAAATCAGTCCCCCTGGTCAGAAACACGTGGTCCTGAGCCAGTATCTGCGTCGGTGTCAGCTGAGCCGGGGGCAGCACATGTCGGGCACAACGTCCCTCATTCGAGACTCTCTGACTTCTGAGCTCGCCCTGACTTGCCCAGTTGATTGCCCGCTGCGGCCGGGAAGGCCTGTCCTTGAACGTGGTTGAGCGATTCACACCTGTCGGAGGCGGCCAGGTGTGTCTGCGCTGGGGCTCGTGACTCGGCTTAGTAATTAAAAGCGAACAAAGCCTGGACGGAGGCCTGCTGGTGCTGCTGGGGCCACCGAGGCAGAAACAGGCGGGAAGGCAGCCAGGTCCCAGAGCTGAGGAAGACGCAGTGTTACAGGAGGTGACAGAGGGCCGAGTCCCCGGAGTGCGGAGCACATGGCTCCTTTGCAGGTGCGTGACGGACCCACAGAGTTCCTGTCCCATCTGGGCCTGCGGCAGGACTGTCGCTGGGCCTGTAGCTGGGCCTTCTGCGGTGAGAGAGGATGGGGGTGAGGCCTGTTCCCGGGTAACTGCCCTGCTGGGCTCCTTATCGGAATCAAACGGGGAGTTGGTGACGTCCCAGGAGCAAACTGACCTTCAGTTGTTAAGCCAGTGGGCATAGGCGGGAGTCAAACCCAGTGATCCCCACCCCCAAAGCCGGCTCTTTCCCCATGGGTTGGGGTGTGTAATGGGTTGAGGGGTGGCTCCCCCATTCAGATGCATCTACGTCCCTGGGACCCGTGTGTGGGACTTTATTTGGAAACAGGGTCTTTACAGATGTAATTAAGGATCGTGAGATGAGGTGACCGTCCTGGGTCATCCTGGTGGACCCTGTATCCAACGACAAGTGTCCTTAGAAGGGACAGGCTGGGGGGGATTTGAGGTGAACAGAGAGGAAAAGACACGAGGACGAGGACGCCATGTGACCACAAAGGTGGTGACTGGAGTGACGTGGCCACAAGCGAAGGAACACTGACAGCCACGGAAGCTGGAAGAGGCCAGGACAGATTCTCCCTTAGAGCCCTTGGCCGGAGCATGGCTGCAGGATTTCTAGAACAATTCTGTTGTTACGAGCCACCCGGCGAGGGCTGATTTGTCACGGCAGCCCCAGGACGCTGACGTGGTGGCTCGGCACGTGTCCCAGGCTGGGGATTGCCAGCCCACTGCAGTCACAGCGGTGCTTTGGGCACCAGAGGCAGCCCTGCCGGGGTGTGGCCTGGGCGTGGAGTATCCGAATGCACGTCCTCAGGCCTCCCGTGACTTTGCGGGTGCCCTTGTCCCATGTTCTCGAGTGCCCCGGTGTCCCAGCCATGGAACACGGCAGACGCTGACCCGGTGCTATGTGTTTCTATGAACGGATTCCGCTCAGCATGGAGGCCGCTTGGTTCCCCCCTGGAGGTCGTGGCTGGAAGCTGGAGCTGTCTGGGGTCTCTCGCCCTGCCGTGCCCCCACCCCGCAGTCTCACCGGCAGGTGACCTCACGGGAAGTTATAAATAGCAGCCGGGGACGGGTTCTGAGTGCCTCAAAGTGGACGCATGATCGCTCGATGACAGTTGAGCGCAGGGGAGACAGCTCGACGCAGGGCTGCTGCCTCTCCCCTGCGCTGACGGTAATCAGAGCAGGCACATGTCACCGACAGCTGGGGCTAATGGGCTGCCAGGCGGGGCCAGCCTGGGACGTCCTTGGGGCTCCCTGGCACGGCCCGGTGCAGACCGAGGCGTTCGAGCGTGGGGTGGGCGGGTGGGCGCGTTGGCACCTGCCGCAGAGGCCAGGGGGCTCCTTGGAGTGGGGGCTGCGGCCCCACCCGCCCGGGGAGCTGTGTTTTCATCTGTGGAAAATGGTGATTTGAATTATTGATGAGAGATTAAAACTAAGCTAATTCAGTTCAATTTCTCCAATAGACGAAACTGTCATTAACCTGGAAGCAAATGTCGGGGCGGAGGTGAGGGGCTGCGGGGACAGGGGGACGGCAGAGGAGCCGGTTTGTGCCCAGGGGGAATCACACAAGGCCACCTCGAGAAGCACTTTGAAATGGATTCATGGCTCAAGACCAAAGCAGTCTGGTGCCCCCTGCGAGACCTTCGTCTCTGCCCTGGGACTCCCTGAGCAAAGGGTTGGCCGGGCTTGTTTCTTGCCTATGTGGCCCTTAAAAAGGAAGTAACTGCGGCTTCTGGGGTGTGTGTCCTCCGGAGTGGCTGGGACAGGAGGTGGGGAGGCCTGTGGCCGGGTTCTGACTCCTGAGTCCCTGTGTGAGCTGGCGAGGCACCAAGGCCCCAGGTGACCTCGGTGTCCCTGTGAAGTGAGGAAGTGAGACCAGCCCCCCCGGGCCCTGTGTCCCCGTCACCCCAGACTCCTGTCCTGTGTGTGACGGGCCATTCTGGGCACGGCAGGACAGGGCTGGCCGGGACCTGGGCTGCCCCGCTGTCTTCACGCCAGCCACCCCGTGAAGGGGGCCGAGTGTGTTCCCGACCTGCCTGTCCCTGCAGTGGGGTCTTTGTCTTGCTTGGGGTCCTGGACTGAGCTACCGTTCGGCACCCCGCACAGGTCAAAGGACCCCGAGATCTGCCACGGCACGCGGTGGTTTCCCGGCACGTGCCTGACCCCACCTGTCCCCTGCTCCAGGTCCACCTGCATGTTTTGGGCAGGAACAGCCACGCTTGGTGGCTTTGACGGTGCGTGTCCCGCTGAGGAGCTGGCACACAGGTGGGCCCATACCACGTGTCACAGGAAGGGACAGGCCTTCTTCGCCTGGAGTCCTTGCACTTCCCTGCTGGAGCTGAGTGACCAGGGCCCCTTGTTTAACGGTGGCGAAGTCTGTTCAGGCGTTGTGATATTGGGAAATACATATTTTGTCTTCCTGACTCAGAGCTCCTAAAGCCTTGGAATCTCCAGGACGGTGAGTGTGTCTTCTGGTCACAGGAAAGGCCAAGGCATGGGCAGAGGGCTGAGACTTCCCGCCAGCCTCGCTGAGGGCGAGGGCTGAGGCTGGAGCTGACCCCGGTGGCCAACCCCAGCCCTCCAGCGAGTCGGCGTCTCTGGTTCCCTGGGGATCTGGCCTCCCGTGCGATCTCCCCACTGCGTGACAGTCCCCCGTAACTTACTGTCATGCTAAGGCCTCACTCCTGCTTCTGTCCGAGGGGTCCTGAAGCAGCCCCTGGACAGGCAGAGCGAGGAGGCCATGACGCTCCCCGGAACGTCCCCGTCCTCCGCTTTCCGGCTTCCCGGGGGCTGGGCGGTTTCACACGGCTCCACCCTCACCCTCCTGGCGTTTCTGCAGCTTAGAGTCGTCTCTCCCTCCCGGGAGTGAAGAAATAAACACGGCGGCCGTGTGGGACCCCTGATTTTAATTGGATGTGAGAGTGGTTTTAAATGAACCAGTGAGTGAAGTTCACGGCTCTGAGAACAAGCTCTTCTAGTGACGAGGTGAAACGATCACATTAATTTCCTGAGGCCGCCTCCCTCCCCCGCGGGGATTATTGTAGACACCGGTCAGGGCTGCGTATAAATCGAGGTCTCCAAAGGCTGGCCGGACAGTTAGTCAGAAGCGTCTCCCAGCCCCTCCGAAGGAAGTGGCCCCACGGCTGTAAGAGGAAATCTACCTTCAGGGACCTCTTATTACTGAGGATGTCACCGTGGACACGCCGAGGGGGTCTGCAGTGAGCCCCGTTCGTGAGGGTCCAGAGGGGCGAGGGGCGTTCATGCATCAAAGACGTAATTCTCAGCGTTTTGTCCGATCAGCTTTTCTCTTTCTCTTGTGGTGCAAAGTCTTAGAGGAAAAGTCAGCTCTGTCACTCTAGGAGTGCAGCAGGTTTGATTTAGAGATGTGCGCGAGGGTGACCTCTACGGTCACTTGCCTTCACTCTTCCCTTCTCCCCGTGTCCCCCCTTAGGGTCCCGTAAGACACTTGGCATCTGACCCCCTGGCCTGCTGTGGTCTCCTTCCCGCACCACCGTCAATTTCCAAACGGTCTCCTTGCCTCCGGTCTCCCGGTCCTCACTTGCGCTGAGCATGTCGCCTGGATCTGCAATCATCCTGCTCAAGAATCCTCAGGGACTCCCTGCTGCCCACAGGGTGCAGTAGGGGCTCCTCCCTCTAGCTTCCCGGCCTGTTTGGTGCAGCCCTGCGATTCCTCCACTGCACCCACTGCCCTGGCCCCAGACGTGCTCGACGCTCCAGCTGGGCTGGGCTCTTCCTCGCGCCGGGCCCTGCACACACACACAGCTCGCTCCTGGCTCTGAACTCCTGCTCCCGCTGTTTCTGGGGTGGTGCATATTATTTATCGTCCCAACCAGGGATGTTTTGATAATGAAAAAGGACCCTCTTGATAGTGGGATAATGGGCATAAATAGGACGGTTCTGGGAACCAAGACATGTGGTTACTATGGCTGTATCCAGCCCTTGTTCCCTTTCACTTCTCTTTTTTTGTCTTTGTTATTTTTATTTCTTTGGGAGACAGGGTCTTTCTTTGTTGCCCAGGCTAGAGTGCAGTGGCACGAACGTAGCTCACTGTGGCCTCAAATTGTCCTTCCATCTCATCCCCCAGAGCTGGAGCTACAGGTGCACACCTGGCTAATTTTTCTATTTTTTGTAGAGATGAGGTCTTGCTATGTTGCCCAGGCTGGTTTCAAATCCCTGGCCTCAAGCAATCCTCCCACCTCGGCCTCCCAAAATGCTAGGATTACAGGCGTGAGCTCTTCATCTTTGTTCTCCCTTGCACGAAGTTTAGCTCAAGTCTCTCCTGTCCTTAATGGCTCATTTCCAGGAAGCTTGTCCAGGTAAGTCTGAGTTTCTAAGTCCGTGTTAGAATGCGTTGCCTTCCCTGGCTCCATGCTTCCCATTTGGGCAACTTCCAGTAGGTAGATACTGGTGGCTGGATTAGGAGCAGGGGTTCTAAAGCAGGTGGGTCCTTCCCATTAGTACCAAGAATTGGGCCACAGGTAAGGGTACATGATGTCACTCAGCTATGTGTTTCTGTGGACATGTGTCATATTGCCATTTTTTTTTGGCTTTCCAGTATCTGAACCTTCTTATTCTTAGAGAATTTCCACCTTCCGAAGCAGAGCCTGTTTCTTACTGTGTAAGTTAAAAATGCCAGAGACCAGCTTTCCGGCTTCCCTTGCAACAGAGTGCAAGCACAGGCCACCTGGGCTCCGTCTGGCAAGGGTGGCAGCTGTGACCGTGGGCAGTGGTCCTGATGGTGGTGCCTCATGGCAGGGGTTGGTGGCAGCTCCAGCTGAGGTGTCTGCGCCTGGTGCCGTGGCATCCGTGGTGGCTCCTTGGGACCGGTTTTGGTGCAGCTGTGGAGATCTGTTCCTGGTCGTGTACCTCCAGGCCTGGTTCCCCGGCCCCCCCAGTGACTCTGGGAGCTGTTTAGCATCCTTTATTACAAAAATGTTAACCATAAACAAAGTAGAGAGAGAAAAAATTGTATAAGGAACCCTGAACCCTGCATTCTCACCAGGAAGATCCCATAATTATGAAAAATTTGCTCCACTTTCTTTTTTCCTTCCCTGCCTGTCACTTTCTGATTCTCTTTCTATCTAAAATATTTTAAGAATATTTTATTCCTAATACTTCAATATGAATCTCTAAAAAATAAGGACATTTTCTTATATAACCTTACTATTTTAATCATACCTAGGATCAGTAATTCCTGAATATTGTCTTATATTCTGTCTGTATTTCCATGATTGTCTCAAAAATGCCTTTTTAAAAGAGATTTTTCTTATTTTAATAGATTTAGGGGGTGCAAGTTGAATTCCATTACACATGTATAGTGGTGGAGTCCGGGCTTTTGGTGTTCCCGTCACCCGAGCAGTCTGCGTTGTACCCCACGGGCAAATTTTCATCCCTCACCCCCTCTCACCTCCCCCCTTGGGAGTCCCCAGTGTCAATTATACCACTCTGGCGGCCCTTGTGTAGCCATAGTTTAACTCCTACTTATAAGTGAGACTACGTAGCATTTATTTTTCTGTTCCTGAGTTACTTCACTTAGGATAACAGCCTCCAGCTTTGTCCAAGATGATGCAAAAGACATTATTTCATTCCTTCTTATCCCTAGGTAGTATTCCATGGTGCGTGTGTGTGTATATACACCAGATTTTCTTTATCCACTCATCAGTTGATGGGCACTTAGGTTGATTCTGTATATTTGCGATTGTGAGTGGAGCTATGAGAAACATACAAATGCAGGTATCTTTTTGATAAAATGATTTCTTTTCCTCTGGGTAGAAACCCAGTAGTGGGATTGCAGAATTGAATGGCAGATCTACTTTTCGTTCTTTGAGAAATATCCACAATGATCTCTCATAGAGATTGTACTAATTTACATTCCCACCAATTTTTTTTTTTACTTTTTAATAATGGCCATTTTAATTGGAGTAAGATGGTATCTCATTGTGGTTTTTTTTTTTTTAAATTTTTTTGTTTGTTTTGAGACAAAGTCTCACTCTGTTGCCCTGGCTAGAGTGCAGTGGTGTGATCATAGCTCACTGCAACCTCAAGTTCCTGGGCTCAAGCAATTCTCCTGCCTCAGCCTCCAGAGTAGCTGGGACTACAGGCATGCGCCACCGCGCCTGGCTAATTTTTCTATTTTTTGTAGAGACAGGGTCTCACTCTTGCTCAGTCTGGTCTCGAACTCCTGACCTCAAGTGATCCTCCTGCTTCGGCTTAACAGAGTGCTAGGGTTACAGGCTTAAGCCACCACGCCTGGCCTTCATTATGTTTTTTATTTGCATTTCCCTGATGATCAGTGATATTGAGCATTTTTTTCATGTTTTTTGGCCATTTGTATGTCTTCTTTTGAAAAATGTCTGTTCATGTCATTTGCCCACTTTTAAATGGAGTTGTTTTTTTCTTGCCTGAGTTGAGTTCCTTGTAAATCCTGGATATTTGTCCTTTGTCAGACATATAGTATCATGCTCACAGATTGGAAGAATGAACATTGTTTTTTTTTTTTTGAGACAGAGTCTCGCTGTGTTGCCCGGGCTAGAGTGAGTGCCGTGGTGTCAGCCTAGCTCACAGCAACCTCAAACTCCTGGGCTTAAGCGATCCTATTGCCTCAGCCTCCCAAGTAGCTGGGACTACAGGCATGCACCACCATGCCCGGCTCATTTTTTCTATATATATTTTTAGTTGTCCATATAATTTCTTTCTATTTTTAGTAGAGACGGGGTCTCGCTCTTGCTCAGGCTGGTCTCGAACTCCTGACCTCCAGCGATCCACCCGCCTCGGCCTCCCAGAGTGCTAGGATTACAGGCGTGAGCCACCGCGCCCGGCCATGAACATTGTTAAAATGACCTACTACCCAAAGCAATCTACAGATTTAATGCAATCAAAATACCAACTATCAAAATGTCAATGTCATTTTTTCACAGAATTAAAAAAAACAATTCTAAAATTCACATGGAACCAAAAAAGAGCCCCAATGGCCCAAGCCGTCCTAAGCAAAAAGAGCAAAACCAGAGGCATCATATTTCCTGACTTCAAATTATACTGCAAGTCCACAGTCACCAAAACAGCATAGTACCGGCATAAAAGTAGAATCAAAAATGCCTTTTTACAGTGATCCATAGCAGGTGTACACTGTAGATTTAGTTTTTCTGTTTCTGAAGTCTCTTTCACTATAGAAGCATCCATGTCCTTGACTTGCTTTGCAGAAGAAACACACTTGGTCGTCCTGCAGGTCTCACATTCTGGATTCATCCGATTCCTTCCTCACGGTGATGTTTTAACGTGTTGCTCTCTCCCTGCCATTACGCAGAAACAGGAAGTCGATCTGAAGACTTGATCAGATTCAGGTTTAATGTTTGGCAAGAATGTTCCACAGTGATGCTGTGTACTTCACTCTGCATTATGTCTATGGGCCTGTAATGTCTGTATCCCCACTTTTAGGGTTACTAAGTTTGATCAGTAGGTTCCATTGGTGGCAGCCTGAATCCTTCATTGAAAACATGGGTGTTTCCCCTACAGCAGCAGGTAATCTATGCACACTGATTCCGTGCCTTGTAGGTATCCGCTTCTCTTTTAATTTTTTACCCATTTTGGCATCCATTGATCACCATTGGTTTAATATCGTTTAATATATTTTTTGCTTAAGTGATTTCCTTACAAATAAACCTGATTAAAAATTTAAAATAAGATTTTTTTTGGTTGATAAACCATCATAAAAATTGCTGGCTGCTTTATCTAAAAACATGATATACTATCTGAAGAAAGATTTAAAGACATAGAAAAGTGTCAGCGCCTTCTCACACATCTTCAGCTGTTACAAATGTCGGCTCGGTCGTCCTGAGCCTGAGCAGAACAGCGCGCCTGCTCTTCTGTTTATTGAGACGGCACTGGCTGCAGTAAGAAAATAAGCCCCCAAGACGTCAGTGGCCTAATGCTGACGAAGATTTTTTATTTTTATTTTTTTTCTCATTCCTGCTTAGCAGGCAGCTTTTCAGCTTTTCCCCGCACAGTGACTCAGGGATCCAGGATCTGTTCGTCCCCGAGGCCCTGCGGTTTTCGGCATCCAGCCCAAAGGAGGAAGAAACGGTGGAGAGAGCCACCTGCTTCTTGCCTGCCTTGGTCCAGAGGTGCTGCCCATCATTTCCTTTCTTGTTCCTCCCTGAGAATTAGTCACATGGCCGGTCCTGGAAGCAAGAAGGGCTGGGAAAAGGAGTCCGCTGCGGGGCAGCCAGTCCCAGGGACGGCTCTGTGCTGCGGAAGGGGGAGCATACATTTTCAGGGGCAATTTGGCCATGACCCTTTCTTGGTCCACCTGGGCCTGACTTTAGGGATGTCATCGCACATGGAGACTCTGGGTGCATCCCGGTGAACTTCCCTCTTGTTGCAGCTTTTGAGCGTGGCCCTCTCATCCTGCTGGTGCTGCTCAGCTTGTCCTCTGTCTCTTATCCCCGATGTCTCTGCGTCCTAGGGAGGGTCTGTCTCCAGCTCGGGCTTGGCAAGAACCAGACGAGAACGCCATTACAGCCTTTTGTGGAAGGCGTGATGTCGGCACGGATCCCTCAAGAAATTCTGTCACTAATCAGAGGGAAGTTATTTTCTCTAGAGATGGGGACTTCGTCCTTTAATCAGTGTTTTCACAATAATTTCTCTTTCCTAACCTCCTTGTGAACTTCCCAAAGTTTGACAACAGTCTATAACATTATTTATATTGAACATTTAAAGGGATGCGTTGAAACCTGTTTTCAGGAAAAATCAATGGTATCTCTTATAACTTTCTTGCAAATCTTAAACATTCCCGATTACTGCCCTTTTCTGAAAATAGCACCCTATTTGTTAGAACACACTATTTATTTATAACGTACATCACATTGTTCTCTAATAGTTTCATATGTCTTTTTCTTTCCTCCGACAAGTTTAGAAGTCCCCAGGCAGAGGGTACAAGAGATCATATGTCTCGGTTCCTCCCTGCTCCCAAGCTCAGGGCTGGCCATAAACATCCCTTGGTGGGTTGGCCGATGCTCTTCGGTTGCCCGGAAAAGAAGCGAACCATGAAGCCTAAACACTAGCACCTACAAGAGCTCAAGCCGCACTTGGCTTTGGCTTTGGTGGAGAGTTGTAGAGTTGGGAGCCTCCGTCACCCAGAGGCTGACATACCATGTAACACATAAATCCCGGACACGAAACCGAGAGCCCATTTAGATGCTCCGTGGACAAAAGCCTACATCGAGCGGGGTCAGGGTGCGGAGCTGATGCGGTGCCAGGCAGCCTCTCGATCCCAGGGTGCTTCTGGCCCGAAAGGAAGAAAACCGATCTCGTAACCAGGAAGAGTGCTCCCTGGCAGCCGATGGCATTGTAACAGCATAAACAGTGACAAGTTCCATAAACATCACAAACGGGGGAAGCTGCCTTGACGTTCCTTCTGGGATCTAGTTTAGAGGCACATCTTGGTGAAACCGAGGTCACGAAGGAAGAGGGAACAAGCAGAGAGAGATGCGGTGTGACAGCTGGACTGTCCCAGCCGCCGGGGAGCTGCTGCTCTGCCGGCAGGGACTTCTGGGGAAGGGGGTGTTGGGGGGAGGGGACCCCGCAGGCCCCTGACGCCGGGCCCCCAGAGCAGGAGCTGTGCTGCGCTGAGAAGAGCATTTGGAGCACAGAGACCCAAGTTTGAGTCTGACGTCTGCCATTTGCTGCAGTTGTGCGACCTTGAGCGCGTCGGCGTGGCTGTGGGTCGTCACCGCCTCCCGTGAGACACGGCTACAGCTGACGCCCGGCTGGGCTGTAGGCTGGCACGTCGCCAAGGGCAGGGAGGGTGGCGTCACACTGCCGTTTGGCTGACAAGGAGGTGCTGGCCAGGGGCAGTTTATAGTGTCCCCCAGTGTGAGGCTGTATTTAGGCTTTTATTTTCCGAAAAACAGACTTTTCACTTTTGAAATCAGAACGGGAGACTCGAAGTTGGAAATAGGAGGCCTCGGCCGGACCCGCGTGTGGGCGGCCGGTTTCATCTCGCCCTGTGGGTGTTTGTGCATCTCTGCTGTCGCGGACACCCACCGTGACTCCGGCGCTGCTGTGACTTTAGCGAGCGAAAGGCACACAGAGGGACACTTGAGTGACAGGCTACAGTTCAGGGAGACCCTCAGGCGGAGCGTCCTGCAGAGAGGGTGGAGAGCCTTGCGTGTGTTCTGGGAGGTCCAAGAGGTCCCTGTGCGCGGCAGTGACACCTCCGCGCTTCTCTGAGCAGAGGGGAGAAGCCTGGAGCTCTGAGTGTCGTTAGAACCAGTGGTCTAAGAACTGTTAGACCTAAGAACCAGTGGAGGCAGCCGTGGGTCACGACCGGGCACCGGGCAGGGGCTCGGGAAGCTGCGCGTGGGGCGGGGGGTGTGGGCGGAGGGGGGGCGTGGGCCGATCTGCTCGGTTCTGAAAATCCTGTTGGTCTTCCCTGAAACTGTGTGTGTGTTTTGTCCTCAAAAACATCTTTTCTTGCAATGTGCTGGGAGAGAAGGGTTGGGTGGGGGGTTTCAAGCTGAGTCCTTTTCCGAGATGAGTGAGGGTCTTCTGTGCTCACCGCGGGGGTACGATTCCTGCCAGAAAAGGCATCTGTAGGGAGAGGGGCTTTGGCGTGGGGTGGGGGCGGTGCGGGGCGCAGGCTCTGTGCTTAGGGCAGACTCCACGCGAGCCTGCCCTGAAAGCAGCGGGAAAGGCGTGCGGCCCCTGCGGTCCGGAAGATGGTGCAGCTGTCGCAGTGCACTTCCCGAGCAGCCGGGGAGCGGGGTGCAATTTCACGTCCGCTGGGAGACTCCGGCAATGCGTTTCCGTGGTGCGAAATCATTATTTACAAGGAAGCACTTACAGAGAAGTAGTAAAGTTAATGGAGGTTCCAGAGGAATTAGCCTTGTTAAGTTCCCTGGTGATACAGCCGCTCCCGGCTCTGGCAGGCGGGCCGTGCGCGGAGCGAGTGGAGTTCGGGTGTGGATGAAAGGTGGACCCGAAGCGGCCTCCGGCCTCCGGATGCCGGGTGGAGGCTGGGCTCTGCGCCGAGGCTGCCTCCCTGGCCGCAGCCCCTGCGTGGCCGTGCCGTGAGCTCCAGCCCCGGCGGCTCCTTGCCGAGCAAACGCCGTCGGTTCCCCTGCTGGCCATGGGCACGCTGAGACCTAGAGCTTGCAGGGGTGGGAGGGGAAGGGGCGAGGTGTGAGTCGCCCCCACACTCACATTCCCTGAAGGGGCGACCGGGCTGCACCACGTGGGAGGCCACTCGCTCGGGGCCACATGCCAGGAGATTCTTGGATGGGACTTCTGGGCCAGGTGCCACATCCAGGCCCAGTGCTCCGGGCCTGGGAGTTGGGCGGGTGTGGGTTTGAACCAGGTTCCACTGGGTGACCTTGAACATGTTGTGTGGGCTCTGGGAGCTTCATCTTCCTTATCTCTGAGATGGGGACAGCACCAAAGGTCGTCAGGAGGATTGCGTGACGTCCAGCGTGGAGGGCACTGAGTGCTGTGTTTGCTCCTGCTGGTTCTTCACGGTGGGTCTCGCAGCTGCCACCCCCCCGTCACTCCCTGTCCCCCGTGTTCCGTATTTGTGGGTGGGGGGTGACCCTGAGAGCAGCTGCCCCGTGAGGCCTCTGCACTGCGGAATCCACAGCCACCTCTCTGTCCCTTCAGGCCCTCGGTCGTACCCTGGAGCAGCGGTTTTCAACCAGGGCTGCGTCTTGCTCTCTGGGCCTTGCACTGGGTCTGACCGGGTTGGTCTCGGCTCTGACGTGCGGCTGGATTTGAGAAGCGCCTGGAATGAGCCGCGTGGCTCACACACACGTATGCAGCACGAGAGGACACAAACTAGAGCAAAATGTAAGAAAATGTAAACATTTAGGCATTTAGTTTAGAACTTCGCTTACTAACCTCTAGGTATTCCTCAGCGTTGGGCTTCCTGGTTCTGTTTTCCAGACAATTTTAAACTCGCTTTCTCATGGTAGCAATTTGTTTCGGGATAACACCGACGACTGGGCCGACGTCTGCTATCTGCATGGCTGCCTTGTTTACTGCTTTAACTCTGCTTTTCACTGCCTGGGCCTTCTCTGGCTGTTATTATTATTATTGTTATTTTTGTGGGGGAGGGGGAGCTTAACTTCCTGTTCCTCTAAATTGTCCGAACATTTTCTCTCCAGAGCATCAAAAGAAAAGAGAGGGAGAAGGAAGTCTGTAGCCATCCCCTGTGTTTTACATCGTCCTATTTCCAATCTGACATGTCCCCTGGGGCCAGGTGGTGTCACTGTCCTCCACGGTGTGCCGGGGCACTGGCACGGAGTGAAGATTATCCGTCGACACCCTCCACCCCCATCCAGGGCCTCCTGCCCAGTTCAGCTTCCAAAACAGGAACATGTTCATTACGCCGCACACCGGAAAACTCTTGCTTTTTAAAGCGCAGTGTGGCTCCCTGACAGTCTCCAGCCGGAGGATGCACATCTGTCTGCTCCGCCCTCTCTCCCCCAGCCCCAGCCCCGTGCTGAGACCCAGCTGGCCCTCAGGAGACACTCACTGGATTAAATTCAGTCAAATTTCTCACTCTTCCACGCCGGGTCCACCCGGAGAGGAAAGCACGAGGAAGACGAGTGTCAGGTCTTGCATTCTCACTTTGGCAGCTGTCACTGTCCTTGTGGGTGACACCGCCTGGTTTCACGGCCCCTGCTGCATCGTGTTCAGTCCAGGGCAGTAAGCTTGTTGCAGGAGCCGGGGACGGCATTTGCTAATACGAAGGCCTGTGATTGCTACGTACTCTGCGATTTCCAAATAAACACCTTGTTGCTCTGGAATGGAATGGCTCTCACCCTGCACAACTGGTTTATAGGATTCATTAATTCCACTATTAGAAACAGATTCCCATTAAAGTCAGTTAATAAACTGTGATAGTCTCTTGGTGGACCGGAAGCCGGGGAGCACAGGAGCCTGATAACAGCAGTGCCACGCGGGTGGCGGCGCTGCTTCCGTTCCCGGCAGGGGAGGGCCAGCAAGGGGGTGGGTATTTGCAGGCAGAGGGTGGCGAGTGAAGTGGGGTGGTGCGGTGGGGGGAGGAGATGGTGGCCGTCACGTTCGCTTTGGCGGCAGAGCTGCCTGCAGGGACGCTGGGCTGTGCAGCGCCAGGGTGAGAGGTGTGGGGACGACGCCTAGGTCTTTATCCTGAGCAACTGGACATTTGAACGCCGTGTCCTTCACTGAGAAGGAGAGGCCTGGGGGAGGAATGAGTTTTGCAACAGGTGGGAGTAAAAGAGTTATCAAGAGTGAGATCTTAGACCTGCTGAGCTAAAGGTTCCAGGTGCAGACGTTGTGGCGGAGCTTGTGTCTATGACCCAGGAGAGAACTCAGGGGGAAGTCTGGGCCTGGGACGTGACCGCGGAAGCCACAGGCACCTATGTGATGTTCAAAACTGCAGATCTGGGTGGTCCCCAGGGGTGTGGGGGCAGATGGAGAATGGCGGGGTTCTGAGCCCTCGGGCGTTAGGGCCCTGCAGTCTTTCGAGTCTGCGCAGAGGAAGATAAGCGGGCAAAGGTGAGAGGGAGCTTGATGAAGGCGCAGAAGCCACCCCGAAAAGGCCTAAACACTTTAGCCCTGGTTGGCTCCAAGTACGAACTCTTAGTTTTTGGCCTTTTGACGACTCGTGTCTGAGGAATTCCCAGGCCTAAGGAGGCCTCAGGTTCCAGTGAGGAAGAGGGGATGCTTTTTGGGGATGCCTCCGGCATCAGTCCTGCTGTCCCTGCATCCATGGTGCACCCAGGATGCTGTGGAAGCAGCTTTTGCTCAGGATGGATTTTAGCCAGGTCCCCACTTATGAGAGCAATCTAGGAAGGCTTCATGGAAGAGGCAGGCCCTGAGCAAGCCTTGATGGACAGGGAGAAGCAAGATGGGGGAGGGTCCTCTAGGTATGAAACCGGAGCTTGAGGCAGGGGTGAGCTCGGAGCGCAGGGCGGGAAGTGGCAGAGAGGAGAGTGACCATGAAGAAGTCTAAGGCAGGTACACGTGACATCTTGTTAAGTGTCTACATCAGAACTCAGTAACTCTTTTGTTTTCAAAAGGGGACATTTTGTGGGGGTGTGAAGGGAAACAGGATTGGAGAGGTCCTCGGTGCCTGCTTGGGAACAGTGCGGCACTTTCGGGCACTGGAGTGACGAGGTCAGGGTGGTGTCTGGGGGTGAATCCATCTGACATGGGCAAGGGGCAAGGGGCAAGGGGCAAGGGCAGCTGAAGTTGAAACACAAATACTGCAGCCGTCACGTCCAGGCGAGGTCGGAACTGGCCACGGAGCCCCGAGAAGGCTGAGCCACATGGACCGGAGGATTCTGACTGCCCAGAGGCTCTGGACTCACCCTGGGGTGCCACCTGTGAGAGAGGCTCTGTCACCAGGGGTCACCTGGCGTGGGGGCCTCAGGATTCAGATCCTCCAGAGCCAGAAGCCCTGCCGGGCAGGTTCATGCAGGTTCCTGCTTGGGAGAGAATCCAGGCTCTCCTTGCTGTCGAGAGTCAGCCGGGTCTGCGGCCCACGTGGCTCCCTGTGAGGGGGCTTAAGGCTTGGAGCACCTGTCCTGCCCGTGCGTGTGGGGGGCGCCGCCCAGGAAGGGCTGCCGGACACGCCAGTCTGAGTGCCCGGGGGCAGCCAGATACACTCCTGCAGTCCCCTGCCCCCCTCACCGTCACCTGTGCCCTTGGTGCCCGTCGGGGTCATCTTACCCGCGACTAGGAAGTGGCTCTCTCGCCTCTGGCCTCGTACCCGAGTCCCCACAACCCGTTCCCAACAGCTGCCCTCGTCGTGAGCAGATTGAGCTACCGTCACTGTGCGTCCTGCGGACCCGTCCTGGTGGCGTCACCGAACTCCTGTTTCCGTCCTGTCTTCCAGGGTCAGTCGGGTTTGGTTGTGTGCGTGGGGGACAGGGGGATGAGCAAAGGGTGCGTCTGCCCCCATGGCACCTGGGTTGTCTCCCAGCCTCTGTCTTCCCCAGCGCGGAGGGGCGGCCGGCGGGTCCCCGGCTGGCTTGTTCCTGGATGTTCTCGTTCAGTGACTTGGGGGAGGCGTGCGGGAGAAAGCTCCAGAAGGCTCAGTTTTACCGTCAGTCTTTCAAAGTCATCCTGAAGGACGCGAGCCAAGCCAGCATACTCAACTTTTCTCTTTAATTTCTTGATTTTATTTTTAATACTGCGAAGTTCACACCGAAGTCCCTGAACATCTGGACGTCCAGCTGCAGGTGTTGTCCCGGCTCCCAGCCCCGCACTGGCCCTCGGGCTCGGATGGGTTTGAGGACACGATGACGAGAGTCCTGTCTGGTAGCGGTTAATTGGCTTGGACCGTCCAGACTGGAGACTGAGCGTCACCAGATGTGCCCAGATTGAGGGACATGACTTTGTCCTGTGAGCCTGCTCTGTCCTGGGGATGTCCCCGCTCTGTCTGCTCTCCCCAAGGCCACCCGTGGGCTCCGCGTGCTCTCAGCGCCCACGTCATGTTCCGTGGGAAATGTGTGACATTCTAAACTCCAACTGGAGTGACAACATTTATAGAGGTTTAAAACCTGGGGGAAAATTAAATATTTGACTATGTTAAAAAATAAAGCTTCAGTTGAGGGTTTCATATTTTATGCCTTAGAAACTTGAAGTTCATTGCGTAACCCTACAAGGGCTTATTTAAGGCTGTGCTGCCAAACCCCCTTTTTCCCAGGGAGTTCCTGGTGCCAGGCAGGTGGGGGCACAGAGACGGGAAACATCTGGGTGGCAGAAGGTGGCGTCTGAGGGCCTGGGCGGCCGAGTGTGGGACGTCTGGGCGTGGGGAGGATTCGGAGTGGAGATCAGGAAGGTTCTCCTGGAAGGCGCCGTCCTAGGCACGGTGGGAAGAGACCCCCTTGACGGTCGAGGGGCAGGATGGGCTGAGCAGCTGGGAGTGACGCTGTCTCAGCGTGTCCCTTGGCCTCTCTTAGCTCCATTTGGATTTTGCAGTGAGAGGATGTGACCCTCTGTCCACTGCAGCTGCAAGAGGTGGCCCTGTGGCTCTCCTTCCCCTGACTGTCTACCGAAGGCCCACGTGCCTGCAGCCCGTGCTGGTTACAGAGCGGCCTCGCTGCCCGTAACCCGTGGGAGGCCAAGTCAGCTCGCGGAGCGCGGGGAGCACAGTCCCGGGAAACAGAGCCCTGGGGAGCACAGTCCTGGGGAGCACGATCCCGGGGAGCACGGTCCCGGGGAACAGAATCCTGGGAGGGCAGCAGCCCGCCCGGCTTCCTTGCGTCTGAGCCTGCCCCGTGCGGCTAAACATCCGCGTGCGGAACGTCCTCTTTGATTACGCTGTCTGTCCTCCGTTTAAAGCGCGAGGAGCCCCTGACTGCACGGAAGCCAGCCGTGAAAGTGTTTTAAGAGAAAACTCTCTGAAGCAGGAATCTATTTACAGAAATGCAACTGGAACACGGTGCCCCCCACAGAGCGGGGGTCACGCCTATGTTTTGAAGCAACTTCCCCGCAAGGCGCCGAGCATGTTGGTTACAAAAAGTAAATATTAGTCCTGAGCGGCTGTCAGGGGACCGGGGAGCAGAGAGGAGAGGAGACGCCTGCTTTCTTCCAGCCTCCTCCCCGCTGCTGCGAAGAGGCTGTTAGCAGGACACCGCCCCGGTGTGAGCTGGTAGGGTGCTCGTGGACGTCCAGGGCACACGCGCAGCTTGCAGAGGGTGGGTGTGGTGACACTCACACCTGAAACGTCCCCGGGAGCACCCTAGAAGGGCTCTCAGCCGGCGTGGGTGTGGGTGCAAGCCTGGGCCCACCCCAGCCAGGCGGGCTCTGCAAGGCCTGGGCTCCCTGAGGGGACGTCTGCCTGGGGGTCCCTCTGGGGTGCTCGTCTTCCCGTGTGTGCACAGCAGGGCACCCCTAGCCAGGCTGCTCCAAGGCCTGCTTGGGAAATTAGCATTGCCCTGCTCTGACCCCCCAGGCAGGGGCAACACCATGGGTGCGGGAAGCGGATACTCCCAGTGTGGCCACCCAGCCACACCCACGGGCTGTTGAGGGACAGGGGCCCCATTCTGCATCTGGCCTTAGCTCTGGGCCAAGGCCCTGAACACGGAGCTCAGGATAGGTTGACCCCTGTTGCTGCTTCTCAGCGACCCGATCTGGCTGCATTAATCAGACGAAGGTTGGCAAGAAGGGGCCAAAGCTGCGAGTGAGCACAGAGCTTTCTGTGGGGCAGAAGAACGAATAATCAGGACAAAATACGCTGTGATAGGGAGGCCTGCCCTTTTGTTTACTGACATGCATCTCTGCCTCAAGCTAGTCTAAAAATGACGATTTCGTTTGCAGGGTGATAAAGGAATGAATGGAAATTTACCTATGAGCCTCTGTAACTGAGAGCCTATGGGCAGGATGAATGGCGGAGGCAAATTGCCCGGGATGGGCCAACTCCCCGCTCTCCCAGGACGGGCCTCCTATTCTTCCTGTTCAATAGAGGACGTCTCTACTCCACCAAATTAGCCAAACGCAGATAATGCTGTCAGAGAACAGCTCCATTAGATTTCACAGGTGTCTGACACCAATACAAAAGCCTCTACCCTCACGGCATTTCAGCTCCAATTTTTTCCTACATGACTCAAAAAATAAATTTGCTTTGTGGGGCAGAGATGATGAGTTTGACAGGTTTTCAGAACAGAAGATAAAAGAAAAGTTAGCAGTATTGGCTGGGGTGATTCCAGCCAATTCCATTAGGCTGGATACCGTCCATGGGGATGTGAGCACGTCGGCGGACCGGAAGGGTCCTTCCACCTGGGGGGTCGGGGGCTGGGCCCCAGCCCTGACTGTGACGTTAACTCAGTTGATGCGTTCTGCCATGTGGCCATGGTGACAGGGAGACCCAGAGCAGTGATCGTGAGCTAGGAAGTCTGGTGGGGCACTGGGGCCTGGCGGGGGCTGTACCCACAGTCTCCACATGGTTCAAACTCGGGACAGGGCTCACATGGCGGCACCACGGAAGCCTCGGTGTGTTGGGAGAACTGAGCAGAGAGCAGGACGCAGGACGTGCTGGAGGTGGGACAGCCGTCCGGGAGAGGGGGAATGGAAAAGTACTTGTGCGTGTGCTGATTTCGGCACTCCCACACCTTCAGGAAGACCTAAGAGCTCTAGGGATCTATTTGTTTATTTTCTTTTTATTGAAAAGAGCATAGAACAACAGGGAATCTTAAAAATAGCTGCACCCTCTCACCACTGTTGCATCAGAGGTACGTGTTTCCCCATGTGCACACGTGGCAGGTTGAGTTTTTTGTTCCTCCTTCCCCACCCTTTGGCTGGAGCGCGGCACACGCCTTCCTGGTGGGACACACACCAGGCTGGGACAGCTCAGGGGACTGTTGGGTGATGCAGCTCGAGGGGAGAAGGCGTAATAGCGTGCAGGCTCGTGCCCGGGTGGCTCCCTGGCAGAGGGGGAGCCTGGCTGTCTGGTGCGTGTCTGGGGCAGACCGAGCTCTGCTTCCTTCCCTGCCCGGGGTCTGGCCCTCGAGCCTGACGGGGAAGTGGGCTGGGAAGTGCAGGGAGGTGGCGGGAGTGGACGAAGGAGAACTGAGTCTGGAGACGCGGGTGGGGGCCAAGAGTGGGATTCTGGGAGGGGTGAGCAGAAGGAATTAAGAAACCAGCGAGGCAGTGGGGTTGGGGCTGAGAGAGAGGCGGTATCAGGGGAAAGATTTTTGGGGGAGCTGCGAAGAGGGTCCCACCATGAGCAGCTCTGAGAGTCAGGAAGAGCTGAGAAGCCCCAGCCAGGGAGGGCTCTGCACAGGTGACAGTGCGTGACCGTGTCTGGCATACATGATTTCCCCGTGTCCTTTTCTGTATATCAGGTGGGTGATCGGTTAATAAGCAGCTGGACTGTTTCATGGGTTGTTCTATCTTGTCCTTTCAGTGTTTAGGGGTCAGAGGTACAGTGTTGCTGTGTGTGTGTGTGTGTGTGTGTGTGTGTGTTTTCAGCCACAGTGCACCCACCGGTCTGAGTTCACTTACCTTTGTCTGGCGTGGTCCAGGTTGGCCATGCTTTCAATGACCGGCTGGTTTGCTGTGGTGTGGACACTACACTATGTTGTCCTGGCAGGCCCTGAGGACAATGTGACCAGGCAAGGCTTTCCTCAAAAGTGCCAGGACAGCCCCAACTTTTCATCTGGGCGGCTGTGGAGAGGCCTTGGTCTTGCTGCCTTTATTCAGGATAAGGGCAGGTGCTTTAGAGAAAGGAAAACAAGAGCCATTCTAGGCATTTTGAGCAGAAAGGGATTGAATATAGGGATTTAAAGGCTCACCCAGCTGTCGGAGATGCAGGTGGGGAAGGAAAGGACAGAAAGGCCACAGTGAGGAAATTTCAAAATACAGGAATTTCCTGGGAAGCCGTAGCTAAGGAGCTCAACTGCCTTTCTCCGAGGAAACCTGCAAGCTATTGGCAAAACCTGCAATTGTGTGTTCACAGCGTCCACCTGAGAGTCAGCGCTTCCCCTCCCCTTCTGCCTTCCAAGTCTTACACAAGCGCCTCTCGTCGCCAGCTTTAACGGGAACCCCGCTGAGAGGGGCTCTGGAATTCTCCTGTGCGGCGAGAGTGTAAGAGGAGGCCCAGTGACACCAGGCAGACAGTGGACGGGCTGGCACGGGGGTCTTCACGGCCTTGACACTGAGCACAGAACCGACACGGGGTAGGGAGTAAACACGCGGTGCTGAAGCAGTGAAGGAGGGGGGAGCACTGCTCGGGGGGGCACTGCACCCCGCTCCCCCCAGAAAGCCCACGTCTCTGCTCCCTATGGCGGCTGAGTGGTGGCTTTCCAGAGAATTGATGCCCATTTAGAAGGTAATGGGCTGGGGGTGGAAATTGTGGCTTTTGTATTCAAAGCCTCCCAAGTCCCACGTGGGGAGACACAAGATCGGTCAGGGAGGGGTACCCCCGGCCGCTGGGGGGAGGCGCAGAGGCCGGGCTCAGCTGGGATTTCTCTTCTTCTTCCTGACCGGGGCACGGCCAGGTCTCGCACTCAGGCTGCCATCTTAGACACTGGGCCTGGGGTCGAAGGGGCGAGTCTGTTCACGGACATGCGGGTCACCTGGGAGCTTCTGAGGACGAAAGCTCTGCTCATCTGGACCCTTGATTGCAAACAACAGGCAAACTCACTCGAGCCCAGATGCCTGTTTATGGACTCACATAGCTGAGAGATCGGGTGGAGCCGCCTTCAGGCAAGCTGGGATCCAGCACACAAATGCTCTTCCCTCTCAGCTTCTCGTTCTCTCGGCTCTTCTCTCTCTGCTTATCCACGAGTGAGTCCAACTCTCTCCACTGCAGGTGACCTTCCTTCATGTGGGCAGAGAAGACGGCTACGAGCAGCTCCGGCTTCCGCGGGTTTCGCTTGGCAGGTCAGCGGAAAGCGTGTTTCCTCCACGTGAGTGCACGGGCCTGGGACCACTGGCTTTGCTGGGTGGTGTCCCTCACTGGTGGCCGTGTTTGACCAGCAGGGAAGTCGGGCGTTCGGCACACAGATGTCACCCCATGGTTGACACGTGACCCGGCAATGGGCCGAGTGCCCCGAGGGAAAAGCCCAGGGGTCGGACAGCTCAGGGCTGACCTGCCCGGGGGTCAGGAGGCTTCCTGGAGAGGTGGACGGTTGAGCTGGGAGGCGGAGGGTGGGCTGGATTCTGGGTTTTGATGAGACGAAGGGCTGGGAACAGGGTTGGCCGGGGTGTTTGTGTGCCTGGGCTCTGAGCGGGGGACACAGGGTGGCTGCGTACAAGGGACCGTGTCTGGGGACCCTCACTTGCTGCCCCAGCTCGCTGGGGAGTGGAAACTCGGTTGCGCCCGACCAGAGCCCTCAGCAGGGAGCACAGGGGACTGGGTGCTGTGTGGCTGCCCCAGGGCCCCTCCCAGTCCCTCCAGCCCCGAGGCCACCTGGTGGGGAGGACGAGTTCACCCGACCGCTGAACCTCTTGCGTCACGGTGCCGTGATGATGGCAGCCGAGGGACAGTGGCCGTGGGGTGCAGCTGGGCGGGGCTGGGCTGTTTGCAGGTGAGCGACGATGATACTCCCAGGAGAGCTGGTCAGAAGTGACGGATGGGGGACGGGGAGGCAAAGCCAGCTGGACTCCGGGGGGAGTCAGGTGGGGGTTTGGGTGCGGGGGGGGGGGGGAGGGGCATCAGGCTTCGCGGCCTGGGCGGGCGGTAGGGCCACTCGCTGAGTGCAGAAGGCCGGGAAGAGCCCGACCGGGAGGAAATAAACCTGCTCTACTTGGATGACCTGGGTTTGCGGAGGTGCCGGGGAGTAGATGACATGTGGGTCTGGCAGGAGACACAGGCGTGGAAGTTCGTGGCCCAGAGATGGCCAGGGACGTCGCGGCGGTGGGCGTCGGTGTGCGGGGTCGGGACAGACCAGGCCTGGGGCCCGAGGAACGGAAACATCTGGAGGTCGGGGGAGAAGCAGCCAGCAAACTGCTGGACCCGACCGGCGAAGGCCACACCCTGCCCGTGACGAATCGGCCCGCGCTGCCGGGCTGCCGTGCGCACCCTCAGGACGCCCGGGCGCCGGGCCGGTCGCGGTGTGACGGATGAAGGCCACTCCCCACCTGCCCGCGCCCGCCCCATGCCCGCCTCCTGCCTCGGCCAGGCCGTCCCTCAGGAGTGGAGAGAGCTGAGCAGGCGGCCGTGACAGCCTTTTAAAAGTGATTTCTAAAACTTCTCATAATTGTCGACTAAAAGGCCCGCTGCTCCAAAGGCTCTGCTTCTGGCAGAAGAAGGAAATTCATTTTCGTAGGAATTTCTGGGGAGGTGAAGTGTTTGGTTAAATTCGCCAGCCGGCATTTGCAGCTCCAGGATATTTCAAAAACCATTAGAAGCACCTCAAGAAAGTGCTGCAGAGCAGCTGTTTTGAAAAAGGGAAATGCGTTTTTGTGGGAAGAAGAAAATGCCAGCTTGCGGGGCTCTCCCTGCCCCTCCCTGGGTGCCCGTCCTGTCCTGGGTGCCCGTCCTGTCCTTCTGTGCCCCCATTTGCAAGGGCCACTGCTCAGCACCATCCTTGCCCAAGTCAGCCCGTTTTGTAAACTCCTTTCCCTAAATCTTCTTGGCCTCCAACAGCTATCTCTGAATTCCTGCACCCCGTAGGGTCTACGTGCCTCACGCTGTCCCCTGAACTCCTGTGACCCATGACACCTGCACGGGGCTAGAAATCCTCATGCTTTGGTCTCTGCAGGCCCTGGTTTCCCGCGAGCAGGGATATACACGAGAGAGAGGCGTGCTCAGGATGCAGGGGCGGGTTTAGCCCTGCAGAGCATCCCCAGGCCCCTTTCCTCCTTGCCGGGCGGCCGCGGTGCTACGGGGGAGGGGCACCACCGTGTCTCTGTCCTGGGCCTTGTCCGGTCCCAGGAAGGTGGCCCTGGCAAACACAGGACAGTGAGTAGCGTGGTGCGCGTGTGTACGTGGTCTTTGGCTTTTCTGTGGTTGTCAAGGTGAGGGCAGCTAGGCCAGCCGGGCCACGGGAGGCGACCCCAGCAGAGACGAGAGCAGTGACAATTATTGGAAAGCTCACGGCCACTTCCCGCTGGGGCCAGGGCAGGAGGGGACACTTGGTGCCTCCCCAGCCGTGGGCACCAAGAGTCTCCGAGTCCAAGCGGGATCTCTGCCTGCCCCAGAGCCCTGTGCCCAGTGTGGGTTTGCAGACAGGTGGGCTTCTGGGAGGGCAGAGTGGCTCACCTGCCAGGAGCTCAGAGGGGCAGTGTCTGTGGCTGAACCAGTCTCCAGTTCCGGAACTTTCCTGAGTCCCAGCCCAGGGCAACATGGGAGGCTTAGTGACCTCCTAAGTTCTTTTCTATTGAAACTAGCTTGGGGGGCCCTGGTTGCGGTGGGCCATTTTCAGAGGGCCAGACCGGAGAGATCTTCAGGGAGGGCTCAAACCTGGACTTTGGGAAAACAAGTCGCCCGGCGCTGGCTCCTGGGTTTTGTGTCTGGGACTGGTGCCCGCGGGCTTCTGAGCAAGTCTCCGTGTCGGGAGACCTGAGGCCGTTAGTGCACATTCTGCAGAGAAGAGGGGTGAGTGGGAGTGGGGTGGGGGGCTGGCTAGATTCTCCCTCCTGCCCTCTCATATCTCCTTCCTGCCCATCCGTTAATAAAGCGATCAGTTCAGCCTGGGCCTGCTGCAAGGGGCCGGGGATACATGGCTAAGGGTGCCCTCGGGGTGGGGGAGGCAGACGGGAACCGGACAGCTCCACGGTGGGCGTGAAGGGCGCTGTGTTTGGGGAGCACAGGGCTGTAGGAGCCCATGGATCTGAGGGGGACAGGAGGCTCCCTGGGGTCTCTGTTGTCTGTGATGTTCTCTGTCATGACCAGGTGCAGCTATGGCAGGTGCTCATGTGGTTGGCTGGGTCAGAGCCCAGTGAGCAAAGCTTGACTCGGAAAGGTGGGGGAGGCCCCAGTCCCTGTGCATGACGTGTCAGTAGTTTCTGATCAGCTTTTCCCTGGAAAATGTAGTTTTGGGCTGAGTGCAGTGGCTCATGCTTGAGCCCAGGAGTTTGAGACCAGCCTGGGTAACATAGCAAGACCCCGTCTCTACAAAATACTAAAAATAAAAAATTAGCTGGGCGTGGTGACATGCACCTGTAGTCACAGCTCCTTGGGAGGCTGAGAGAAGAGGATAGCTTGAGCCCAGGAATTCGAGGCTGCAATGAGCTATGATTACACCACTGCACTCCAGCCCAGGTGACAGAGTGAGGCCCTGTTTCCAAAAAAAAAAAAAAACAAAAAGTGCAGGTTTTGCATTTTCTCTCCAAACCTAGTCTCATGGCTGAGCTAACACAAAGCCATGTCCAGGAGCCAGGCACGTGAGCAGGGTTTTAACAGACTTCCCTGCACAGACCCGCCTGGGAGAACTTCAGCTCCAGCCAGCCCCCTCAGCCTGAGTTTGCTCCTCTCGGTAACGAGGCAGCCGGATGAGCTGAATTTCAAAGATTGTAACATTCCGAACCTCCAGAATCCATCTCTTGGAATCCCAAAGTGCATGAACTGAAATTTTATTTTTCCCACCTGTGGAGGAGCAATTCCCCCGATAGCAGCGGGGCCTGGAGCGGGCAGCGCGGCGAGGGGCGGGAGAGGCCGCTGTGGGCCGCGGCTGCTGCCCTGGCTGTGGCTCGGCGGCAGGTGTCGTGGGATTCCCAGCGGACAAAGTGCCAGGAGCGATGACGATCCCGGGCTCCGGCCGGTGCGTTCTGGGCGGGAGGCTGAGCTTCCGGAACAGACGGACGTGGGATTCGCAGCAGGAGGTCGGCTGGGCTGCGGCGGCGGAGACTGGTTGACCTCAGGGTGTGTTTGGGGGGCAAAGCACTGCCCAAGGGACAAAGTGGGCTTTTGGGGGGACTTGCTGACAGCGCCCAGCCCTGGGGAAGGACAGGGTTCCGACTCCTCCGGGAGCTGAGACGGGGGTGGTGGGGAGGGGTCGCAGGGGAGGGGTCGCAACGCAGCCCGGTCTTCAGTGGGGCCAGGACGGGCCCTGCTGAGCGCCAGGATTTCCCAAAGCTGTTTGACTGTGTCTGTGAATCGGTAGCACAGATCTGTCTCTTTGTTGTTACAAAAGGGACTTGTGTACTTATCTGAGGGACAGCTGTGTAAGGGACACGCTGGAAGATGGGGAACGGGGAGGGCTGGTGCACGGGCAGAAGGACAGGGGACCAGGGGGGACGAGGGGACAGGCACACAGGGCACGGTCGCTGTCGTTGGGCACCGAGCAGAGCGCCGGGGTCCTTAGTGCTCGGGAGACCCTGTGAGCCCCGTGCCCCCTCCCCCCGCATGTGACCCTCACATCCATGTGTCCACGTGGGCACCAGGCTGGGGTGGAGGCCGCCGTGCGCATCGTGGTTCCCAGGTGGGGAATCTGGGCCCCGTGGCAGAGGAGCCTGTTACCCGAGACCTCGCAGAGACTCGTGTCTGCTCCGGGGTTCCCTGAGACACGGTCCCCCCGTTTCGGAAGGTCCTGTGGGTCCTGTGAGATGCTCTGTTAGAGCCATGCCACGTGCCTGGAGATTCCTAACGAACCAGAGGTCCTTCTGCAAAAGAAACCTGTTAAACTTCCTTTACTCCTGCGTCTCCTAAACGTGTCCGCCCACCGATCCCTTCTGTTACAGAAAACCTGAGCGCGTCCGGGCGGGTCTCCTCTTCCTGCACACATGCCGTGGGGCTCTGGTCACTTTATATTCTCCTGGTGACTCCCTCACTTCCTCACACGGTGAGATTCAGGCAGGGAGAGTGTCCCCTGGCCCCGGAGCTTCGCGCAGATGCCTGTCCCCGAGCGCATCTGTCTGCCCCGCGCTGCTCGGTGAGCCCGTCGCCGGCCGGGGTTTGCAGACCTCTTGCCTCCCGGTCAGCCGGAGCGTTTGGCCCAGGCCCGTCTCCATTCACCTTCACGGCCAAGTGCAGCTCACCTGGGCGGGGAGCTCCGGGGAGGGCGGGACGTGAGCAGAAAACTCCATCTGTCGAACCCTAATCCCCCGCCACCACGCAGGCCCTGGGCTGCTCTGACTGCTTTGTTTTGCATGTGGTGATGAAATAGTAAAGGGAATTCTTCCAGTTTTGAAACCCTGTTTGTCCAGACACCAGGGGCAGCCTGGACGTGTGACAGAAGTCCCCGGAGCCTGGAAGGAGGAGCTGAAGGACCGAGAGGAGGGAGGAGCCACTGCAGAGGGGGGCTGCTTGTCCTTGAGTGGGCCGGGACAGCACGGCTGTGGGGGGCGGGGGTGACCTTCTCCTGTCTGCGCCCTGCTGGCTACCAAAGGTCGCCCTGCTGACCAGGAGCCTGGGAGGACATGGCTCTGGCGAGCGCTTGGATAGAGCACTGGACTGGGAGTCCTGTAGGCTGTCCTTAGGCAAGCACTGGTCCCTGGGGCTTGGGTTTCTCCACTGGGAGAACTAGGCGGGTGACCAGAGGCCTCTGGGCCATTATGCCCATAAACCTAGCAGGATTCCACCTGGAAGCGGGTTTGTCCACACGTTTGTTACCCAGGCGGCCTCGGTTCCCGGGGAGACAGATGGGACCCAGCGGCCATCCTGGCAGGGGGGGCTGCGCTCACAGGGCCCACCTGGGCATGGTCTGCTGGGTTCTCAGGCAGAACCCAGGTTTCCTGCCTACGGAGGCCTTGCCGGAGCTGAAGCGGAGCAGCCACACCTGCAGGCCAGGTGGCACTGGCCAGCCACACGCCTGAGCCGACCCCCTGGCGGCAGCGCCGTGGCTGGAGTCCTGATGGCTGTTCCTCAGTGTTATGTCTGGGTCCGCCCGGGGCAGAGACACAGGAGGGCCCGTGGGGTTTCGGACGTGAAGTACAAGCCCTCGCAAGGCCTCCCCTGACCCTCTGTCCCGGCCTTATCACTGCCCCAGTCTCTGGATTGGACAGACCTGACCCAGAATGACCTCCGAGCCCGTGCCTCCCCGGCGACGCAGCCCTTGTCCAACGGCTGCGCACGCCCGCTCCCCTGCGCACACCCACTCCGGGAAAGAGCAAGCGGCTCCCCCTCGGTGATCGATTAACATCCTGCATCTTCGTTAGCCGAGCGTCTCAGGAGCACTCAGCAGACGGCTTCTCGAGGAGTCCCTCCGGGGAGCTGGGCTTCCACAAATGCAGCACCACATGGAAATCAAGAATTCAAACGAGAGAGGAAATCGGGAGAGAAAATATGTTCTCTTTTCCTCCCTCGAAGTTAAAGCCTGGAAACAGAGCCGGAGGGTCAGAGAGGGCCTCTGAGCCCCTGCGGCTCCATCCCCATCAGCGGAGAAACGAGTCTGGGGCTACCGCTGGGGGTGGGGGCAGGTGAGGCGGTGGCTCTGGCCCCGAGCTGCGAGACCGAGGGAGACCGAGGGACGGGACGGGGCCTGGCTTGAGCAGCGGCTGCGTGCTGGGCCCGGCTGGGCGTGTGGACTCTGGTCAGGGGCTCCTGGCTTACAAAGCAGACGCCTGGGGGAGACCCGCGCTCCAGCCCTGCTCCGCCACGTTCCGGCTGCCAGACCTGGAACCCGCAACTGGGGCCCCCTGAGCCTCGGGCTTCCAGTCTGTAAAATGGGGGTCCCAGTAGCCGTGTCGCAGGGCTGTTGAAAGGGTCACATGACTGGGTGTGCGCAGGGGCTGAGCGCGGTGCCTGGCTCGGGGCACGCTCACCCATCACAGCGCTTTGCACCAGCTGCAAACTCCCCGCTCCTCCCGGCAGGCAGGGGTGACAGAGTGGGGACCGGGAGAGGCTGTGTGAGGTCACCTAAAATCGGTTGTCAAGGATATGGCAGAGCAGACTGGGATGGCTCGCTCCTCCCCGAGGACGTCCTGCCCCTGCCCCTGGGGAGCCCTGGCCGGGCTGGGAGCCCCTTGGCATCACTGCTCTCGGGCACATGTGGCCATTAAGAACTTGCCTCTTATTTTAAGTTTTTCTTCCTCCCCAAGAAACGCATTTGCAGAATTCCGAAGAGTTGAAAACCCACCCAGACCCGTCTCCGGAGCTGGCAAGGACAGCCCCTCCGCGAGGGAGCTTCTGGGGGCCCCATCCCCAGACCCCTGACCTTTCCCTCCTGCTCCCCGCCCGTTTCAGTGTCGCTCCCGCTCTGTGGCATTTGGCTTTTCCTGCTCCTGTCCCTCAGGTTTGGTCCCATTAATGTTTACGAGCAAATAAAATTTGGATTGCTGCTCTGGGCCGTGAGCTCACTGCGGACCTGGGGCGGGACATCTAGTTTAACATAATTCCTCTCCTTCGACTCTCCGTGACTCCCGCTGCTTCGTCCTCTGGGAAGACGAGCAAAGGAGAGGAAGCGTGTGAAGGCCGCACCTTCCTTGCGTGACCTTGGTGCTGCCGGTCCCCTGCGAGGGGTGGGACCTGGGGTCGGAGTCGGGCCAAGTGCGGTAACACGGATGTTGATTTTACGTTAGTTTCTGTGTGGACGTGTCTGGATGAGCTAACCTTTGGAGAGCAGGAACTCTGCAGCGTCATGGGTCGTGTGTCCTCTGTTTTCCCACAGACCGAGGTCTCAGGGCAGGGGGTGGATGCTAATCATACACACGGCTCATTCCTTCTTTGGAGCGAGAAGTGGAAACAGAACTCTACTTCAAGGATAAAAGCATGTTGAGCGGGCGTGTGCTGCCGTGCAGGCCCCGTGTTGGTAGCGTGTGTGTCACTGCTCTCTTCCTGAGCACACAGGAATCCACGCGATGCCTGTTCGTGGACTGGGAGGAACAGGCTTGGTGGGGCCTGTGGGGGGTGGTCCGAGGGGGCTGCGCTTCACGGGGGGCGTCAGTGGGGCCGTGTCGCGGAGACGTGTCTTGAGGGAGGGGCGGCGTGTTCCTTCTGGGACTGTTGCCGGGCCGGGAGCCAGGCAGGCGGAAGGTGATTGTGTCATTACCTGCCACTCTCGTCTCCAGGGGCCAAGTTAGCTGACTCTCCAAAACTGGGGTTTATTTTTGACTTTTTAATTTACAGGTGGATACAGACGCGTGCTGATTCACTCCTAAACCTTTCTGGAGCGGCGGAGTTGTGCTTGGTGAGGTAGAGAGGAGCAAAGCGTGGTTAGCAGGGACAGAGGACAGGCATAGCCACTGCCAGAGTGCCCCGGACGCCAAGGCTTCGCAGAGGGGGCGGGGGAGCGGGCCCTTGGAGGCCGCGCAGGATCCCACAGGTGGGATGGGCCGGGCCAGGCTGTGGGTGCACACGCAGGGGTGAGGCATTATGGCGAGAGGTCCTGCGGAGGGAAGTCTTAGGGAGGTGGTGGGGAGGGTGAGCCCCAATGGCTTTGAAGACGCTCAGGGGCATTTGTTTAGAATAAATGTGCGAGGGGTGGCCCAGCTTTCGTTCATCCGGCAAACCCTGAGTGACCACCGTGCGCCGGACACTGCTAGGGCTGGATGTACAGCTGTGAGCGAAGCAGATGAATATCGCTCCTCTGCGAGTTTGCGTTCTAATGGGGGAAAGCAGACAATAAATAAATATGTAAGTGACGTATGTAATATGTTAGGAAGAGGTAAGTGCAAGGGATAAAGTGTGAGTAGACAGGATGGGGGGTGGGAGGTGTGTGTGTGTGTGTGATCAATATGCTCACTGGCTCCCAGAGTTATGGACTTTGTCACGTGCATGGCAGGTGAGCTGCTGAAGGTTTTGACCAGAGCAAGACTCAGGGCTGTGGCTTGGGAAGGGACATTGGGCACCTGGGGCTCGTGCAGACGGCACTGGGGCGGGACCCTGGGGGAGGACTGGGCCACCCAGCACACGGGGGAGACAGCCCTGGGACGGGGTGTCCCTGAGAGTGGAGAGCCGAGTAGGGGCAAGCTCAGTGTTACGGACTGAATATTTGGGTCCCCCTGAAAACTCCTATGTGGAAGCCCTAACCCCAACGTGGCTGTATTTGGAGACGGGGCGCCTAAGGGAGTAACCACGGTTACCTGGGGTCCCACAGGCAGGGCCTGACCCGGTAGAACAGTGTCCTTATGGGAAGAGGCCCCAGAACTCCCTGCAGCCACCGGGACGAGGACATGGCGAGAGGAGGCGCCTGAGAGCCGGGAGAGAGCCCTGGGCAGAAGCAAAACCAGCCAGGACCCCGACCTTGGACTTCCAGCCTCCAGAGCCACGAGGAAATAAACGCCTGGCGTCTAAGTCACCCAGCCTGTGGCAGCCCGAGCCAAACACACCAGTCTCTTTGGCGTCCTGGCTTGTCCCAGAACTGTGTCTTCTTGCCAAGCTGCAAGTCCCAGCAGTCTGATAATTGGTGCTTTAAGGGACGTTTGCTTTTTCCCTCTCTAAACAACTCCACAGATCTGAATGGACCAGAAGAGTCATTGAGCAATTATCTAGTGATTAGCTTCCTTGTGGAGTCCAGAGAGAATCGCTGGCAGAAAATTGGTAAATTCTTTTCATTCTTTATAAAACCTAACATTATCTTGCTAATGCCTGATATTAAGAGTTCAAAGTCATCTCTAGACCATTGATCTTCAAAGGAAGAGATTTCCTAATTTATTTGACAAGGCTGGAAAAGATGCAGGCGAGGTTCCCTCCGATGGGGAGTTGAGAACACTGAGTGGATCGGCAACATGGCCAACACCCCCCCCCCCCCCCGCCGACCCCTGCACCTCCTGTTCTTGGCTCCTCGGAATCTCTGGGCTCGGCCGTGGCGGTGCCCCCCTGAGCCTCCCGAGCCCACAAGGGGCAGGGCCTCTTGTGCCACCGAGGAGGTGGCGTCCTCGCTTCCGCCTCCAGCCTGACGGGGAGCGGGCCCTGTGCCCCTTGCTGAGCTCATCTCGAGGAGGAGCGGAGAGGCGTGCCCGGTGCCCGAAGGAGTGGATGCTCCTGGGGTCGTGATCCTTTCCTTTCCCTTTCCTAAGAGCTCCCTCTCCCCGTAAAAATGAGTTGTCAGCGGCTCGGGAGGCCCATAAATCGGTCTGGGCTCCGTGCATTACAGGTAGCTTCTGTGTGAGGAAACCGTATAAATCTCAGTCAGGGAGTGTTTAAAACGGCAAATTTCAGAGTAAAGGTTTAACAAAAGCCATAAATAAAGCTCGAGAAGTAATGGCAGTGTTCATAAGCATGTGTGGGATTCCGCACGAGAACAACGAGCCTGGCTCGGGGCCGGGAGGTTGGCTGGGGTGCCGTGTTCGCCGCGGGAGAGGGGACATCCGTCTTCGTTTGGCCTCTGCCCAGGGAGGTTGGACCCGGGGGAGGCTGCAGAGGCGTGAGCGGGGCCGTGTGGCCGGGCTCGTGGGAGGGCGTTTGTCACTGTCGGGGCAGGCCGGGCCGAGGCTGCTGGGGTGAGCGGAACGTGCCGGGCCCCGGGCAGCCACACTCCCGGGCCTTCCTCCCGTCTTGCGTGGTGGGAAGGCACTGATGTCACAGAGATTGCCGTCCCACAGAGGTGGCGGCCACAGTGACGTGGCCACGCCCCACCTTCCAGCCGAGGAAACTGCAGCCGGGTTGTCTGTGACTTGTCCAGGCCACGGAGCGGGCCGTGGTAGGGAGCCGAGAGGCGCAGCGGTCCCCAGGCCGGGGCCGTCACCATGCTTCCCTCTCTCCGTCTTACGTCCGCCTACCGGTGACAGTTACCGAATCGGTGCCACACCCAGCCCTGGGCGGGGCGCGGGGGGCGTGGGGACACCTCTCTCAGTGCCTTCCCTTCTGTCCTCTCCCGTCTGTGCCCTCTGCTGGGGAAGCGCTCGCAGCGGGCAGGTGCCAGGCAGGTCACTCCTATTCGTTCATTCGTGCAACGAGCACTTACTGGGCACAACTGCGTCCCAGGCTTCATGCCAGGTGCACAATAAATAGCAAAGCGTGCACATGTTTAGGGTAAGGGGCGCATTCTAAGGGCAGCCCTGCCGGGGTGGCTGGAGGCTTCCTAGAGACGGCAGGTGCAGCTGGACCCGTGAGGAGAGGTGGGGTTGGGGGAGGACAGGCAGGTCCCGGTGGGGGGGAGCAGAGTAAGCACAGGCCCGGGTGTGAGGGTGGCGGCTGTGCACCCGGACAGCCGGCGGCCACTCCTGGCAGCGTCTCCTGTGGGACGGGCCTGGTCCGAGCTCGGGGCTGCCCTGGATTCGCCGCTCTGGGCAGTGGGAGCCGCGTGGGGTCTGAGGCGCAGGGCTCTGGAGCTGGGCCTGGGGGTGGGGCGGGGGACATGCTGGGAGGACGGCCCCCCTTTTCTCCTGCCCTTGCTCTTCCTCCCGTCTCGGGTCAGCTCAGGTCCCAGGGGACCTCCAGGAAGCCGTTGCTTTGCAAGCCTCTGACCCTCAACAGCCCCAGGCCCTCCACCAGGCAGACGGGTCAGACTGTGACCCTGTCCCCTGTCTGTCTCTTGTCCTGGTGTCCATCTCATTGGGTTCCCAGAGGGCAGTCAGTCTTCTGGAGTCCCCAAAGCCCCAGCACAGGAAGGACATGGTGGCTGGCCCCAAACTACGATTGCCAGGTGAAATAGAGGATGCCTGGTTAAGCCTGAATTTCACATAAACGATGAGTAATGTTTTAGTACAAGTATGTCCCCAATATTGGCCGTAAAGCTGGGTGTCCTTTTTCTCTCTCTCTCTTTTTTTTTTATTAAACTAAATCTGGCAACTCTACCCTAAAAGCTTGCTGATTGGTTATGAAAAGTCAAGGGTTTCTAGGTTCATGGGACATACAATGTTAGGAGCTGGATTCACCTAGAAGTATAGAGCGTGGCAGAGGTTAGGAGCCTGTGCTTTGGGTCAGACTGCTGGGTTTGAACCTCCTCTCTCTCGTCTCCTACCTGTGGGGCCCTGAGCCAGTTACTGACCTCTCCATGCCTCAGTCTCCTTATCTGTGAGTTGGGTGTGGCGGTGACCCTGCCTCGTGAGGGAGCAATCAGCGAGTTAATGCCCGGAAAGTGTGAGCCCAGCACTTGGCACTTAACAGTCTCCACAGAGCGGTAGCCGCTGTTATTACTGTGCTGTCGTTATTGGTGTTGTCATTGTCACCTATGGGGCCACACAGGTGCTCTGTGGCCGCCCTACGAGGTCCTCGCTGCTCCCTCTCCCCCTCACCTCCTGCAGGCTGGCCTCCCGGGGTGCTCCCTCTGCCCCGCCCCTGCCCTGAGCGAGTTTTCCGAGCAGAGGCCGGGTTTGTTCAGACCCTCCCGCCCCGTCCCCGCCTGGAAACAGTCCTGCCTTCGGCTCACGCGGCTCAGTTTATGCCACAAACGCAGCTCGTATGGCAAACTCTTCGGCAGACTTTATAACGGGACATAGATCATTACAGATGGGACTCATGTTTTACAAAATGTTTTAGGAGGGAGATAAATTAGGTCATGAAAAGTGCATGAGGGGCGTCAATTATGCAGGAGCCAGAAGAATGATTATAAAGTGATCTGGCCTCGGTTTAGGCCCATGAAACATTTAGCTGCGGCCGTCAGAGTGGTAAACATCCGCGCTCCCTGCTTCTGAGACGTGGGACGGGCTGGGATGCAGGCCTCGCCCAGCGGAGGCTGCAGGGTACAGGGTGGCCCGCTTTGCCTGTGGGCACTTGGGGACCGTAGCAAACTGGGACGGGGCTTGTTTGGGTGGAGAGGAATCCTGGAGGCTCTGCCAGCACCGGGGCCAGCCGAGGGCCCAGTGGGGGTGGCCCTCCCGACCCAGGGCAGAGAGGTGCATGCGGCACGTCACAGGTGAGTGGTTAGAGACACTGGGACTCCAGGGTCTTCAGAATCCCTCAGTGCTGTCGTGCTTGTCCTACTTCCTGCCCAACCGCAGCGCAGACCTGACTGTCAGTGGGCTGGCATCTGCCAGATTCGCTTGCCCTGGATGCTGCTGGTGACCATGGGCATCTGGACCTTCTCGGGACAGGTGATCGTGACCCCACAAGCAAACCACCCACGTGCCTTCTCCCATCAAGCTTCAGCTGCCCTGGCTGGGCCCGGACATGGCCGTGATCTGGGTCTCTGGAGGAACCCAGACCTTACTCCGCGCCACACCTCTGGGCCTTGGCTCTGTGCCGCACTCGGGGTCCCGCGAGTGTTTCTCATCCCGACTCGACAGCGTGCTGTGCTTCCTCCTCCTCCTCTTCTCATCCCTGTGGGGCGCGTGGATTCTCCATCTGATAGGAGCGGGAGGGGGAGGGTTAGTTACCTGCTAAAGGTACCTTGGCAAACAATCCTAGTCTCTCCTTCCCTCTGGCGGGTCACTTGTGGCCTAGCGCTGTCTTTCTGAATGAGGGTGTGTTTCCACCTGGAGTTGGTCTCCTGCCTTTGACAGTGACAGAAGATGCTCTTAAGAATTCTGCTGGGATCACAGGCGTTAAACTGGGCCTGTCCTCGGGTGCAACTGCAGTTGCCTCCCGTGAGCAGATCCTGTTTGTGCAGTGTGAGTTGTGTCCACATTAGAAGTCACGTGAGAGATCACCTAACGTCACTGAGGTCAGCTGCTAAAAGGCAGAGGTGTCTCTTGGAAGAGGAGAGCCGCAGAGCTCTTTGGACTGCGGAGCTACGAGCATTTGAGAGTTTGTGCATTTGGGTTCTTGCACCTAAAGGGGTTTTCTACAGGTTTAGAAATCACTTCTCAAAATCTAACTTTGTGGTCTTCTGTGTGTGTGCATATGTGTGCATGTGTGTGCATACGTGTGTGTCGGGGGGTGGCGGCGGTGGGGTGCTGAGAACCGACACCGCAGAGCAGTGGTCGGGACGCGCAGGGAAGGGCGTTCCCCGGCCCACCTCCCCAGCTCCCCACAGTGGAAGGTGCCGGGCAGGGCTCCCCCCTCCCACAGGGCAGTGTGGGGGCTCGAGGCCAGGCTTGCTCTGGGCTGCTGGACGGTCCTCCTGCCACCGTGGGTGAGCACCGTGGCGAGTTGCCGTAGTTTCTGAGAGAGGCAGGGACTTGAGGGCTGTCTTGGGTGCTGTTTGCTGCTGTGTGTGAAAAGACACCGATTAGCTCTATGTTGCTCTAGGTCTTGGGCTGTGCAGATCCATGTGTAAGTGTCACAGTGACTCTGACAGCGCGTGGCTGGCGTTGGCTTTCCCAGCTCACACCTCCCAGCTCTGCCGTGTGTCGCGAGGAATCAAAGCTGTTCTCTCTGTCCCAGACTGGGAGATCACAGGGAAGGGCTCGTATTGGCTTGGCTGGCTGGGTCATGTGCCTGTTTCTGGCCAATCCCTGAGGGCAGTGAGTGTGTGTGTGTGTGTGTGCACCTGTGTGTGTGTGTGTGTGTGCGCGTGTGTGTGACGCCTGCTTAGGTCAGAGATCCGCTCCTGGCCATCCACAGTCGCTGCAGGTGACAGATATGACAGAATCCGGCAGCTCCACTTCCTGCCGTATGATCGCAGGAGGCAGCAAAGTGATTCCTTGCGAGCGGGTGGCGTGTTCTAGAAGGGGGAAGAACGTGGCAGGGAGGCTGTAGTGGCCCAGTACGCGTTTCTGCCACCAGCAGCGGAGTCGCAGTTGTGACCTGAGTCCTTGCTGACTGCACAGCAGGGACAGTGTCGCTTGATCACTAGTGAGGCTGAATACCTTCCCGCAGCCTGGCTGGCCATTTGCGTTGCTCCTTTTGTGACCGGCCTTCTGTGGCCCCCTCTTCGTAGCCATGCTGAGTATTTCGGAGAAGGAGTGGGGGTGGGTACGTCTGACTGTGCCCCTGTCCACGGCCTCGGGGGGGGCAGGTCCCTGTGTCACCTCTGTTTACTCTGCTTGGAATAAACCCAGCGGAGCCTTCAGGAAATCCGTGTGGAAATCCAAGAAAAAATGCTCTCTCCTTAATCAAATTTCTTGTATTATGAATGATTATTAAATATTTTATGGGGGAATCGTAATTACCAATGAAAGCCAATATCAATAGCGTCAGATAATCAGTGTGTAACGCTAATTACAAGGTACTGAGTTACCTTCGGAATTGCCGTAATTACCGCACGCCGAGCGGGGAGGTGGGCGCGCTGGCTGGGGCGCGGGCACGGGTGTCTGTGTGAGAGCTGAGTCCATGGGCGGGTACACGCAGTGTGGCGGGAATCGCTTTGCCGATTCGGAGGGTTCTCTGCAGGTGACCTGCCTCGCTTGGTGGGTGACATCGTGGGCCGGATTGTACCTGCAGTGTGGTGTCTGGGCTACGAGGTGTCACGCTGGGTGGGGGGGGGGGTAGTTTCCAGCCTCAGGGACTCATCTGGGTGCGTACAAGTCCCTCTGCTCTTCCTCCCCTTTCCAGAACACGTGTGCGCGCACACACACACACACACACACACCTGCTACGGCTCAACCATCGTTGGCGTTGTTTGGAAGGCTGCTTTGTGAGAGTTTGTTCTGCTCCAGGCGGGGGCGGCCGCACAGGCCGCAGGGAGGGCTGCTGGCTGCAGAGTGTCTGGGCACGTCACTGTCCCAGCTGGGCTGCCCAGTGGTGTGTGCCGATTGTGGGAGGCGGGAGGTGGGGGACTTCCTCAGCCACGGGACTGCGTGTCCCTCCTCCCTGGGCAGGGGGCAGAAATGACCACCAGGGACCACTGGGGAGCCAGGGGAGGAGGGCCCCCTCACGCTGCCCACGGGGGTTGCTCATGGCAGCACCTTGGGGGAGGGTGGCTTTGGAGTCCGTCCCAGCTGCACTCACCGCCGGTTCTGGGGCGTGAGGAAAGTCAGGGACCTCTCTGAGCCGTTTCCTCGTGGACGGAGGGTGATGATCATGATCTCGCTGGCGGCGGGTCCTCTAGACACAGCACAGCCTGCTGAAAGCGCAGCCTTTGGAGCCGCCGGCTTGGGCTGGGCGCCTCTTACCAGCTGTGTGACTCTGAGCAAGTTGTGTAGCCTGAGAGCCTCAGTCTCCTAACACGGCAAGTGAGGACAGTGGTAGGAACAGCCTCGCTGCGTTATCCCGGGGATTCAGTCGGTGGTAGGGAGCTCAGTGTAGTGAGCGCTACACACACACTCGGGAAATCTAAATAAACAAAAAGTTACGTAAACTGCCCCGCTATGTGTCATGCAATACCAACACGTGCTTAAAAGGTCCCCGGTGCTAAGTGCTGGGGACACAAGGTGTGAACTAGCCAGGCCAGGTCCCCACGCTTCCAAGCCAGTGGGAGACACGACACACAGGGGACAAGCAGGTCAGCAGGACCATCTCGGAGGGTGGCTTGGGCAGTGAAGACAAGGGCAGCAGGTAAGGAGCCAGACAGTGACAGGCTGGGAGCGGGGGAGGTTTTAGGCAGACGGGGCCGGTGACATGTGAGTGGACCCCTTGGTGAAAGGGAGGAGTGAGTCACGGGAGGAGGCAGAGGGAGAAGCAGGGACAGAGACCCTGTTGCTGTCCTTGTGCGTCCCCGTTCCCGTTGCCGGCACCTGCGGCCCTCTAGCGGCTTCTCGTCGGTGGACTGACCTCAGGCTGCTGGCACTGCTGTCCCTCCACAGAGAGCAGGAGGTGGCTGGGAGTTTTCATCCCTGACAGGCACAGGGGTGCACACCCCCCAGTCCCTTTGCCCCAATAGGGATGGTCCCCCATTGTGACCCGGCTGTTTCCAGGGGTCCCCAGAGGTGTGAGCCACGGCCACCACCGTGGGACCTGGCTGGCGTGTGCCTCCCTTGGTCTCCTTCCTCCTGCTCCTTCTTGCCCACGTCCCTGCTGGCTTTTCGGGGGACACATCCCTGTTAAATCCCCTTCACATGAACCTCCTCACAGATTCTGCTTCTGGGGAGCCTGGGACAGACCCTGGGTCCGAGGGAGCAGGGCCCGTTGGAGGATCAGCGAGGAGACCGGTGCGGGCGGAGGTGGCTGGAGGATTGGCCGGAATGGGGGCCTTGTAGGCTTTGCTGGATTTTTCCAAGAGCTGTGGAAGCTGCTGGAAGTTTTCAGGCAGGGGAGTAACACTGTGTGATTTGTTTGCTAAGGGAAGTGCTCTCTGCCCCTGTGTGGGGAACAGGCTGTTGGGGACGAGAGCAGCGGGGCAGTGGAAGTCACCGGCAGAGACCACGGCTTGCACTGGGAGGGGAGTGAGGAGTGGGCCTGGGCATGCTCTGGGGACTGGTGGATGCGTCACAGCGTGGATTCAGTTTGTAGTTTGCCCAAAGTCACGGCGAGTCCAGGAGTTCACAGAGGGGCCTACGGGCTGGTGGTGGTCCCGCAGTGGGAACTCCACGGGTCCTCCCTACGCCCCACCGTAGACACGGGAAGGGACCTTCCTCTGAGCCAGGAGCCCCTTGCTGGCGCCTTTGTACCTTGTCCTGGCTCTTTGTGCCCTTCCCCTGTTCCTGCTGCCCGGCCGTGTCCAGCTTGGGCCCAAGTCCTTCAGGGAGAGCCCTGGGCAGTGGGGTGAGCCCCAGGCAGAGCCCACCCTGTCTAGGCAGGTTCCTTGCTGGTGCTGGGGTGCTGAGGGCATCCCAAAGGGACTCTGGGGACTTTCAGAGGGAGGCTGCGGAGAGAACTGCGCCTGGGCTGTGCCGGCCGGGGCTCCCTGTCCCCTGGGGCTCCCTGTCCCCTGGGGCTCCCTGTCCCCTGGGGCACCTGCTGCCACGTGGCCACAGTGAGGGGAAGAAGGGGTGGTGTGCGCCCCGCCTCCTGCAGGCTTGGGGTCCCACGGGCCCTCCCGGGGGGGCTCCTTTGAGTGGCCAGCCAGACAGAGCCCAATTAGCTTGTGATTGGGTTGAGTTGGAATCCATTCTGCCTCTCCAGGTAAAGACATTTCTTAAGAAAGCAGCGATAGTCCTTCTAAGTTCTGTCTCTTCCAGAAATTAGGTACCTGGACTATTAAAATGTTTGGCTCTGACTTTCAGGCCCCCGGGGACAGTTCTTTAGAGAAAACTTTCTGCGTGAGGCAGAAAGGTCTGTGGAGAGCTGCAGTGGGCGGGGGGGCTTGCTTTGAGAAGCTGTTTCCCCAGGACAAGCCCGGAGGGGCTGAGCAGGGCAGGGTCACCCGCTGTTTCTCAAGTTTTGTTTTTTTTTTTATCATATCAACTTCTTTTGCAGTAATTAATCTCCCAGCCTCCATAAAAATTTTAAAAATCACATAATCATTTTTGAGTGGTATAAAATGAAGATAAAATTTTAATCTAAAAAATTGAGATCAGTATTGTTAAAGTTTATATTTATGCATTTTCCCACAGATAGCATTTAATAATATTGATATATTAGAACAAATTAAATTAGAACAAATTAAACAAGTTACATTTTCCCATTTAACAACTGGTAATAATTTAATAATAATAAAAATAATAGCTCACATTTATTTTGTGCTGTTTACATATGAGGTGCTGTACTAAATGCCTTGCGGGCATTGGTTAATTTAATTTCTTTTTAATTGGCTACACGAGAAAAGGCATGCTTTGCCGACAGATAAATTGCGACGTGTTTGTTGGTGCTGTGGTTTGTCTGTGTTCCCCAGAGCTCGTGTGTTGGAAATTAGTCCCCAGTGCAACGGTGTTGAGAGGTGGGACCTTCGGGAAGTGGTCAGTGCCGTCATCAGTGCAGTCGGTTTGTGACAAAGGTGAGTTTGGCCTCTCCACTCTCTCTTACAAGTGTGTTCTTTCCCTCTCCCGCCGTCCGCCGTGGGAGACACAGCAAGGAGGCCCTCGCCTGTTGTGGCTCCTTGATCTCGGGCCTGGCAGCCTTCAGAACCATGAGCCAACTACATTTCTGTTCGTTATGAATTGCCCAGTCCGTGGTTTTCTATTTTAGCAGCACAAATAGCACTGAGACAGTCGGGGACCGAATATATATTAAAATGCAGATTGAAATTTAACTACGATTCAACATCAGACAAAAGCTGCTCGTGACCTGGTATTTTGGATTCTTGCATTTTGGACTAAAAAAACACAAATGGTTTCTGTTTACAACGCTTGTACTATATTTTAAACGACAAGATAAGAGAGATGGCCTCATGCTGTTGTTTGTAAACACTTTGCCACAAATAACATATTGTATCTGTGGGTCGTATTTATTTCCAACAAACGAAAAGCCAAATTGGATATAATTGTCGCTGTATTTTCTTTTTAAAACATTCCAATTTTGAAGTAATAAAGACATCTAGATGCATCATATGTGATTTCTGATCTGATGGACGCAACACATTTATCTGGCAAACATCATCCTAGGATGACTTTGCAGAATTATCCTTTTTTACGGTCTTCATTAATTTGTGGTATTTTAACACCAGTGTTTCTTAGCTTCCTGACTTTACCAATGGTTCTTTGTGAGTATAAATTCGATAATGTATAACTGAGAATAGGAACATTTAAAAAGAGTGTAACAATGTAGCCCTCGGTGGCAGTTAGCACCTGTTCAGCTAAGTTACAAACTGGTTTCGACACTGATCTGTTAGCAGGTTCATCTGGGCTCCATGGACTGTCATTCTTGTTCTCATGGTGAACATCAAGGGCAGCTTTAATTTTTAAAGGATTATTTATGGGATTATTTTTTAAGCACGGAGGCGGAAACCCTCCACCGCGGGCATGAGCGCTTGCTGCAGCTGCAACACCACGGAAGGTCCGCGGTTGCTGATCGTGCCGGGCGGACAGGGGGCTCCCCGCTCTGCCTTTGCCACGGGCGGTGCGGCTGGGCCACCGGAGCTCTGTCGGAGCTGGGCAGGGGCCAGCAGGCCCCAGAGTGGAGCTTTCGGGAAGTCACGTATCCAGCACGTCAGAGCTGGAAGCGACCCTGGGGTCACACGGCCCACATCTCTTTAAATATTCTGTCCCGAGGAGGAAACAGGATCCCAGGGATTGACCGGTGTCGGAGCCACGACGAAAGCAAGTACTGTCACTTGTCTCTTCCCAAACAGTCCCAGGAAATGTTTGCCGTCGAGCACGCCCCCACCTGCCCCAGGGTGGCCGATCCCCACCTGCCATGGGGACACCACGGCTTGCTGGGTCGCCGGGCCACGAGGCTGCTGAGGCTGGGGAGCAGTAAGGATGGGGACTGAGCCCTGGAGTCCGGAGATGATTTCAGACACTGTCCTCTCACGGGTACCTGGGCCTCTCGAGTAGGTTTAGGGACATGTGATTCTCTTCCAGATTTACATAGCGTCACCCAAAGAGCCGCCTTTGAAGCCAGAACTGCTGGGGAGGCCAGCCATGGAAGCCGAGACGCACCGATGTCTTTGCGCCGGGCTGTGTGTCCTATTTGGAGGAGCAGTGTGGCTTTCCACACCACAGGCTTTGCGGTTCACGGGACAGACCGAGCCTGGGACGGCGGATGTGAAACGCAGGAAGCGACCGCTGTCCTCGGTCGTCAAGGTGCCCGGCAGTGGGGCTAACTTCCGTGCACTGAAACACTTTCAAAGCCTTTTCAAACCGGGGCTTTGCTTTCTCCTCCTTTTTTCCATCACAGAAGGCTCTCCGTTCTCTGAGGAAGATTGGAGTAATCTTTCTGCTGCCCGGTGGCTGGCAGCGGCCTGCATAGCAGATAAGCCAGGCTGGCGGTGGTCTCGGGGCAGGCAAAAGAGCAGACTTTGTACCAAGATGAAACTCTCGGCAGCTGTGCCTGCAGCAGCGGCAGGGCAAGTGTCTTTGGTTCTGACAGTTTTCTGCAAAGTGTAGTGAAAATTCCATTCCTGTTCATCCGGAGAGGTGTCTGGGCTCCCTCTGGCTGTTCCGCTCGGGCTAAGATTGAACGCGAGTTCACAGTGGCTGCCTCGGTGGTTCTTTGGAGCTGTGGTTCTTCTTTGTGGGTGCACAGAGCTCCCCGAGAGTCGGTGGGGGACATGGCTCATGCCCTCCACAAACGCTCGCTGCACACCGAGTTTTGTGAACACTCTCAGTGGTGGTGGCTGGACGTTCACAGGTCGTCCAGAAATCTGTACCCGTGAGGTTCAAGACACCGGGTTGTGAACACATCTGTGGTCCAGGGCGGTGGAGAGTTGGACCAGCCACAGTCCTGGGTACACGGCCTGCTGCATCCCGGGTGGAGCCGGTGCCGGGCCTAGGTGTGCCCGTGGAGGGGTGGGGGGTGCCTGGCCGTGGGGTGGAGGCAGCTGCTAAAAACCCTTTTCTTGGTGTTTCCTCCTTGGGCTCCCAGCTTTGTTCTTCTGCTTCACTGACTCGTGTTCCTGCTCCTCTCCTCTTCCATCAGCACAGTTGTTGTTCATGGTTCTGACTTTAGCCTTTGTGTCTCCTCCCCTCTGCCTGAGTGATCTTGGCCATCCCTTGACCTGTTGCCGACGTTTCCCCACCTGAGTTTTCAGTCCTGCGTTCTCTCTTGAGCTCCAGACTCCTTTCTGGTCGTCACAGAGGGAGACACGCTCACAGCCAGCACCCTCCCAGAGCCCCACCCCTCCTGCCACCCGCCCATCCACCCCACTCTTTGTGCTCCTTCGCTCAGCTGACGCCTGCTGGAACCCCGGGGCACCATCGATGGCCTCCAGGGTGTCACCGTGCACATGCGTTCCTTGCTCTGTTCCCAACACCGTGGCCTGGTTCTGGCCCCATTCTCACCCTCTGGATGGGCACGGAATCCTGCATGCAGCTCATAGCTCACGTGTCCCTGGAATCGTACATACTACTGACAGGTAGCTTTCTCAGCTGTCACCGTGCTACCTCCAGCTGTAAAAGCCTTGTTGGCTCCCATTCCTGGCAGGTCGTAGACTCCCGGCGCGGACGCACTCACGGTCTCCACCGTCAGAACCCAGAACACTGGGCAGATGCCGTCGATGTCCTGCTCACGTCCCTCGGTGCCACTGGGGCAGCACACCAGACCCGCCCTCCGCCTGCCAACACCTGCATCCCCGTGTCTGAGGGCCCCTCTGCCCGGGCGCTCTGTGGGCCAGAACTGATGCCCACCTCACTGCTGAGAGCAGCCCTCAGTAGATCAGTGACTGACGGGGCTGATACACAGATGTCCCAGCTGCCCTGTCTCTCAGGGTGACGCTGAGGCGCCTGAGCTGCGCTGGCTCCCACAGTTCCCGCACAGGGTCAAGCTCGCCCAGCCCCCGCGGCTGGCGTTTCCCAGGGACCGTTTCCGAGATACACTGCTTGCGCTCACATCTTCCTTTAAGTCACCGACTGACCGTTTCCTACGCGGCCCCTTACGAGGGCCTCTGCCTTTCCCTGACCAGCTCCTGGTTCCACCTGTCTTTGCACCTTCGCTCAAGCCAGGTCCTCCACCTGAGCTGCCTGCTGAAGTCCTCCCATCCTTAGGTTCACCTGAAATGTGGCCTCTTCCGGAAGCCTCGCCAGGGACCCCGCCCAGCACCCCCACCACACTTTCCGCCAGCGCCCTCCCTACATTGTGTTGCTGTCTGTGTTTTATTATCTTTATCCCCTGTGACCCCTAGCCCGGAGCTTGGCACTGGGCTCCGACGCGTGCTGGCTGGTGAACCCCCACCCTCACCTCCGCGGTCGCTGGGAGCCCCTTGCCCCCTCGCTCCGCCCGGCACTCGTCCTGAGACTCCTCGGCCCGTCCCCGTGGTCTTTCTTTGGAGGGAAGCTGAGTCTCCTCCTCTGGGCTGTCCTCCAAGCTAGAGGCCAGGAAGGACTCTTAAAATTCACCAGGCAACTGCTGCATTCAGACAGCGAGCCACGCATTAGGCACAGTGCCCAGGGGGGTAGAAAAACACAAGGTGAGCCTTAAATTCAAGGCATTAATCCTTTAGTTCAAAATTAATCTTACTTTTTCTGTGAAGGTCAGATAGTAAATATTCTAGGCTTTGTGGAACACACATGGTCTCTGTCACCTGTTCTCTTCCTCCTGCCCCTCCTCTTCCTCTTTCTTCTTCTTCTTCTTCTTCTTCTTTTTACAGCTCTTTAAAAATGTAAAAACCGTTTTTAGTTCTCGGGCACTACGGAACAGACCATGGGCCGAGCCTGGCCCGCAGGCCACGGGGTGCCGACCCTCACGTCAGCTGAACGATGCACCCACCCGGCATTTACTGCGTGGCTACACTCTGCCCGGCATTTACTGCATGCCTACACTCTGCCCAGCGCCCATCTGGCAAAGTTGCTCCTTCTTACGGGTCCCCCGCTCAGGCTGGGCGCGTATCTGGCAGGTGCTTGAAACTGGGCGTGAGAAGCTGGAGTGAGCGGACACGGTGCGGACCCCGTCCTGGGCTGGGGACCCTCTCTGTGGTCCTTGCTCCCTTGCCGCAGGGCTGCTCTCCCCCAGCGTGGCTCTCGACTGGGTTGCAACTTTGATTTCAGCTGAGTTCGGCTGTCCCTTCCTTCCTAAATGGCTGCTCATTCTTACTGAATTTTTGTGCAATGGCATCATCTTATCTCTGCTTTTACTTTGGAAACGGACCCCATGTTAACCCCCAGGTGGGCTCTGTCCTCTGCCTGTTCCCCATGTTTGCGAGACGCCTTCTCTTGTCACTGCCTCCCTCTCCTGCTGCGCTTCTCCTCCCTTCCCGCCCAGCGAGGGCCTTCCCAGGCATCCCCCATGGCTGGTCTCACACTGATGTCAGATCTCTTCCGTCACTGGTCCCACGGGCTCTGTGGTGGCACAGGCCCCGACATGGCCCTGAGGTCCCCGCGGTCAGTAGCTGGTGACATGTCTACTTGCTGCTGCTGCAACCCAGAGCTGTCTGCACGTGGGGTTTCCCGAGTGTCCGCCCTGGGGCCTGCCCTGTCCACCGGGGTGGGTGCCTTCAGCCTTCCTGGTGAATCCGGTCCCTGGACATTCCTGTCCCCTTCACTTCAGAGGATTTTCTTATATACTGGTTCCTTTGGTCTTTGCAATAGATGATACAAAATATTTTCTATGAAGAACTCTTCTTTAATGCATCGATACATGATAAACACAAACTTTATGCCTTAAATCCCTCCAACCTCACCCCCTTACCGGCATTCTTTACCTCTCGTTTCCCATTCTACAGAAATCCACTCCCACAAAGAGGAGAAATAACTTGCACGTCCCAAAGTTTCCCTTGCTTTGCGGAGGAATCCATCGCCGGCCTTTAGAAAGCAGCGAGCTCCCTCGGTGCACGTTAAGTGGTTTCTTTGCAAGGTTTTGGTTCAGGTCTAAGTTTGCAGGAGCAGAGGGACTACATAAAGTGCAGCATATTCGTGCTCACCTGGAGAAGATTGTTGCCCACATACATGAGGAAAAGGTAATTTGCAAGTCAGATGCGGATGGGCTACCCCCAAGTCCCACGGGGCCGTTGTCCATGTTCCAGAATGCATCTCTCTCCTACTCTTTTATCTCAAGAAGCTCGCCTGTAAAAATTTGTCTTTGGAAGGCAGGAAAGCCAAGATCTGAGGATTTGGGTCAAACGAGGCTAGGATCCGTTCAAGGAATTCGACAGATCATGGTGGTATTTGAATGGAACCCTCAGAGAGCTCTCCCCACCGAGTGGACCTTGTGTCGGCTTTCCCTTCGCTCAGAGGCTCCTGACCTGGTGTTCTCAGAGCCCAGGGAGTCCAGCTGTGGGCTCCAGGGACCCTCCAACCCTCTGAAAGGCACGTGGTTTTGGGCGCCTGTGCTTGTGTGTGTTCTCCTGGGGAGAGAGTCTGGGGCTTTTCTTTGGATGCGCGGAGGAATTGGGAGAGAACTCTTCGGCTCCCGTGTGGCGCGGGCTCAGGAGAGGAGACGCTCCGTGAGGGTGGACATTTGGCTTGTCCTCTGCTGGGTCCGCAGCTCCTGGAGCAGGGCCTGGTATGTCACGGGTGCTCAGTGTATGTTTGTGGGTTGAATGATTCGATAGGCGAGTGAATAAAATGGCTGCACCGGAACTTGACCCTGGGCTTCTGTGACCCCAGAGCGCTCTGCCTTGCACCCCCCGGGAAGGCAAGGAGCTGCTCCGGTTCTCTAGGCAGGCTGGGCTGGGAGCTGGGCAGGAGGAGGAAGGAAACGTCTGTATTCACCGAAGACCCAAACTGTGAATCAAAGACCCACATCACTGCAAAGGAAATCTCAAAGCAATAAGCAAAGCAAAGACTGCAAGAGGAAAGACAAATTGGATTTTCTGAGGCTCCCTCTCTGGGCAGTTACCGCCGAGCCTGGGGAGGGTCTGGGCTCTGCCTGCCCGGACGCTGCGGGCAGGGACTGCAGCACAGAGTGCTTCTGACGCGACTCTGCGGAGGGAAGCAGCTGCCTCGGGCTGGCTCGGGCTCTGGTGAGCGCGCCTGCTGCCGCGTTCTTCTGTTCTAGAAGCACTGCCGGGGGCTGCCTGGGCCCCCGAATGAGGCAGCCTGCAGAGGTGGAGCAGGGTCAGAGGGCCTGGGGTCTGGGTCTGCTGCTGGCCCTCGGTGTCCCTCGGCCCGCCCGCTCCTCGCTCTGGCCGCCAGACCCCTCTTTCTGCAGAAAGCTCGGCAGTGTCTGTTTTTCCTCTTCCCAGCGTCGGGTGGGGGAGGGAGGCAGAGCTGTGCCCGGGCTTTATAAACTATG